>NW_008796218.1:3460886-3471071 GCF_000699145.1 Aptenodytes forsteri
TACTTAAAGGGGGCTTATAAGAAAGATGGGGACAAACTTTTTAGCAGGCCCTCTAGTGATAGAAAAAGGGGCAATGGTTTTAAACTAAAAGAGGGTAGATTCAGACTAGATACAAGGAAGACATTTTTACGCTGAGGGTGGTGAAACACTGGAAGAGGTTGCCCAGAGAGGAGGTGGATGCCCCATCCCTGGAAACATTCAAGGTCAGGTTGGACGGGGCTCTGAGCATACTTGATCTAGTTGAAGATGTCCCTGCTCATTGCAGGGGGCTTGGACTAGATGACCTTTAAAGGTTCCTTCCAACCCAAACTGTTCTATGATTCTATGAATAAAGATACATATTAGTCTTGAGTGGATTTTATAGTTGTTCCTGTCAAAAACAAGGGTTTTGGTCAAGCTGCTACAGATCAGATGAGCAAGTCCTCCTTTGTGATGGTCTTCAAATCATCTGATTGCATGGTAAACCAGATTAACTTCCTAACCTGGAAAAAAAAAAAACCCTGGTTTCATTATTTTCCCTGGATTTGTCTTTTTCCTCACTGAGGAAAATATTGGGGAGAGGCAATGCAGGTCCTTCTTCATTGTCAGTGATAATGACACTGACAATGACACTGTTTTTGAATGCGTCTTGTGTAGTCTCATTCTTTGGGGAGTATTTGTTCTCTGGAAAACCAGTTAGTGTCCTCTTGAAATACTCTGGGCATCTTCACGCTTTTGCTATATGTGTTTGAAACCTAATATGTTACCATATGTCTTCTAGTATCTCTGTGGTAGTGAGGGGTAGATTGGTTCCGAGACTGCAGTAGGACCTGGAGGAAGAAAAAATCTGTCTGAATCTGTGGTAAAACTCTTGTTAATTCCAATGAGAGTTGTGTAAAGCCTCAAATCAGGATAGCGAGCACGTTAAGGTGTAAACAGTCAGCAGCATACTAACTGATAGCTTCTTTTACCTGTGCTTTCATGCCTAGGGTTTGCATTTACTCTACATGTGAGCTGTATATAACTATACCTGTTAAAATAGTAAGATTTAAAATTATTGTAGTCATATTTATACAGGTCATAGTGTGGCTGCATTCGTACAGTATAAATGCATTTATCTCTTTCTTGTGCAGGAGTAACTGCATTGGGGTCTAGACTGGTTTTCCTGGTCTACTCTGGAGAGGCTTATGTGCCAGTTAAAAACATTTTGCTTTCTAGAATTAAAAAAGGGTGATGAATATTTCAATTATCAGCAGGAATTTTTCAGAAAGAAACTTGACTTATTTTTTAGCATCAGGATGGTTTCCCTGAAATTATGGGGGGAAAAATATGGGAACCAGATTATTTTAAAGTGGGGAAAAAAAATGATCAAGGAACATGTGCTAATACTGATTTCTAATTGCAAAAGAGAAGACAACTATAATGAAAAGAAACTGATATGAAATATCATATGAAATATGGTTACAGGTTGGCAGTTCGTTAGTAATGATTTGCATATCAGGGTATTTTTTATCCATTTACTAGAAGTACCCTGCAGTAAGAAGTCAGTGATTGTATACTGCTAAAATGATATTGCTGAAGGAGCTGTGAGGCATTAAGAAGAGTCCACCCCTTTAATGATAACGTTTAGGGTCTGATTATCCCCTAGGCTTAGTCTCCATTGTAAGTTGTTAGTAAAACAGGCTATGTAAGAGGTACCAATTTATGTATGCTTTTTGTAAGACCACTCTGGCAGCTCAGTGTAGAGCGCGCTTTAGTGCAACTGAGAGTTAAGCCAATGTCATTGCATATTCTGTAACAACGTTTTGCTCTAATGTGCCAGAAGTCACAGACTCAAAGATTTCCTGACAGTCTTCTGAAAATATTATTATATTTGCATTAAAATTCACCCTGCAATGTTCCTTAGCAGATCAGGACTATCAGTGTCAAAGCATGCTCCTGTTTTCTGGATGGTGCGTGCATTGCAAGGCACAAATCAGTGAGTCATGGTGGTCACACGAGATTTCTCCAAAACATGTTTCCGCAACATTCATTCAATACCTTGTTTTGTGAGGCAGTGAAAACAATTACTGGATGCTCGAGAGATGGCTAATAAAAAGTTGAACAAGCTTCATTATTATTTAAAACAGGGTTTTAATTGTTTTGTAGCTCTTAACCTAACAATCAGCATTTCAGCATCTGCTGTGGATTTTGTAATTATTCGTGACTAGAAGAGCTAGCCATTCATAACAAGTTAGGTTTTCTATACAGTCCGGATAATTTGAGCCCCATCTTTGCTCTGACTGGAGTCAATAGGAGCTTTATCATTGCCTTAAGTTACTGTTTGAAGGCCATTGAAATCAATGAAAAGAGGCCTGGGGATGCCCATCAATTGAAAGATGCCCTCAGTAGGTTTGGCTCAAACCCTGGGAGCAAAATTAGGCCCTATAAAGGCTCCCCCCCCCTCCATTTTTTAAACACCCTTGTTTGATTTCATTCTGATTATTAAAAAATCCTGTATTCTCATATCTCTGGTTCTTTGGCAGGGATAGCTTACAGTTGTAATGAAAGGACATTTGTCTCTTTCAAAACTGGCCACAAAGCAGTTTCTGGCTGAAAGTGTTTGCTATCTTCAATAAATAATCAAGACAGAATAACCAGAGCTAGTGGTGAGTTTCTTGCTTGTGATATATATCTCTGGCAGGTAAAAGCTTTGGGATTTTGATGAAAGGGAAGCAAAGTGTTTCATTACATAGTTTTTTAAAAATATGTTTATTACCTTCTCAGAAATATTAATGAGAGCCTTCCTATCTGCCAGATACTGCCCTCCAGCAGTTCAGATATTATCTACGTACTGTTTATTCTTGACTGTGTAGTGTGTGGTATGATAAATATAGAATTACTTGCAATAATGCTTACAGATTTCAGCACTTTTGAGATACAAGCATTCACATACTTACATTTAGAATATATTTTTTTGTCCCATACATGATGAATATATTTAAGAAGTTTGCCATTATTATCGCAACATAAAGATGAAAATGGGATCATTTTTAATCTATTGTGAAAACACAGAATTTTTGTTGCAAAGACTGACCCTTTCAATAGCTAGGATGGGGGGAAGCAGCTGTGAGCTAGCAGCTCCCTCAGGATCCAATAGCTAGAATAGCTTTCCCCTTGTCTATGTGAGAAGCTGAGGCTCTGTTTCTAGAACCAGCCGGTCCCATAATATCCTTGACAATCAACCAGTAGTGGAGGAAAGCAGGGGGTCAGTGTTCTGCATTGACTTTGTATTTTTGAACATCTCTTAAGCATTGAACAGCACACAGTTTCCTGTATTTTGAGTGCCTAGATTGTCTGCCCGTGAAGAAGCAGTTGGGAATGAATATCTTGATCTGTAAAGACCAAGACCATTTCATGTTTTGGAGGGGAGCTCTGCCAGGGCTATCTGACAGAGACCTTGCATGTTTTCTTTGGCTTCATATACTCATGGATTTCCTGACTTCAGATGGAAGCAGATTGCTCACTTACTTGTCACTAAAAGATTTTTAATTTACAATTTAACCTTTTCTCTTACTAGATTTGTGGTGTATATATAATAGGACTTTACTTTCATGTTACTGCATGTTTCCTAAGTAAGTACTGTGCCTTATTTTAAGAGTCACGTTTTAGTTTAGTTCGTCTGCAGAGAGGCATCAAAGGATTGTTACGGAAAATAATAATAATAATAATTAAAAAAAAAAAAATCTGTATTTTCTCTCTGTGTGCCTTAAATTCCTGAAAATGTCAAGATGGAAATGTGGAAGCTAAGGACTCTAGTTTTTCTTCATAGAAACACCCAATTCCCATAAATATGTGTGGGAATATGCATATGACTACTGAGCTTTGAAATGATGGAAGATAGTGTTTCTGTGAGGGTTATGAGAGTGTGCAAATATAGCAAGAGTAGTAGATAACGCTTTAAGGAAATTTCCAATTTTTTTTTTAATGAAGGAAAATGAGATATGAAATTAATTTTCTAGTTTTTCTGATTAATTTATCAGCTTATACTGATAAATATATAGAGTGTCAATGCTCCAGATTGTTCAGGAGTCAGTCATTAGAATAGTGGTAATTAACATTGGTAGCTTGTATATCTTGTTCGCATTTATTGAGCTGCTTACAGTATCCTTTTCTATCCCGACTGTGGCTCTCTAGATTCTTATTTATCCAAAGAAAAACCTTTTTTTCTTAAGCTGTTTCTCTAACCCTTTTTTTAACAGTCATTGCCAGTCTGGTACTGTACATCCTTAAAACAGTTCCTTGCAAGTTTATGTTAGAGTTTATTTGAAGTGGATGTTCTTAATGATATGACCTATGATGTTTCTTTTTTTTATGTACTGGTCAGCAATAGTGTCATGGTAACGTTTACAAGATCAGCTGTATTTTTAATAATAATTCATATTAATTTTTCTTTTAAGCAAAGTAGCATTCCTTCTTTGTAGAAGTCCCATGTGTTGTAGACTGGTGAGTTCTGATCAAACTGGGAAATATAATTTCTCCCCAAGTGTAAAAATGCTTAAATGTCAAAGAAGAAAAAAAAATTGTAAGTCAAAGAAAATGCATGCTATGTCATCTGGCCAATGGGGAAAAAATATTTAATAGTGACTGTAAAGGAAATATCTCAATGTGTTACTTGGAAGTATTTTAAAATAACTTTTAAATTTTATTTAAAGATTTTTTTATAAATGCATTTATTTTAAAATAAAGTTATTTTAAATAGCTGTGAGAGTTACAATATAGAAGATAATCAAATCTGTACAACCTTCTTCTACTGTTCATAATGGGGGAGTCCATGAAATGGAAATACACAGAATCCACAAGCTGGGGAGGAACACTAGGTGGGTGTGTTTGGTCCTCTGGCAGAATATCCTGACTGATCAAACCCCACTGTGCCAGCGATGCAGAACGTACGACGTTTGGGGGTAGGGTTAGCTGCAGTGGTTGTTGTTTCTGAATGTGCTGCCCAGTTACCCCATGATTAGTCTTTGTGGTGCATACCCAAAGTGAAGTTATCCCAAGCCTTCCCCTCATTTTCTTTTCTTCCAACAGATAATTGTAGGCGTTCTTCTGCTCTACTACCTTCTTGGAATCAGTGCCTTAATTGGAGCAGCAGTAATCATAGTCCTTGCACCTGTTCAGTACTTTGTAGCAACAAAACTCTCACAGGCCCAGAGAAGCACATTGGTAAGTGTCTTCAAACTTGTACATGATATAAATATCGCCTCTGGTAATTACGCATTGGTCTGTGTTTGGAATTACAAAGCCAACTATGGACATTGACCAAGAACTGATGCTCGAACTTTGGTAATGTTCAAGAATGTGAAAACATGATAAGTGTAAGCAGTATAGATGCAGTTTTTGGGGTTTATGTTTTTCAACAAGTGTGTGTTTCCCTAAGAGCAAAAAAACTTAAGATCTTTCTAACTTACAAATGTAAGTGGTGAGTAATCATTGACTGAAATGGCTTTGTGCAGTCAGATGGTGCACAAATAAATGAATCATGCAGGGCAAGCTGTCCAAGGGGAAAGGAAATAGGAATGCTGCATCCAAACTCAGACCCCAGATACACCATAGCTGTGGAAATCTATCAAAGTGATTTATTTAAATAAGCTATGGACAGTCCTAACTCCTGCATCATGCTCCTCCACTGGGGAGCTTAGAGGTCTGCTCAGTCACAAGCTGTTCCTTGGTCCCTTCACTTGGCTTGTCTACAACTTGAATCACCTGCATCGCTGCCAAGAAAGTTACCTTGGTTCATTGGAATTACCGTGCCCAGCTGCTCTGAACCTTATCCCCACTTTCAGCAACTGTTGCACTGCCAAGGAAGCCATATGAACCTGTAATGGAGCCAGACAGCTTGCTGTGAAATCTCTTCTACCACAAATCATGTGTGGTAATGAGAGTTATTTGTGCGCCTTCCTGTGTGAAAAGCAATGCCTTCACATCAACAGTATACGCCCTTCTAGAAATGTAGACAGCCTTCATCCCCATAGCATCCAAGCAGGCAGTCAGCATCACCTAGGAATTCCTGCAGATGGGAGCAGTGCGTTTTGTGCTAGAAATGCCTCCACTGTGCAAGGTAGTGCAGTACAAAGATCCTTGAGCTAGCCTGAAAACTGGAAGCAGCATAAATTCCAGTTATGCTGTGCTGGGAGTATACCTTTACCAGTGTATTGTTGTGCCTGAGCCAGCTGGCCTTGCTCAGGGTCAAGGTTCCCTACAGGATCACAGCTTCTTGCTAATGTGGCCTTGCTGCTTTGAAGCCTGGCACCGTTGTTTCCATATCGTGTTAACTGGGCAGTGCCCAGTTGTAGCTTGTCTGCGTGTTCTGATCTCCTCTGTATGTTGTCAGTGTGCCTGTTGAAAATCCAGCCAGTGTGCTGGGCAGTAGAAGTCCTGAGAGGCTGCCTTGCAAGTGATCAGAAAGCTGACAGAGGAGTAAAATTTTCAGTACAAGCTGTATGATTTGGGAGCGCAAACCAATGGCCTTTTCACTTGAGCTCTAGGGAAAATATGTGTGTGATCCTTATGTTCAGGGGACAGGTGTTTAATTACACTCTTTAAGTAAATGTGTATGTAAATGTTGCAGGAGTACTCCAATGAGAGACTGAAGAAGACAAATGAGATGCTTCGGGGCATTAAGCTCCTTAAACTCTATGCTTGGGAACACATCTTTCACAGCAGTGTAGAGGAAACCAGACAAAAAGAAATGACTAGCCTCAAGTCTTTTGCCCTTTATACCTCCATATCCAGTAAGTGTCTTCCTTCATTCTAATCCACTGTTCAGCTGAAGTGCTACTGCATTATTAGCTACTAATGAGTTTACCATTTCTCTGTTGAGATTGTTTCAGTTGCTTTAGGCTCTGATCCGTACTCCTCACTTTCCGTCTAGTCAGACTTTCCATTTAATTCAGTACAATTTTGCCTGTATGGGAAATATGCCTAAAAGAGAAAGTCAAGATTAATGCTTCATAGCGTTCACTTTTCTGGAGAAAAGCTTTTAAGGGACAAGTGTTTCACAGGCTACCTTCAGCCAGCAATATTCTCCTCTATAACATAGCAATCAGGAAGAAGCCTTTGTTGATGTTTGGTTGGTTGGGTTTGGGTTTTTTTCCCTCCTGCATTTTGCACAATACAGTGTATCATAATATGTGACAGGAATTGTCTTTGCATGGAAGCTCCAACAGATGGTACTTACGCTTTCTTACTCAAAATTTGGATTTCTTATAAAAATAAGTGATTCTTAAGACCATTTCTATGTCCTGGAAAGGAAAAATATGAAAATCCTGGCAATTTTGGGTTTGGTTTTTTTTCCCTCCTGCATTTTGCACAATACAGTGTATCATAATATGTGACAGGAATTGTCTTTGCATGGAAGCTCCAACAGATGGTACTTACGCTTTCTTACTCAAAATTTGGATTTCTTATAAAAATAAGTGATTCTTAAGACCATTTCTATGTCCTGGAAAGGAAAAATATGAAAATCCTGGCAATTTCATCATTCCATATCCAGATTCTTTTGTCATACGTTATCTTTCAAGCTGCTTTAAGGCATTTATCATCCTTTTAAAAAGACCTAGGGCCAACTGAACTCTCTATTTGAGGAGATCATATGCAACACCTATATAATTGCTACTGTAATACTTTAGAAATAATTAGTAAAGTCATACTGAAGAATGCTGTTCATATAATCTGTAAGGTATTAATGAAATGGAAACTTTTAGCAAGAAGTATTCAAATGCTATAAGCAACCTGTACAAATACCTTCTAGACTAATAAGGAAGACTACTCCTTAGGAAAGTAACTTCCAGTCTGGTTACTGTTACTTGATTTCATTTGCCCAAGAGACGTGCAGCTGACTTTCTTCCCTGCCAAATGACCACATAGGTAATGCACTCCGAGGGAAAGATCCTGATCCCACTGAATTTAACTGACATTAAGTTGAGGTTTTCCTTGACTTCTGAGACCAGAATTTCTCTCTGGGGATCCTGAGCTCTCTGTGCTTTGAGAGTAGTTTCTGTTTTGACATAAAACAGAATTTAGCTGGAGTAGATTGTGTGACCGGAAACTCCGTCCTACACCCAGATCAACACAGATGGGCTCCTTGTGTTTGCACTGCTTCAGGTGGCATTAAAATCTATTTATATTCAGAGCCACAGGTTCAGCTGTGGGACTGAAGGAGCTGTGGAGGCTTATTTGATTTTAAATCCTCGCAGTATCATTTCTAGCAGCTAGGAAAAAGTGTATTCATCCCAAGAGTACTGACTATTCTGTAAAGAAATAGTGACATAAATAAGAACATGTTTTATTAAAAACAATTCTAAATATTTACTGCTGCTTCTTGAAATATTCAATGTTTGCATTTGCATTCTTGTTTTGTATTATGTGTGATATTTATGTGTGTGTAAGGCACAGTAGATCAGTTTCTCAGCTGTGATAAACCAGTGCAGCTTTTTTATGTTGTTGCATATCATTTTGGCTTATAAAGGGTTCCTATAGTTCCAGCCTAGGAGTTCCTTACACCCTCTGTCTTCAGCAGAAATTACACTGATCTATACAAACTTGCACTTTAGCAGACTGAAAAGGAGCATAAACATAGGAGAACCGTAAGTATAATTAGAATGACAGGTATAATCAGCACAAAATGTGTTTGCTAATATTATAGTGAACATATGATTTCACTTTTTTTAAGGGGAAAAAAAAAGAATGAAGAAGGCAGGAGGTGACCAAGATTTTATGTATCTATTATGTACATTTTATGTATGACCAAGATAAAGAGGAAGGCAGACACTTCCTAGAACAATAAGAGAGCAGAAATGAGATTTTTATACATACTTCTTTTTAAAATACAGTTTTGAATAGACTCTGGAGTTCTTTTCTAAATACACTTAGCTATTAACATCAGTGAAAGAATGTGGTTGGAGCTACTTCTATTCATGAGGAATAGATTTACATTGGATTACAGAAAATATACCTACAAGTTTCAGGGCAGTGTTGGCTAGACCGCAAGAAAATTCCATTTCAAGACTGCATGGAAACTGGATCTCATCTGCCTCGCCCCTGTGCCTGGATCTCGTCTGTATGTATGTGGAATTGTTCACGTGTACTAGAAGAGCTGTTACTGAAATTAGCTCTTCCTATAATTTTAATAAAATGTACCCACCAGAATCAAAGCTGGGTTGCAAAGTTGGTAGTGACACCTTTTGAGTTTCGGCAGTGAATTCTTCAACTGTAGCAAAGAAAATTCCTGTGTAAAATTTTTCATACTGATTAGTAAGACTATCCTATGTTTGTTTTACAGGATTTAGTATACACTATATATTCAGGAAAGACAGAGAAAGAAAGGAGTGGTTTTCCTATTTCTATGAATTTTTGCCTAATCTGTCAGAAGCAAAGTAACTCCAGGCTTTCTTACAGGAAAATAACAGTAGTTAATATCCTAAAATATTCAGAAATGACTGAAAATGTTTTTCCCAGTTTTCAGTCTGCCTTTTTCCAGTAACAAAGTACTTTTGACCAAATCTAATTAAACCAAAAGTCTTAGCTGCAAAATAAATTTATTTTAGAAAACATTTTATTATTCTGGACACTTGCATAATTGAAAAAATGAAAATTAAAAAAAAAACAACCCCCAAATTCCAGTGGCTCAATAAGCCCTTATTTGTTTGCTTGAAAGATGATGTTTGAAGTGAAGTCCTTGGATGTACTTGTGATCTCACATAATAGCAAAATTCAGATCGACTTCTTGGAAGCCACCAAGTGACCCTAGCTGTCTTAACTGCAGCGGGCTTTGCCAACCCTGCAGTATATTTAATCCATCCAGCTTCATATTTGACAGATATGATCTCATACTGTAGACAGCAGAAGAGCAGGATCCATCTCTGAGAAGTTTATCAGCTTTGCTAGATTCCCTCGTCAGATTCATTCATAAAAGCAAACTCGTGTACTGCAGCAGTCTCAAAGGCAACTTGCAAATGCAAGGATTTAATAGAATTAAGAAGTCCGTAGTTGCAGGCGGCAAGTTTCCCTTTTTCAAAATTTCTGTGCCGTAACTACCTAGAATTTATACCAAGTGTGAAAACTGGGCAGGAAGTAGAATCATTAGGAGAAATGAGTCTGAACTGAAGCTGCTTTGTATTTCAACACAGAAAAGCACATTTTCCTCAGAATTTCCGCCCCCCCCCC
>NW_008796218.1:3473018-3522949 GCF_000699145.1 Aptenodytes forsteri
CCCCCCCCCCCCCCGGGTGCGGAGTAAACTATGAATTCCTAGGCCTTAATATGTACTATTCTTTCAAAGGCTAAGCTTTTATTTTGGAATTATATACAGAAACATATCTATATTTTCAAATACTCCCCTCTGTCAAGGAAGTAGAGCTGCATGAAATAACACAGCTATTTTATTTAAGCTGGAGTATGGAGTTTACAAGTATGTTGAAACATATCTATATTTTCACATACTCCCCTCTGTCAAGGAAGTAGAGCTGCATGAAATAACACAGCTATTTTATTTAAGCTGGAGTATGGAGTTTACAAGTATGTTACAGGATTCATTAAAGATCTTCTAAATGTAGGAAAAAGGAACATCTGACAGTATGTTAAGTTCTTCAGGGGATTTATGCCCAGAAAAGGATGACCAAACAGTCAACCAGAAGTATTTGAGGGTCAAATGATGACACTCCACTCCAGATGAAGTAACTGGGGAGCGTCTGAACATTGGCTATACCTGGTAGGAAAAAAGGACAGGTATAGTTTAAACAAAAAAGAAGTGGCTAGCCTCTTTCTTTTCTGTTACACGTGTGCTGATCTTTTAATTCTATTTTAGCTGTAAATTCTATATTCTTTCTCTGTATTGTTTACTTCATGAAATAAAGTTGAGCGAAGGTCAAAATGAAAAGGTGATGATTAAATAATATCCTCAGGTGTGATAGAGGGGACAGACGTGTGGGGTAAGATCGTAGCTCTGGTTCTGACTCAAGCTCCCAGATGGATAACTGGTTATTATTGCATTCTTAACCCATATTCCTGCCCTGTCTAAAGGAGATCCCTAAACAGAAATGGTATTTGCTTGCTTCTCCCCGTCTGCCTGTTTAATAACCTCTGAATGCTGTAGCGTATAGTTGCTATAGTGAGGGAATCCAGGGCACCAAGACAGACACTGTTCGAGATCAGGGAGGAAACTGGTTCATTGTTTGCATTTTAATAACTCAAGGCCCATCTGAAATCACAGCTCTACCACAGAACCGTTAGAACCTGTATTGAGCTCCTGAGGACATGCACAAAGTAGCCAAGCCTGACAAAGCAGGAGTAATTATGAGTAAATCCTCCACAAGAATAGACTAAGTCAATGATACAGTGCAGGGTTGCCAATCTTTCCTTACCCTTTGAACTGCATCCCGAAACCTGAGGGGGCCACAAAGCCCTGTACCTCAGACGTGGTGCCTCAGAAGTAGGTCACAACTTGACGTAGTGCCAGTGGCTCTCCAAGGAGGTCGTGCCACTGGGCTGCAGGATGGGGCAGAGCTAGGTGTGCAGCCAGCCTGTGGTGCAGTCCCAGTGCTCTGACCTGTGCAGCCTCGCCTGGGTCTCCTTTCCTCTCGCTGTCAGGTATTCAAGTCGCCCGCCAGACCTTGTACCAGCTCGGCCTTTCTGCCTGTCGTGAGACGGAGACCTGCAGCATCCCTCGCCTGAACTGCGTGTGAGCTGATCGCAGCTCAAAACCAGTCGATCAGTCATCTTTTTCTTAGAGTGCACTGCTGGGTTCTGTCTGTTCTGATGACATGAAGAGAAGTAAACTGTAGGCATTTTAAAACAATGTACTGATGTGTGTAGATAGTTCCGCATTTTCCCTATCTTAAGCGTAGAAAATACCATTGTAAACCAGTGCTAGTAGTATTTTAACATTTAGCATGTCTGAATGGAAATTGTTTCTAAATGTTCCTACGTGTTTTCCTTCACAGTCTTTATGAACGCAGCAATACCAATTGCAGCTGTACTTATAGTAAGTATGGACTTTTCTAAGTAGTGTTAATTACAACTGCATTTTCAAGTATAAGTGATGTGGAAATGAGGAAGGAGGGGGACAGGATGCAGACCTGCTACGCATTTGCAATTCCTCTGGGAGAGAGTGGAAAATGCCCACTTGTTGTCTGTGGCCAGGAGCAGCCCAGAGTATGCAGCACTCTCCCAAACTGTTAAGAGAGTATAAATTAAGATTCTGTAAATGAAATGCTTATGAAATGTGAAGTCTTTGTGTGTTTCCTTCTTTATGACAAAATGCTGATGATGATGTCTGTCTCTTTGTAGACATTTGTGGTCCATGCTCATCTGACAAGAAAGGCTGACTTCTCCCCCTCTGTGGCATTTGCCTCCATCTCCCTGTTTCATATTCTTGTGTCTCCATTGTTCCTGCTCTCTAGTGTGGTTAGATCCACTGTCAAAGCGTTAGTAAGGTGAGAACTGTAAAATTAATATCTTTGCTACCATTTCCCCAACTTTTGAGAATGCGTCTATTGCTCATTTTCCAACTGTAAGTTTAGAAATAGTGTGCTGATTATTTATCTGTTGTTGTTATAAATTGCTTCCTAACTTTTTACCTTGCATGGTTCCCTTGGTTGTAGCATGTGGGCCAAGTTTTTGCTGATAGAATTGTCACAACCAATATTTTGTGGTCCACAGCTAGTACTCCATTGTGTAGAATGGGTTGAGCTATATTGATACTGCATACAACATAGGTGGTAACAAGAAAGGAAGTGAAAACTTACTGAAGATTTAGTTTTGTAAATCACCCAAATGTTGCCCTCCATCAAGCATGTAGAAGGGAAAAAAGTGATCACAGAGGCACAAGTGTTTCAGCGTGTATCTCTTGGGCTGTGCTCAGCCTCCACCCCTCTGCCTGAGACGTTGCCTGTTGGTGGAGAGTTAGACTTAAACAAACAAACAAAACCCCGTAAAAATCACTGTTAAGTGTGAGAGTAAGTTAATGACTAAATGTCTTCTCCAGACTTGATGAATTTTTACTTTCTTATGAACATGTTAGTCTGAGCGTTCAAAAACTGAAATAACAACCAGCAGAACTGCTGTTTCACTGGGAGTTTTACTTTGAGTATCAACAGATTTGTGTAAAAACCTCTTAATGCTTTTCATATGCGGTGTAACTCTACGTGACTGATAGGGGAGGAAGAGAGAGTTTGGGCTTCTTACTTTATTAGGACCTCTTTGTGACCTCCAATATAGCTTGCCTAAACTGTGGGACAGATACTGGACCCAAGCCCTTGCTTAATTGCCTTTGTGTCGCTTTGGAGATGGAAAGGAAACTATAGCAGGAGGCTGAGATCGCTCTCGCTATTTCAAAATTCCCTGACAGTGCAAAGTCATAGCTGTGTCCTCTCTCCTAACAAATGTGAAATCTGGGAGTGTCAGCAGCTGGCATGAAATGTTTTGCAGCCACTGTGGTAGTCCTTAGAGTCATGGCAAATTGTCGTGCTAAGATTGCAGCCAGCAAAGTATCTGGGGGCTCACACGGGCACTGGTAACGGCCATTTATTTTGGCTTGTCTAAGGGTTTCTTTGTAAATGAATTGTGTGCCTGCTAATGCTGCAGGAACAATTCTAAAGCAATTAGTATCAACCAAGTATTAATTGTTACTAGCCGGGAGTTCTTCATGAGTTATTCTGTAGTTATCTTCTTGTTAGCAGGCTATTGTCCTGCCATTTGTAGTGCAGACAGGAATCCCCCAGTTCAAACTCGGTAACAAACTTGACGTGATCCTTGTCTTCCTGGCTGTCTGTATCGCAGTAACCCAGGTAGTGTTCCAGAGCGCGTTGCTGCATAGTGCTGCTGGTGCTACTCTAGGTGTGTCTTCCCAGTACCCCATCCTTCAGTGCAATATTTTGGAAGCATATGCCAGATACTTTCAACCCATGCAAACGCATGCTTGCTTAAATAGTTTGGTAAATGTGAAAAAGCAGACGCTTACTAGAAAGCTGTGTTTGTGCCAGCTGAGCACAACTAACGTTTACTTGCTGTAACTGTGTCCTGCTGTTACACCTTCCTGCTAATAAGTAGCTGATCAGTAAGATGAGGTAAAGGTAACCTAACTTGATGAAGTTGTGCTTCAGCTTTCTTTAGGCTGAGATATTCTAATTGGTGTTAGCAAGTGTACAAGACAGCTTCTCCTGTAGTGACAGAAGGGAACTACGTGAAGCAGAAGGTGATCCAGCAGTGAAACCAGCACGTAAAGGATACTAAGAGGGTGTTACTGGCTTTGCATCTCAGGCACTTCACAACCCCTGCTCTGTTAATATTGGCTACAATCTCCGATGCCAGATGCTATTAAGGACAATAATCTCCACAAATAAACTTGTCAGTATCTTTAACCATTACACGTGTGCCCAATTGCAAAGCATCGTCATGGATTGTCATTGACACTCTCAGAACAACTGTGTGATTGATTCCGATGGTAAAACGGATTTAAAGCTTCTGTTCCACATAAGGCCCCTGCAGACTTTGCAAGTTATGGGGCTAGGGTGTTTGCTTCTGAGAGGGGGAACTGTTGAAAGTCTTTAGGAAGGTGAGAAATTCTATTTTCTCTTTGAAAAGTTTTCTTAATATGTAGAGTGTTTGTGCCATTGAAAATTAAAACTGAGCAGCCAATTGATGTATTTCTTAAATGTGAGGTCTTCAAGGACATAGGGTACAGCGTACAGTTTTCCATCAGCAAAGGTCAAGTAGCAAGAGTGGCATTATGTGTCTTACTGAGTTTAATATGAAACCGCTTTTTCAGTCAGCTGTGCAAATAACCATGTTTTAATCAATACGTCTATTCTGTGGCTTAAAAATAAGCTCCCCCGTGGAGATACTGGAATACTAGTGAAATTGCAATGTCAGTGAGAGCTCTGCAGAGAACGTTTTTTTTATTCTTTAAGAGTGTAGAACGGTGTGGCATCCTGAAATATGAGTTGCTGCTTCTAACAAAAGATTTTCTCACAGCTATACTGTGTTTCCTCAGTAATTGCCACAGGAGCAGCAATTCCAGAATTAAGCAGAGCATTGGGCAGGGGGCTTGCAGAGAGGTCTTGGCACTTAGAGCACAGTTACCTTGATACACAACCAGAGAGCAGAGAGCAAAAATCAAACTACTGACTGGCATAATAGAGACATAGTCTTGTTTGGGTATGCATGGTCCAAGAACACGTTTGCTGTCTTCTATTCCTCCCCCTCTAGACCCTGGAGCAGATACACAGGGGACTTCTCTATCTGGTCTTTATACCTTCAGAGCGATTATTAAATGTCAGTGTAATTTTCCTATAAAGAATGCAGGTGCAGCTGCATACCAACTCCATATAGGCAGCATCTAAACCATCATTTGGTCCATTTAAAGACATTTAAAATGTTCTTTTAAACATCTGGTTCACTGAACAAAATGTAAGATCATTCCTAGCCCTGTTTTCCAGAGCTTTGTGCAAATAGATGCAGCTTCTAATTTCTTCCTTTGAGATAATAAACTTTCCCATTAAGGAATTTTGGTCCAACATCAAGCCTGAATTAGTTATTACTCCTCTTGTCCCATCCCAAATAATTATTCTCCCCCTTTTCAGTTGCTTAGATTGTAGTATCTGCTCTAGCTAAATTCACCCCACTGTATATCTCTTAGTCCTCAGCTGCCGTTAGCAAGTGGGCAGGCTGACAGAAAGACTGTAGAACCAGTTCTCTCCTAGGGAGTCCCCAGGTGGCTTCCATCTCTACTCGCAGGACAAGTGCTAACTGTACAGGTAGTCTGCCTTAGGCAGTCCTGTACTGCCTTGGTCCAAGCACTGTTTTGGCACCAGTGGGGTATCTCATGAGGTTCTTAGAGGAAACTAAGTCTCCTTCTGAAGAAGAAATCCCTGGCAGAGGAATGCAAAATAAATGCTGGGGGTTTTATTTTTTAAGGTTTGCATACTAACAGATAGCCGTGTATCTACAGTGGCTACGGATAGCCAGATGCTACGGTGGCATCATTTGCCTGTTTCTCCCCAGTTCGCCTAAGGCTAAATGTTGAAATCAATTTTTTCAGTCCTTGTCCATAAATTTATTCTTAGGAACTTAAGGCCTTCTGGCACTTTATCGTTTTGGAGACAGATAGTTAACTTATTTCCACCTAATTGAGCCCCTTTGATGTTGAGTTCGTGATTCAATCCACTTACTTTACAGATCTCATTTGCTGTCCCTGTGAGTAGATTAGACGTATATTTTATAAAGTCAGGTACAGAGATAAAATTGATGTCATGATCTGTTAAATGTCATTAGTAAAGGCACATTATCTCTTAGCTAATTAAATCTTAAGCAGCTTGTGAAGATTTTATGCCTTCTCCTTTGTTGCTGGTTGTCAGGATTCCTTCTATATCTCATCTGTTGAACACTGTTCTGTTAAGGTATATTCCTTTATCATGTTACCTCATACACTTCGTATTTCATCACAGCTGGTTGAATTTAGCTCACGGTGTACAGATTTCATCAGACTGCTAGTGTTCATAAGACTGTTCAGTAGAACTGACTGTGCAACACTTCAGTAACATAAATGACATTAATTCTACTTCAGCACATGGCTTCAAAATGAGCTACTGTTGTAGTTGGTCTGCATCCCACCAAATGCCTAAAAAAATCTTTTGTGTAATCTCTCTGGTGGTATCAGAAAAGACAAGACTTGAGAAGCATCTGCACAAACCATTAAAATGTCATAGCTATTAATAGACAACAGGGCAGGTTTTGTCAACTTCCTTGCAGTAACTTCTCATTGCACATTTTCATATGCCCGTAACAAAATGAAAACAAACTGCAGCAGGCGGTGGTTGAAATACTAAAAGGGATGCTCTATAATAAACATTGCAGTGAACAGAAGTTTTGCATTCCAGCTTGAGGTGTGATTCTGTGTTTTCCCTTTCAGTGTGCAGAAACTGAGTGAATTCCTGTCAAGTGAAGAAATTGGAGAAGAGCATGATAAATCTTCAGAGCTAAGAAGCGCAGATAATCACAGCAAATACCAGGCGGTGGTGAGTAATGCTGTTTAATTGCAGGTGAAGTGGCTGGAGTAATTTGTACCCAGAATAGATTTTTTATTTTTCCATTTCCTACTGATTATTTCTTGCAATTGCAAAAACTCTTTTTAATACCCTGAACTGTATAGGTCATAACATGGTTGCTTGCATTTAGGACGTTTTGCTGGTATTGACACCAATTACTGCTTATTTCTGTCTTTCTGATTTTGCACAGCCACTCAAAGTTGTTAACCGCAAGAGGCCTGCCAGGGAGGACTGGAACAATTACAGCTCTCACATGAGAAGACCCATTAACATCACAGAAGCAGATGATTTTTGTGTAAAGGTGATATGAAGGTCACTCTGCTAACACTGTTACTATAGCTCACTAATAGTCACTTTTGTATTCTGAAGGCAGTTTCAAGTTCAAGAACCAGCATTTGATGTGAACTGTCAGACGCTTGTGCTCATGTCAGAGATTAACCTCCACCTTTCTTTTCCATGTCTTCCGTTTTAAGAGTTGACTACCGGCCTCTGTGTTGTGATGAGCTGTGTATATCCCTCTAGATTTTGCTCAGCAATTTTCTATTTGAAGTGTTTAAGTCATTAGCCCTGTTCTCATGACAAAAATTTCCAACTTAGAACACAGAACAGCCCAGGTTGGAAGGAACCTCAAAAGATCATCTGGTCCAACCTTTTATGTATGCCAGACTCTTTCTTCCATTTCTAATGCCTGTACAGAAAAATGGTATGAAGAAAACTTAAAAGAATTTGATTTAGACATTCCTAAAATAATCTTGTCATCGGTCTTCCCTTCCTCTTCTGGAATTCCTAGTAGCCTTTCAAGATGAAGTTAAAAACTAACCCCCAAAGGCCTAAATTCTTTGAAGAAAAAATTAAAATTACTTATGCCACTTTGAAGACTGATGCTCTTGATTTGCTATAGAAATGGCCAGAAGTAATAAAAATCCTGATGGTTGTTATAGTGATGATGCTGTTTATTTAGGAAGTCTGCTATTACATTTGCATTTCTGGCACAAGAGAATGAATAATTCAGTTTCATGGGATTAAGTAAGACAACTGGTAGTGCTTTCAGGTTTTTTTCAGGCTGTCACCCGACATGCTGCTTTGGTGCAGGATCCTTCTTGAATAGACTTCCAGGAAAATAAGAGGAATATTGGAGAGAGGGGTTTGGGTGGGTTGTTGGATCAAAAGACAGCCTGGAGTGACAACAAAGGAGTTTGTCACAAAGGAGAGGCCAGAGCAGTAGCCTCTATAAGGACAGTATTTATAAGGTCTTGAATAGAAAGCCAGGACTAGCTATAATCTTTGGCTCCATCTGCTGACATCATTGTCACCGGCGGCACCTGGGTCAGGGGACTTCTGCAGTTACCTAAGTACTGTCTGGCTGCAGCTCATTGCCCATGAAGGGGCATTTTTTGAGAGAGGATCCTCTGGCTGCCTTTGGTAATCTAGAGGGAGGAACACTGCGCTTTCTTTTGCTCATTTTCTCAGGTAGTTTCCCAAGATAAGAGTATCGCTTTTTTCTCCAGGGTAGGATAAAAGTGTCCCATTCCACTCTTCTCAGATCAAAAAATTTTGTACCTTGCATTGCTGAAAGACTTTGAAGGCTTCAGTGGCTCTGAAAAAGAGAGAAGAGGGTCCTATATAAATACGGGCCTTTTAAAATTGTCTCCTGTTTCCTATTTTTCACAGTATCCATGGAAATCTCCTCCATTTAAAGTCCTGAACAGGCTTTGTTTCTTGTTTTTAGTCTTTCAGTGAAAAGATTTCTGTATCTAGCAAAGCCTAGGTTATCTGAGAATCATATCAGAAATACAAAGGAAAATACTGTAATAGGCAGCAACATCTAATTTCTGTGGAAAGTTCTGCAAATCTGTGTGGAATTTGGACCGTGTAATTGCTGTATGTGCTGCAGTGTGTCTAGAGTGACATTCAGGACTCTGCAGAGAGCAAACCATGACCCTGTATATAACTTAATTGTGTTGTAATGATTTCACTTATTTCATGTGCCCACCTTACAAATAACAAAACAAAAGAAACCCTAAAGAGCAACTCCTTTTTCCTCAGGAATTTTCCATAATTTTCTCATTGTTGTGCTTGTTTGAGTTCAGAGATTCTTGCACATCAGAACACAGGCCTTTACAAAATCAGTCACTTAAAGACCTGTTTCCTGCACTGGGCAAAGTCTAACTCTGTTCCTATGCTCAGTGTAATGAAAACAGAAGAAGCGTCTCTGATGTCGAAAAAAGAAGTCAGCTCTAAAGCTGGTTTTCTCTTTCTTATTTCTCTCCATCTTGGCATAGATCACAAATGGATTTTTCACTTGGACACCTGAAGGTCCTCCAGCATTGTCCAACATTGATATCCGAATCCCTCAAGGTACAAAATGACATCAGATATGCAGAATAAGATGTTTTTCCATGAGCATTTGGTAAATCAGAAGCTTATATATACCTTCCTCTCTCACAGGTCAGCTAACAATGATTGTAGGACAGGTTGGCTGTGGTAAGTCATCTCTCTTGCTAGCCATACTTGGTGAGATGCAGAAGATCTCTGGGAACATATTCTGGAGCAGGTAGTGCTATTTAAAAATTCAAGCTTGAGTTGAGTACTGGTGCAGAAAAAAGCCAAAATCTGTCCTGGGAACCTGTTTATAGAGTCAGGGATTTTGTAGGTGTGCAGTCAAGATAAAAACCTTACCCTAAGTGGTAGGGGAGCACATCAGAAAGAACCCCCAGCCAGGGTCAAACAAGCTGTCTATTCCATTAATAAGAATAGATAACCACGCTTGGGCATTCTGCACTCCAGCAACATAACCTGGGTGAAATTGTAACTAATTTTGAATCAGAATTAATTAGCTTGAGGTGTTGTGCTGCTACAGAATGGCATTTGCACTTTCAGGCCTGAGCTTGTGTCTTTGAATGGAACTATAAAGAGTTACCGGCTCACCAGGAGTGGTCCCTGGCTGTGCTTTTAGATGTGTGCTCCATCCCAGCACTGGTCTAGTGCCTGAGAAATTGAAGAGTTTTTTGTAAGTGGCGGTGACCTCAGGGTACTCCCCCAGTGCATCCTGCCTGATTTGACAAGAGGGAGATAGTCGTGTCCTTCCTCCTTTCCCAGGGGGACACAGCAGCTGTGCTCTGACAGCCAGTTATAGGCTATACTTGTGTCTAACTTTTGTACTGGCCATGAAGGGGGGGGGGGAAATGCTGCCGAACTCCAACAGCTGTACTGTTCGGGCTTGGTGTCTTGGCCCTCAAACTAAATGACAGGTGATATAATACATTGCAACTCCTGTATATGGTTTCCAGTAAATTACTGCCATCTCTAGTACACTGTCTGATCAATGTGTGTGAACATTTTTGGCTTGTTTATTTTACAGTACTAGACTTCCTAGCCATACAGACTACACTTTCCCTTTTGGCATACAGTTGTTTGTAGATAAAGCTTGACAAACAGTAGAAGAACCTAGAGAAACAATTAATTTTATTTCCAACTGATTGGGAATGAAGGAACAACAGTGCAACTGTAAGTCAAGTCCACGCGCTCCAATGGACAGAGGGTCATTGTTACCCAGTGGGTTCGGCACTGATTTTGTGAAACAATTCTCACAAATTCCTTGAGTGTTTGTAGAGAGATATTATTTATATCCAGCCTTCATGTGTAAGCCAGTCACGCTACTCAGAATTGCGCGTGCTTTAATAGTAATAGTACAAGGAAGGAAGGTTCCCTATTTTATAGGTGGGGAAAATGAAACATGGGAAGGTGACCCTTTCAGCTGGTGAGAGAGACAAGAACAGAAGCCAAAGTTCCGGAACGGGGTGATCTATCCATTGAAACAAACTTCCCTAAGCAGAAAATTAGAGCATGGTGAGGAACCATACAGAATCCCTGCAGCCTTATTAGGTGAATTAATTTCATTTCAGCGAGACTGCAATTTTTTACAGACAATATAGCATGATTAAGAAGTATAATTTGAATGTCTGATCCTAAACGAAAACAGATGACATGGTGGTTTTGATCAGACTGTGTTTTTAAATAACACTTGTTTAGAAGTATGTGCTTCACAACAGTGCAAAGGTCAGAACTGGTTTTCATGTCTTCTATATGTGCCAAAGTATCACAAGGTAAAATTCAGTTGTTATCACATTTGCTTCGCTATCTGTCAGATATGTATAAAGGGGCTTGTGGCTGAAACAATCTTAGCACTGTAAGTGCTGGCTGCACTGGGACAGATTATGTTTTGTCTCATCTTTCAGAGCTGCTACCATATGCACTGGTCTATTCAGCATGATAGATGCAGTCAGTGTAGGCTGCACACCTGTGTTGTAAGCTATCAGATGAAAGCTCCCTTAATTTGATAAGAAAATACTAATGCCTGACCAGGTACATGCAACATTATCCCAGGTTCAAGGAGAGTAGTCTTATCAAGTAATCACCAGAGCTCATAGCCTTAGCTCAGGCAATAAAATGTGTCACCAAAATCAGTAAGATCCTTGTTACAGCTCTTTCTTTGGGATGAGACGAATGCTTGGCTTCAGTCATTCATGTTACAGAATAGTCCTGAATTATTTCATTCCAAATTTCCTTCCCCTTCCCTTCCTCCAAGGTCACAGCTATGAAGACGAAGGATACATCCTGCTGGCATGTCACTCAGTGCTCAGGAAATCTGGATTCTATTCCTGGCCCTTCCCTTGGTCTAATGGATAACCTTGCACAAGTCATCATTTCCCTCCTCTGTGCCTCCATGCTCTATTGATAAAACAGGATTAACTGCATATCATCTTTATTTGCTTCCTAGAAAAATATTTGTTTCAAAACCTTAAAAAGAAATGTAATTTATTCGTGGGCTAGGAATTGGCTAATAGAAGTGAGCACTGGCTCATTTGTGATTTTTTGTTGTTTGTATTACAGTGTGTGCCTGGAAGATCCAGCTGAGATTACTGCCCCTTGTCCAAAACAGGCTGAGAGCATCTCAGTATAAATATTTTGTAATATGGTTAGAGATTAACAAAAATAGAGAAATCATCATTTACTTTCTGAACAGATGGTAAATAGTATTGATTTCACTGGTTGTTGAGTAAATAATTATAGTATATGCCATGCTAATTTATTCTGGGCAGTATCTCACTTTAAATAGTCCCAGTTCAAGTCCAGGGAGCAGTTTAAGTCTTTTTGGAGTAAATGATATCAGAAAATTGACCTAAATAAGAAATAGTTTGCTCAAACAAAATTATGCCATTTGTTTCTAAACAGGACATATATACTCCCATGTGAATCTAGAGTCCTTATAACGTGAAGGAAGTGCTAGATTTGTTAAGCTTGTTAACCGTAGATTTTCTTCTACTCAATGTGGAGTTGACTGTTTTCATCAAATGACAATATTCTTATTTTGATGCCTAAAAAGTACATTGGTTTTTATAAATATGCATTTACTGGAGTTTTCAGAAACATCCAGGTACTTAATTTTATTTAAATTGGAAATAGAGATCTGAAGGCTTGAAAATCTCAGTAGGCATCTTTAGACATCCCTATGCCTTGAAAAATTAGAACTAGGCATCATTATCAAACATACATTATTTTGACATTTCAACACTGGTAGGAGATAAATGCATCCTTAATTGCCAGCAGTATGCAGGGAAAGGGGGAAAGGGGGAAAGGAGGGATAAAACCAAGTCAAAGTGGGAAACAGTGGGTTGAAAAGGCTGAGCTAAAACTCCAAATGGAGAATTAATTTTTTCCAGCTACAGAACAGAAACACAGACCAAGGAATTATCTACCAATACTCGCATACAAAAATTGTGGCACCTGTGACTGTATAGCAAAAGAACATGGTAAAGAGAGGAAGTTGGGACATTGCTGTGCACTGCTGCACCTCATGGTACTCTCTGAGAATCATTCGTGCCCTGTGAGCGTGGCGCTTTGCCCTGGTTTCTGAGCAGAAACTGGAGCAAAGTTGCACACCTGCAGTAAGCACAGGTAAATTGTACTAGCCACGAGGGACCCTGGCTGATCTTTGCTTCTTGAGCTACGTTGATGGATTATATGAGCTGCACAGTTTTCTGCCTGTCTTGCAGGCTGGTGTAGGAGAGGAACACAGCGGAGAGGGAGTTGCTGTCATGCACAGGCACTACATGTTGCAAGTTATCAGGGTGTTCCCTGGTAGAATGGATGCCTGGCCGCCTTTGGGGTGGTCCACGAAACAGAAACCAATGTTTGTTGTTCAGGGTCCTCGTGCTGTGCATGGAAGGGCTGGAAAAGGTATTCCCTATTTCAGCCCCTTGATAGTTTCTGTAAAGAATGCGTTGCTGCTTAACGATATGCAGCAGGTTCATGGGTTTTTGGAGGAGGTGCCACTGAGGTGTCACAGTCACTAAAGACCAGTGAAGTGTGGGGTAACTGTGGAAAAGCTTTGTTTGGTACACTGACCTTTGGAATAAAGATACTAGTAGCTGGCTGGCTCTCTCAAATTCTGCAGTAAATTGAATTTAGATACGGTCATTGCTTACTGTGCATAAACTTTCTGGAAGTGTCTCAAACCAACCTTTTAAACTGCAGGTATAGTTTTCTTTCCTGGATATCTATCAGCAAATGGTGTTAGCATAAAGTTAATGAGACTGTTCTCTTTAAAGTATGAAAAACTTTGTTCCTCCTTGATTTTGTTTATACCACTTGACACACAAAATTTTTATTCTTTTCAATGGAACTGAATTTAGCATCAGTAATAAGTATGGCCAGTCATCCTGTCAAAATAGCTCTGTGAACATCTTGGTACACGTTCAAAAACAGCGAAAACAAAACCTGTCCGTCCCTCAGACCTGCCCACACTTACTTATACAGGCACATCCCCCCAAGGACAGGGCTGATACAGAATGCAGCACGTTGCAAGTCAACTGAAGGTGGGATTTGGGGTTCAAACTAACCCATTATATGCTGCAAAGGTGCAGTTACTGCCATGGAAAAATACAGTATCACAAATTACCAGTTTCTTTTCCCTGAAAATGTCCTTCTTTTAATGGAACTAGATTCTCGTCACACTAGGACTTCTCAGTTCTGTTAGCACCTCCAGGACAGAGCGGAGGTGATTTTATTTGTTGAGTCAAATTAAATGTTTATAAGGGAAAAAAAACTGTCACAAAATTTTTTTTTGACTGCTAAAATCAAGTCAGTTTGTGTAGAAGGAACAGATGCTGCGCTGCAGCTCTGTGATAAATACTGTTTGCAGTCTGTGCACTAAGTGGAATTTAATAGTTTTTCTTTCTGGGGCAGATTGCCTGTGCTTACTTAAGTAAACAATCTTTGCTTTCTATTTGTGATGCAGCTGTACTTCTGACAGTGAGACGGGGGAAGATGTCAGGTATGGTATCGTATGCGATTATTGGTCTTCCTACTAAATCAATTGCAACACAAGGAACCAAAGGTTTCTAAAATCTATGCTTAAGATTTTCAGAGTCAGAATTGTGAAAATCAGTGAAACTTTCACTGTGTTAATTAGCTTAGGATACAATTTTTGAAACCACTTATGTGACTTAGGAAAATAAGAGCTGGATTTCCTTTATGAAAACATTGCCGTTCAGCGATTTTGAAAATTGTATCCTAGCTTTCCTGTATGTCTTTGAAAATCCTTCTCTCAAAGTCTGAACGAGATTATTCCCTAATGCTACACTTTAAAAAATAGTATCAAGTATTGCTTCAAAGTTTTCGTTTATTAAAGCAAATTCTCCCCATTACCCTTCTCTTCATTTTTTACATCCTGTCATAAGTTTATTTTCTCACCTAGCATTCTTCAGGCACACACAAACCGAGAAGTGTGGGGAGTAGCAGATTAGTCCATCTGTTGGCAAGGGTTCCTTGCATGGAAATTATTTTTACCTGATTAACATAGTTCAGCTTTAATTTGGGGGAATATCTACCAAATCAACTGAGAGCAAAGCTTTCTGACGTGGTTGTCATTTTCGTGTGGCACACAAACCTCCGGAACGGTAAACCTTGTAAAAGTGACAATCCTATCCCTGCTGAAGTCAGTGAGAACTTTGTTACTGAAATGGGCGGAGGAAAAATGTCATATGATGTCCCTTTCCTTGACATGCTAAACTCTGTGTCTTCTACTGAGCAGAGTATTTTCTTGGTTCTGTGACGCACCAACTCTTCTACTGCCTTTTCTTTAGATCTATCAGCCTCTTCTCTCCCATTTACCTTATTTCTCAGACTTGTTACCTGGTTGTCAGACTGAGTCCTGCAAAACTTCTGCTCCTATCTGTGTGTAGTATAAGAGGGAGTTTCGTGTATCTAACGACTAAGCCTCATGGTAAAGGATACTTGGAAATCCCACAGTTCTTTCTGTATAAGAGAGACTGCAATTTCTGGGCCAAGTTAAAGTGAAACCATTTGAACCCATTAAGATACAAGTGAAGTATGGTCAGAATTAGTCACATGTTTGAAACTGTTATGGGGATGGAGAGAAACCGGATAACATGCACAACGGTATGGCAAGCATATTAAAGATACAAGAGAAATATGGTCAGAATTAGACAGTCACATGTTTGAAACTGTTATGGGGATGGAGAGAAAACGGATAACATGCACAACGGTATGGCAAGCATATTAAAAGGTAGGAAAGAATATTAGACTATATGAAACAATTACCTACACTGTCATAGGTTCTGGGAATCCTGGTTGTGCTGGGTAAGAGCTGTAGGAATATGTCTGGTGGTTTTGTTGCACTAGCATCCTGTAGAACGTTTTTGGTGTTCTCAGAACAGAGAGTATTTTGAGCCAAAGTCTTGTGAGGCCTTGAGCATTTGCTCATAGGTGTTGAATACTTTCTAGAAGGTGGTTTAGCGCTTCTCAAAACTGAAGCTTTAACCATGCCTTTTTTAGGTCAATATCACGTAATACAGAATTTTAGCATACTTGAGAGAGGTTTTTTCTGTTATGCAGTCATTTTGCTGTATTTTTAATTATAGCATAGTGACAGTACTTTAAGGTATTATTTGCATTGTCTAAAATAATTGATTTTAAAAAAAAAAAAATCTTATGTTTGTTTTCTGCAGCCCAGAGAAGGAATCTCCTGTTGACATGGAATTCAGGTACAACACTTTAAAAACTAATGGGGGCCTCCAGAGGTCCCTTCCAACCTCAGCCATTCTGTGACTCTGTGAACATTCTTCAGAAGTGTCTGCACTTAATGAGTTGTTCCTCCTTAGAAGGCAAATGGGTTGTCTCTGTATGCAGCTACTTGCAGTAGATTTAGAAGTAAAAACAAGCAAGTGACCCTTGCAGTTTAATAACGGCAAAAAAGTATGCTCCTGAATACTCAGGACTGGCAATATCAGAATGTTCTATTACCTACCATCAGGCTGAAAATAATGGAAGCGTATTTTTTTGTTCATGCAGTAATAGTACGGGACGGGACAGTACACATTTCTCTCATATCTAGAGAACATTTGATTTTGAGTTGTTGACTGATACTAGAAATTCATGAATTGTGCAAAATAATCAAGATAAAGCTGTAGTCAGCAAGCCAAAACACACAGGAAACGCTTTGCAATGTTTTATTTCCTCTACCATTATAATCATAACTCCATTGCATTTTAAGTGCATCTATTTTCTTTTTAAAATCACCAATGTTTCAGACTTGGTAGATTTATTTAGGCACTGAGATTCATATATGAACGCCCCTTAACTAGTCTTATTTTCAGTGATCTTGAATGCGTACTGAGCCTACTGGACTTAACAAAATGAAATGTGAAGATAGAGTTAGATTAATGACTTTAAACAAACAATTTTGACAATGTTTCTGATTCTAAATTAATGAACAGGCTTGATCCTATATTAGCCAAAGCGCATAGTCTCCAGGGAGCTCAGGGAAGGTTTTCCCTGATTATTCTAAGGTTGGATTTTGCTGTCTGCCTCTCTGTGATAATTAAGAGGCTATGGTCAGTCTATCTTGTGTTACCAGAGGAAAAAAATTACACTCCATTGATGAAAATACATGTTTGCTTATGCAGTCTGGGGGCAGGAGGCAATTACTTCCACCTGCAGAATAAATTCCTTGTAAGTCTTTGTCTGCTTAAGCCATTTGTTTGCGTTCAGGCTTTTAAGTGTGAAACCTTAGGTAGGTTCAAGGCTTTCAGATAGTGTTGCACACTCTGTTTGAGAATATTTTGTTCTCTGGATTTTTGGCTGCATGTTTCTCACAGTTTTAGGAAAAGTTTTGTTTGACTGCCTCTTTACTGTAAGAAGCACTGTAGACATGCCATAGATTTCTCATATGATCAAGCACTTGCAAGCTTTTTGCTTATGTCAAAATATGATCTGTATGTCATCCTAGTGTCAGTTTGCAATTAGATTAATTTAAGAGGGGTTTACTAAATTCTAAATCGATAATGAATTTTAGCAAGCTCATTGCTTGTTCCCAAATTCCTTGCAGTAATTAATTCTCACTGATGGCCTAAAAGCAGAATGTAAGTCAAACGTGAATGGTGTTCGTGGGCGTTGTGCTGGATCTCAGCATGGAGTGCATCTTACTGGCAGTGCCTGTATCTTCACTGAACAAAAGCACACTTTTTAAAAAAATTGTAAAAACATTTTCCTCGAAACTTTGCTACTATTTTTCAAAAAATAAATTAGAAGTAACTTTTCAATCGCATTGAGAATTAAGGGCAGCAAAGGCACAGTTTCAAGCAATGAAAAGGAGGGGAAGGGAATACATGTTTATCTTGGAATGCTCAGAGCAATTTTTTCTCAATCATTGGGATGAGAATTTCATACTAATTGAAAAAATGCTTCCCTCTTGAGGCAGAACTGAATGCTCTTTGAATTAGGTTTTGGGACTGCAGGCTGGGCTGCGTAGGGGATTTTTTTTCTGTCTTTTCTTTTTTGTTGTTTCTGTTTCATTTTCCAATAAAGAGAATTCATAAAACATAATTAAATTCTAATGAGCCATCAGACATTTGAACTTGGAAGCATGTTAGCAGGGTAGTGTAACTGTGTGTTCTTTCAGGTCATCAAAGAAAATTGGATCCTATAATGACTTCTAAGCAAGCTTGGTGAAAGCCTGAAAAAATGAGCAGGGCAAGTGACCTTAACTCCTGATTAAAAAAAAAGATAAAGCGCCTGGTGTATTTTGGCAGCTCATGGTTTGAATTGTATTCAGGTCCAACTAGAAAGAGGCTGCTGTAATGTCTGTCTAGCAGACAAAGGCTACGTTTGGGTGAGAGGTCCTATCTTTTTATTGGATTAGCTGATATAGCTGGAAAGAAAACAGATATGCTTTTAGGTGTATGATCCCTCTTTTGGCCCTTTTCTGGAGAAACGGTGATATGCCAATGAGTTTTCCAACAATATCGGTTTCTCTAATAAAAAATGTTGCCTTACTGGGGTCCTTAGTGCGCAGCAGCCACAAAAGCACTACTACTTCACTAGCAGGCAGATACATTTATTTTTAAATAGTAATAATAATAATACCTATGAAATAAAATATGCATGGTGAGATCCTGTTGACCATAGCCTTCTGATGGTACATTATGGGGGCAATTCTACAGTGGGAAATTTAGCAAGTATTTTTTGTCTGTGTTCTCTTTTATTGTCTTTGTAGACATAGAAAGATTTTACCCATGGCTACCCATTTACTTTAGGACTCAAGTTCTCTTCTTAGAATGGGGAAAATAAATGTTGGGGGGGTGGGGTGGGATTGCCTTTGTGCACGTGTGGAGTTGTTATTTTTCTTTTTAAACACCTTAAAAATATCTTTTTAGAACGTCCCTCCTGAAATGTGTTGCCTAACTAGTGATCTGCCATACATTTTTTTTTTATTAGTCTGTCCAAACAGAGCTGGGATTCAGTCTTTGGTAATTTTCTTCCTGCCATCTGCACTGCTCAAGAGGCAGCTTTACTGAGCTAGCCTCTCCAAAACCCACCTCACAGCAGAAAAAGAGGGAACAAGCTGAAATTTAGTTAGGTGAACAATTTCACTATTCTGTTGGAAATTTAACATCGTATGTATTTCCTTGATGGGAGAGCTATTGATTGTCCTAAAGAACAAAAATGAAAGAGCGTTTTTGAAGACTTACTACCAGTTTCCTCCTTTACAAGAAAATGGTTTCCAAAAACGCCTGCTGCCCTGGTAAGCTGGGAACTCTGGGGTTTTTTTGTTTTGTTTTGTTTTCCCCCAGGAAAAGAGGATCAGTAGCATATGCATCACAGAAGCCTTGGTTGCTCAATGCCACAGTGGAAGAGAATATCACATTTGAAAGCCCTTTTAACAAACAGAGGTAACAGGTTTCAGCACTGTTACATGCTTTACTCCCCCTTTCGCTAAATAATGGACTTGCATAGGCCTCAGGTCACGCATGTGGGTCCCCACCTCCCCCTAGTAACAAACATACTGCACCTGCCTGAACATGACAAAAGACCTTGAGTCCCCCTTTGACCATGTTTTTCCTGAAGGACACAAGGGACAAAGTTCAGTCTCACTTTAACTTCAGTGTGGTAGTGTTTTCATTTCCCAGGACCGTGTTTGTGCAGCATGCAGTATTCTCTTCTTATAGCTAATGGACTAGTTTAACTGTCTTAGAAGGACTTTAGCTATTCGGGAGTGGGAATGTTGTTTATTACAATTTCAGTGTTTGGTACATTGTGAAGGATTAATGGGCTGCCTTTTTATTCAGTACAAATGCCCACCGAACATTCTAAAATACTTAAAAGTTAATTGCTGGTATTCCATCCCCCCTGCCCTTAAGAAGTGGTTGGCTATGTATTCACATCCTACGCACATTTTTTTTCTGTCATCCTTGGATACTGAAACAAGAAACAAGGGCCCTGGGCATGAAAAAAGTTAAATGCTAAACACAGTATGCCATGGAAGACGTTGTGCTTGTTTTGCCTGTTTTTAGCTACTAAATGTTTTTAATTGGGAAGCTGACCTAAGATGCTTTTTCTTAGCTGAAATATTATTTACTTGCCTGTGATTGAAAGAGATCCCATTAGAACAATTAGTGGCTGACAAATATGTTTTCCACTGTGTGATTTTTCCAGCTGGTTAATTTTTGTTCCTCTGCAGGTAGGAAATGTGCTTCTTTAGCAGTATCTGTGTGGATTTTGTGTTACCTGCTTTGTTTCCACAGGTACAAAGCAGTAATTGATGCTTGTTCCCTCCAGCCTGATATTGACATTCTCCCTCATGGAGACCAAACCCAGATTGGAGAGAGGGTCAGTAAACAGCTTCTATTTTTGTTTTAAATATATAGAGGGTTTATTATTATTTTGTTGTGTTCTTAAAATCTTGCCCGTTATTTGGCAACAAAGGTAATCTTTTAGTTGAATGTATGTTTGGGTCATTAGTCTGAAAGCTCGTTGCTCAGTAAACATGGAAACACTGTCATTTATGTGAGATGCAATAATTTAAATGTGCTGATATCAGAATGTTTGACTAATTCTGTGGCTGCTATCTCAGATATCCTGACTTCACGGTGCATTTTTTGGTTTCTTTAGGAGTAACATAAAAATAAGTAATTCATAGATCTTTAGAGCCCCTTCATTTAAAAAAAAGCAGATGTTTAATAAACAGCAAACTAAGCTTTATCACATCAGGGAAGATTAGGGAGTGACAAGAAAGGAAATAGAAGTCCCAAATTTGTAAACAATTTACTCTGGCATATACTGGCACTGTCACAAACAAACAAAACAACAAAAAAAACCAAAAAAACACAACAAACCACCCACACACAGATACATTTAAGGATACATTTCCATGCCTAATCTCCACACTGGCTACCATGCTAATTTTAAATGGATTAGTTCCTAACCCAATTCATTGTGTAGCCAAACAAATGTTTTTTGACAGAAGGAGGGGAGGGGAGGGGAGGGAGAAGGTGTCTAGCGTCTTTTGGCAGCAGTACTGGCTTATGAGAGCTTAAGGTGTTTGTGAAACTGCAGGCAGGTCACAGGCAGGACAAGTAACTTAGAGTAGGGTGGTAGCAGGGAACTAAGGGCCAAAAACAAGGACAATAGCAACCAGGTAATGTTCACCTCAGCATGGTCTGACCTCCCAGCTAGCAATTACTGATTACAGTATATAACGGAGCTGATATAGTATGACAGCATACGATTACAAAAATAAATAAAAAACAGGACACAGCCAGACTCGTAAAGCTAACTTTTGAGTAGAAGTCTAGTTTAGAGTGCCTGCAGAATATCTATGCCACCTACGCCATTATGTCGCCACAAACCATTAAACATTTCCCATCCCTCTGGAATGTATGGAGTACAGCTCCAGACAGAGTGCTCTGGCTTTTCTAACAATTTGTGTACTGTGTCCCAGCTGAATTACAGGCCCACGCTTTTGAAAAATTTGTCTGAGTTTCTTTGTCTGGAAAGTCTTCTGTGGATAATCTGATCAAAACATGAATATTCAATTGATGTTTCTATAACTGTCTGACTGTTTTTCTCCTGTTTATCTGCAGGGTATTAATCTGTCTGGAGGGCAGCGCCAACGTATCAGTGTGGCAAGAGCACTTTACCAGCAGACAAATGTTGTGTTCCTGGTGAGTAGGTGCCATTATGTTTATGCTGCAAACATAAGCATGACATGCGAGCATTTAGAGTATTGCATGGGTAATACACACAGAACACTGCTTCACTGAGCTAAGCCAAACGTGCACTGTTTATTTTATATCCGTTGTCAGCTAGCCTGCAGGTAAGAAGCATTTTGTAAATGCTGCAGACAGATAGATACTAGGATACAAATTGAAATGCTGATGCTTCCCCTCTCAGTCTATTGAAATTTCTTTTTGACCCTTGTGTTTATCTTTGGTACTTAGAAATTTAATAGTCTCAGCTGTATCCATAAATTCCTAAGCTGTCTCAGGCCTAAAATTAATGTTGTCCTGTGTCTGGGGTGTTTCCTTTCTGCAACAAACTAAGCTGTCTTCCCACCCTGAACTGCTTGTTGTATATCCTGTCCTACCTTCAACAGAAGTGCTATGGAAAAAGGAGTGAGAGCAGGCTCTAAAAACTTAGTAGGTGGGAAAACAGATGCATCCTACACACTCGCTAGTAGTGAGCTTGCTGGCTTTCCAATTTAGGACTTCCTTAAAAACTGAGCTTAAGAAGGAGCTTTGAATCCAGCTGTTATGACAGCCAGACATGAGTCACGTGGGACTAGAAAAGCTGTGCACATTAGAAGTCATCCCTGAAAGTCTGGGAGGTTACTTAGACCTTTCCCTGTAATTAGGCTGATCAATATGTGCTTGCTTCGTGTGCAGAGCATTTCCAGGCATTGACCAGAATGCAGGAGGGTAGAGAGCAGTTGGGCCAGGTGCGGCAAATCAGCAGATCCAGTATTGGGCTGTAACTTGGTTTTGTCACTTTCGTCCTTTTGTGCAGGACACTCAATGATCTCCTGATAGTAGCAGGTTCTCTTACGGTTTGATAATGTAAAAGCACCTACAAAGAAACTTTTTTCCAGTTATTAATCTTTCCAATATAATCAGGAATCCTATATGTTAGTATTTGCAAACACTCAGTTCTTTTAAGACTGATTTTGTAAACAAATGCTTATGAAACTTCTCTCTCACAAGCGTGCACCTCATATTCAATAACCTTTTGTATTCCCTAAACTTCTTGTGATCATTGCTGATATGAAAAAAGGTCACGTGATAATTCATTATGGATTTTATTCTTAATTATATTCATTCATTCAGCATGTTTTATTTGTCATGTCGGACTAGTCCTGTAGCATGAACTGATTTTTTTCAGGTGTCTTGTCATCAATGCGTCATTATATGCGTCCTATGTGGTGAGTGCCGCCTTAATGAACAGCCTCGCCTGACTGCACAGTGCAATGTCATGTTCTGTGAACCGGCATTTTCAGTTCACAGAAGTGCAGCATTGCATACGAGGTGGCCGTGCACAGACTCGGGGCACAGAATGATGTTTAGGTCTGTGCCAGACCAGAAGAGTGCAGCAGTAAAGCTGACAACATACATCGGTGCTCAGTGAGCACAGTGCACACGCAGTTGCACACACATTGTTGAGAATAAATTCTGTATCACAGTCTGAAGTTACTGTGTTGCAAAAGCACTTTTTAATTGCTCTATGTTATGATGCTCTGATTTATTAGAATTTCAGTGGTCATGTTTATCCTACTGTTGATTTCAGATATTTTTGGTTTTGTAGATACATGAAAGCAACAATGCTAAAGTATCTAATGCAGTCACAATATAAATTGTTGCAAAATTGAAGGGAATAAAAGTTCAAGGGGATTTTCTAAAGCACTCACCTTTTTGCTTATACCTTTCCCTAACTGGTGGCAATGATGTCACTCAGAGAAAGCAGAATTAATTCAAATTCAACCCTACTTTATCAGCAAACATCTGGACAAAAGAAAACAAAATTTGATTTTTAAGAAATCCTGGGTTTAGTGTAATATAATAGTATGAAATAACGATACTAAGTAAATCCTACAGCCAGTATTAGTAGTGCAAGCAGAAATAATAGATTTGTAATTCCATATAAATAGGATTATGTAAACAAGTCTCGCAGAAGATGGTTTAGTTAGAAGATTAGTTTATGCCTAAATTAATTGCATATAATTCATTGATTCAGTAAGATAATCTAGGTCGTAAATCAAGCATCTGAGCAGAGTCATCAAACTGATCAATATTTCTCCTTTTGTGATTCTTTGTTAATAGAGTTTTGATTTATGGATAAAAAAAATCGGAAGGCAATTATGTACAAGGGAAATAAAAATGTGCTCTTTGTCACTGTCCCTGGAGCAGTTTGTGTAATGTAATATATGCCATAGACATACATTGCTGCACTGTCTTGAGTCTGACAGGAACAATGTACTGCAGTTATGGAGGCTAGGAAACGCATCTGTTAAGAGAGGAGCAGATCCCAGAAAGCCTCAGGAAATCATAGCATTTACACAGCTGACGTGGCCGTGTGTCCGAGTACTCACTGCAGAAAGACAGTTCAAGGTTTGTTGTCATGTAATTTAAGAAAACCATTCCTCAGAACAATTCTGATCTTCTGATGGCCTCTTTTGTCTATATTGATCTAGCTGGTTTTACCGGTATTACAATCTGTCAGTTTCCTGAAATCGCATAAATGCTGGCTCCAAAAGCTGACCTCTTTTCCTCGTGACAGGATGATCCATTTTCTGCACTGGATATCCACCTAAGTGACCATCTCATGCAAGAAGGGATCCTGAAAATGCTACAGGAAGACAAGCGGACCATCGTGCTAGTAACTCACAAGCTGCAGTACCTACCCCATGCTGACTGGGTAAGAAAGCTCTTCCCGTTTTTCGTGAGGAGGCAAGAATGCAGCACAATGATGTCTTGCTGCAAGCAAGGCTTTTGCTTCATCTTTCCGCCAAGTGGTAGATAAGTGAGAAGAGACATAATAAAGACCTTTTGAAAACTAGCCAGTGAGTTTGGGATGCCATAATTTTGGGATTCCCATCTTAGAACACCTAAATAGGTTGGATTTTCATAGAGCTGATACTTAATACTCTCATGAAAGCAGGCTGCATTTAAAATATTTTGAGTATCCAAAAACATTAGTTATATTGGAAGATTTTGCTCATTTTTTTTAATCTCAGACCAGTGAAATGTTTGAGTGACATATTTGCCTCTTCTGGGATTTTACTAGGAATTTGTCTCTGCTGTCACAGAAAAAGGTATGTTTATGGATATTGAGGTGCATGGAAATATAAGGAAAACATCAGTATTACCTTGCAATTAGTACTAGTACATAATGTGTCAAGAGCATCTGTACCCTTTGTACGTTGGCAAAATTTTAAGAAATGTGTAGTATTCAATTGTTTTGTTAGGTTTCTTTGCTAGCTCTTGTAGTTTACAGAAAATAATGAAGGTATGCTTTCTATAACAGTTTGCAGTTGCAAATGTCAAAGATGAAGCACATCAAGTAGAGTAAGGAGGTTTGTTTTGTTGGATTTTTTTTTTTAGTTCATTGGTTCACACTGGCCTTGCACTTAGTTCTCCTACAGTTACCCAGCTACATCACAGGTCTTCTTGCCCACGAGGATTGATGACTGCAGTTATGCCTCCTAGCAGGACTTCTCTGTCATTTGCATCTTGCACAGACTATAGCAGCGGTTACTCTGTCTCAAGAAATAATCGTTTTTCAGCTGCTTTCTGTTCTTCGTATTGGCTTGCTATAAAGTTGCAAATAGACATTAATCTTGTTCTGATCGTGTTTTTGGTGGGCAGCATTTCTCCTTTACGGTGTCTGCTGTGACCTTGTCCCTCAGTTATGCATCCTTAAGAATTATTACTACTGTTCTAAACACAGTTCTGGTTTTCCGGTTAGTGTCTTTCAGGATAAAGGAATTTTCTGCCTCCTTCCCCTCCCTATGAGATCCATCTTAGCTTCCTCTTTTTCCAATTGTTATGTATTGGCTTTTTTTTTTTATGGACAGCTATGGCCTTGTATCAGTATAATATTTTCTTTTTCTTTATGAATGTCAGACCCATTTCTAGGTGTTCATGTTTTATGAGATGCTCTAAGAGAATTATTTTATTTTTATTATCTTCTAATTGGGTTTCAGTAATGTTTTATGAAATATACTGTTCCAAACAGCCTGTAGGTCAGCAAGGATTTGTATTAATTATGTTTATAATTAAAAATTATTTATTAAGAGAAAGCTCAGGGTTTTTTCCTAAGCACAGCTCTCATTAAGCCTTAGGAAATTTTGCCCAATGGAGTGCAGCAGGAATATTTATTTTATTTTATTTTATTAAGGAATTTTAAATAAAAATATAATTTGAAGTATATGTGATGGCCCTCCTAAATCTTCGTAGCAAAACCCTCAGAAGAATTCAGGGTCCAGCCCAATTACAGGTTTCCTGAATAAATTGACTACAAAAAGTTCCTTGTTTGCGTTATTTCTTCTTGTCCTCTGGTGTAAGTTCTTAGCAACAAGTGGAATAGATTATTTCCCTCCCACCCCGCCATGAAATTTCTGAGTTTCCAGGGACAGAGAAAAATAAATACTGCATTAACTATTTTCTAACAATGTCACGTGCGTTTACAATCCACACGCCTCATTTTCCAATTCTCCTTGTCAGATCTAAAGTGAAGGTAGTTACACTGTGTATATAATGTAGTTACACTGATATAAACCTGGAAACCACACCCTTCAGACTTTGTCTTCACATACACTTTTTTTCCACATCGTGTCCACTATTTATGCTCTTAAAAGCTTTAGGGATTCAAATTCCGTAGCTTTTCCTTATCAGGTCCATGATATCAAACAGACTGTGGAGCCAGCATGCTCGTATCTAATTGCCTGAATGAGGGCAAAACATGCTGCGCACAGTGTGTTGCTAAAAGCCTTTTCCTTTTAGGAGGTAAGAGAACTCTAAAATCTTATCTTGCTAATGACTTGTGTTTAGGAAGAGTAATGCACTCTCCTGTCTGCTGATGGGGACCCCGGCCTTCTTTCTTACTTACTTAAAAGCAGCCTTCCTTTCTGAAAGCATGAAGTGCAGGAAGTTTCTCTTTTTGCACCATCTTGAGTAAAGGGAATAGAGTTGAGAGAGAACTTCATTGTCTTTTTAAAAGACAGATTTGTTCGCAGAAATATTATTTATTTAAGAACAGGGAAAATTCTGTCCAGACACAGCAACATAGCTTTAAAATAAATAGAGATACATGGCTATTTATCTCACCCCTTGTGTTTCTAACTTTTTAGATAATTGCCATGAAAGATGGTAACATCCAGAGAGAAGGAACACTCAAGGACATTCAGAAATCAGAGACTGAGCTCTTTGAACACTGGAAGACGTTAATGAATCGACAAGACCAAGAGCTGGAGAAGGTGTTTGATCGACAAAGGGCAATCGACATTTGCAAAAAACGTGACAAGTTTGTTTTTCTTAGGTTGAAAGCATTAGCAAGGATTGACATGCTGTGTGTGATTTCTAACTTAGTATGAATGTAGTATTACTATTACCATTATTATTTATCTGTTAAGAAAAGTTCCTTCATCTGGACATCTCATACCTCCTCGATACTGTTGCCTCTGACCCATTCTTGTTAGTGAAGCCCTATCAAAATATTCTTATCTAAGCAATATTAAATTGGGCCATTTTAGGAGAAAATCATTGGTAATGTGCAATACTGACAACTGCTTCTATAAATATGCCTGAATTTACTCATTGCATTGGGTAGAAGTGTTTCAGATGTGCCTATATCAAGCTCTCTAAATCATTAACACATTTTGTCTTTAATACTACAACACAGGAAGAATGAGATATTCATCTTAGTTCTTTTTAATTCAGGGATATCTGTCCAAGTTGAGATTCCAGGAGGGTTGGGATTGACAACCTGAAATTAATGTCAGATATCTAATTTATGTCCTTTGTTTTTACACAGAGGTAGCAAATCAATCACTTATGACTGCCTGCTGCAAGATTCTCACTTTTGTTTTTCTCTGACATTCTGATTGGAAACAAGTTTTGTCATAGCTAGTAATTTTTTTATTAATTCTCTGGTTGAAAACACACGAACTGTCCCTTTTTTAGGAGACTATTATTGAAAGAAAAACTGTTTTGGAAAGAACAAATCTCCGGAGGACTATGTATTCCCGTGAAGCTCTGCTGAAAGATGATGAAGAGGATGAAGGTAAAAGGGCACCCTTTGAGCCCAGTACCACTACATTACTGTTTCACAGTTAAATTATTTTAGAATGAATTAACATAATTAAAACTGGCAAGAGAATAATCATTTTTCATGTGGGTCGTGATTTTTCGACCCACATTTTCATGTGATTCTTAAGAGTGCTGTTTCCATTGATTTTACCTCTGGACTACAGTGATTTCAAGCATTCAGAAGTCATAGCTTCCTCCAAACTTTTGAGGGTTTTTTTTCTTGTACTTGAACATGATTTGATAATGAAAGAGGAATAACACTGAATAATTTATGCTGGGTGAGCTTCAAACCTGTCAATAGCTAAGCACACCTGTTTAAGGTTTTACTTAGGAAAAAATTGCAGTTAATTTTTATCAAGTCAGTACTTCTGAATTGCGAAAACATGACAGGAGACATTGATCACCTAGCGCTAAGGCTTTGGCATCTTTTTAGTATGCATTGCTACTAACTTTAGCAGGCTAATACATGCATGCCTGAGCAGGTAATTTCACCTTAAAGCCACTCTTTATCCTGTATAAGACGACCTCTTTTGTAGCTGCCACTTGCCAGTCTCTATGAAAGGTGTGTACGAGTAAGTCAGCGTGGCTGTACTTTTTTCACGCACATTGCATTCATGCACATTGCAGAAGAAGTGACAGAAAGCGATGATGAAGACAACCTGTCTTCAGTGCTGCATCAGAGAGCAAAGATGCCCTGGAGAGCCTGTGGCAAGTACCTCAGCGCAGCAGGAATCCTCCTCCTGCCGCTGCTGGTTCTGTCCCAGCTGCTGAAGCACACGGTGATGGTGGCCATCGACTACTGCCTGGCACGCTGGACCTCGGCTGCCATTTCTGCGAAGACGGAGCTAGAGCTGAAAAACTGCTCTCACTGTGGGGTATGCAGCGCCTCGTTCACCTTCCTTTTATGATTTAACCGGTGGTGACCTCCCACTGTCAACCTCTGCTCCAAGATTTGTATGCAATGTGCTATATTTCTAGTAATAGAGCCACTCCAGAGTATTTTGAGGGTTAATGCCTTTTCAGGTAGTTTTGTTGTATTTATGCTACATTTGTTGTATTTTCACCATCTAGCTGATATGCCTAAACCTTCGTCTCTAAAGTAATTTTGGTATCATAGTTCCTTTTTCTTTTTCCTGTACTGTTGCATTCTCATTGCAAGTAGGACTTTCAGGTTTTGTAACATATGGGAAACAGACTTTTTTGTTGTTGTTGACAAGCACGCTTTTTTGGTTGATTTTTCTGTGAATTCCACATGGAACTGACCACAGTGTTACGTAGCAGGGTAGTCTGTATGTATAAAGCAGTAGTGGAGGGATTTTGTTAGAACGGGGATTGTTTTCTTTATCGGGATTCAGTGCCTACAAATAATCCACATTAATATTTGGGAGGTGCATGTGTGATTTCACTGGAGTCACACTTTCATCTCTAAAAGATGCTTTATTGATGCTGGGTTTTAATATGAAATTAGTATTTCAAATTAAAAACTATTATATTCTGTTCCTGTTTAAAAAAAAAAACAACAAACCAAAAAAACCCAACAAAGCCATAAAAAATGCTTTGAAGATGGTTCTTTCAGATGAAATTATCAAATATATCTTTTCAGGGTTTTTTGTAGTATTCTATGATTTTAAATTTCTGACTGATCTCTTTCATGCAAACACTCCTCTCTCCAAAGGATAATTAATCGTGGTTTAAGATGGTTGAAAATTGTTGGCAGTTTAATTTAGGGAGTCTTGTGTTTGTGTTTTTACAAGAAATTTTAAACATAATTTACAGTGAATAATTTTGTTACTCTTTCTTTGTTTCTTAGGATTTCAACCATTCTCCATATTCAAAAGTTTTCAGCATTCTCTGCTGTCTTGGGATTGTATTATGTCTTGTCACATCAATAGCAGTGGAGTGGACTGGCTTGAAAGTCACCAAAAAGCTACACTCTTCTTTACTAAATAAAATTATTTTGGCTCCAATGAGGTATTCCTCTGATTGTAATACAAATCGTATTGTAGTCATTTTGTGTTCCTTACTTCAAGGCAGTCTTCTAAGCACAGTTCTTACTAAGAAGTGACTGTGAATCACATTTTTTTAATGTCATTGAAAATCATCAGATATCAAACTACTGAGCAATTTTTGAAAATGGTACCCAGGCTGCTCGTGTTCCTAGACACTAGTCAAATGCCTCTCCTGCCTGACTGCGACTTTAGAGATTTACTTCCTTGCATGTTTAATTTCTCCTTGCTGTTTTTCATTAGGGAGAAAACACAATTATTGATCAATATGTTGTACAGTTCATTCATAGCATGCATCATAATCACTGGAAATATTTACTGTCAGGCAGCAATTGTGCAAGCTTATGAAAGATAATGAGCTTAGACAAGTGTCATCACAGGCATCATTAGAGTACACTGGGGTGCACAGATACCGGTAAAGGCCTTTGTTGTCCTGCCTAAGTTTTATTTCTAAAGCATGGAAGGAAAGTTGTAGCTGGATTCAAACCTGCAGCTGTTACTGAACATTAGGGAAAATACCTTCTTACTTTTAAGCTAACTGTATTTGACCCAGAAATCATGGAGAAATAATATACATGGGAAACCTCAGATATTTTTTTAAAAACTTTTTTTTTTTCAGGATAGAATTAGACCAGGCTCAACATGAGTTATGGAACAGTTAACAATTTCAGAGCAATAATGAAGTTTGCATTTTGCATATGCAAATGTAAAGGAAAGGTCTTTTAATATATTATTCCAACAGTTGTTCTTAGTTATGCATTTCTGTTCCCAGAAAAATGCAAGACTTGCGATTAACTTTGTTTGCATTTTTCATGAATTGAAGAGGCCTCAAACTGCAAATCCGAAAGGATTTTTTAAAATGTAATCATGTGATTTGCATAGCTTAGGCAGTAGAGGGAGCTGAGGACATGCTTGCTGTTGCTGGGTTACAGTCAAGACTGCCATTTTATTGGAAAGCCATGGTTATGGGGAAGAATGAAAAACTTTACTATGGTTGTCAATTTATTTGCTTGTGTCTGTGATACAGTACCTAGCTTAAGGAAGAGAGAAAAAAAAATTAAAACTATTCTAGTCTCGATATTTTAATCTTTCCCATTCTTTGTCTCATTTTAGGTTTTTTGAAACAACACCTCTGGGAAGTATATTGAACAGATTTTCAGCTGACTGCAATACCATCGACCAGGTACTGAATAAATATATTCAAGCTCCCAAGTTATCCTATCTTCCCCAGTCTGAAAGACTGGATTTTCATTTATTATACACTCATTTAGATGAAGTTTACTGATGATCTATGATTTTGACTACTATATGAATTTGCATCATGATTTTCTAGGTTCAGAATGAATTCCTCATCTTAAATGCACATTGAAAAACCATTTATTTGATTAAGATGCCCTGTATAGAAAAGGGAAGCGAAATCAGATCAATAGTGATATCCCCAAATTAAGAGGATCTACTTTTTTTAGAAGTGGGTAAACACATTCACTTGACACATATGAGCAAATGAAATGAAAAAAAGGCAAATGCTGTTGCCCAAAATAGAAATGACTGAAATTCAAATTATCAGTATTTGCCCCAGACTGCACTGCCAGTTCATAGGATCAGTGCAGACGCTGAAATTGTCTATTGCGTGCCATCTGTAATCCGTTGACATGAGGATTGTGGTCCACAATGCAGACGTGACGCAGGCCCACAGAAATCCCTTCAGACTTTCCCAAAACCCAGCAGTCAATTCAAAAGCAGACCTGTATGCTTAGTGCTTCAAATCCTCAATTTTTTTTTCCTTGTGTAAGTGAGAGAAAGGAAAATGAAATAATGCTGTTTTAAACTTGATATGTTACGGAAGATTCTGTGTGCTTATCCTTCTTTATCTATACAGCACATTCCAGCTACCCTGGAGTGCTTGAGTCGTTCCACATTGCTGTGTGTATCTGCTCTTGCTGTCATCTCATACGTCACACCAATGTTTCTCATTGCCTTGGTTCCCCTCGCAATCATGTGTTACTTCATACAGAAGTACTTCCGAGTCGCATCACGGTAAGAGCATAAACCAGTATTATTCTGGCAATAGAAACGTCTTCTACAATGCATGATTGCATAGCAGAATTGCAGTGCTGGAGAACTTGATGTTTAAATTCGGTCCTGTCAAAGCCATGGCCCTGTCTGAAAGTGAGCCAAATCCACTACAGTGAAAATGTGTCATTTTACCAAGTGCCTTTGTCTGCAGCTCTTTGAGCAGAACTTCTGGGAGGCCTGAGCAGGGTCTTTGTCCCTGATTGAAGTTTCTTAGAGTTCACAGGACACAAAAAAACAGCTGGATTCTGTCCTTCCCAAGGGCTGCGTGCTGGGTACGTCCAAGAAAATGTGGTGACAGAACAGGGAAACTGATGTCTGCCTATCCAATTGGAAGTGGAAATCTGTAAAGCCAGGGAGAGGCTGGAGAATGCTGCCCATTAAGGATCCAGCATGCAAGAGCATCCTCTTTTGTTCTGGGTGCCTTTTAGTTTTTAACAAGTTGAAAAATTTTAGCTATATCTGTGATTATTCTCCTTCTATGGTCATACAGCTCCCCCCCCCCCCCCCCCGCTGGCACTCAAGAAGCGTTTGCAGCAATGCTGCATTTATCCCTTCATGTACACATGGATCGAGAGGGAGTCTGCAACCAATTTACTTCCTGCTGGAAGGAACTGAGACTAAATAGAACTTCACCCCACATGTGCTTCCACTGATTTGATGACTACACATGAAATTAAGAAGCACAACCTAATGATGAGTGCAGGCTCTCCTTTACTGAGTGTATGAGTTATACTGTTAGCTCAGTGAGAAGTTGTGCTGTCATCTGGAGATAGAGAGGAAGTTGCCTTCTGCTTAGCTCGAGCTCTTATTTGCAGTATCCCATTAAATTTATATTCAGCATAGAGCCAGAATGGTGTTTAAATGAACAAACAATTGAGTATAAGAAATAGGAATATAGATGAAAAGAGGGAAGGCAGCAAAGGGAAAAGACCCATTCAGAACTCCAGCACTGTTTGTATTCAAATGTTAAAAGAAAAATCCTCCTGGGGTCTTCATTCCCTGCTCAGACATGCAGCACTGCTTTGAAATCTATCTGAACCTTACATATATAATTATTGTGATGATATTCCCTTTCACTCCCTGGGCCTGTTCCAAGAGAATAACTGCACAACAAAACTGGCTTTTTACGAAAATCTTTTCATAACCCTCTCCAGGGACCTGCAGCAGCTGGATGACAGCACTCAGCTACCATTACTCTCCCATTTTTCAGAGACTGTTGAAGGTCTTACAACGATTCGAGCCTTCAGGTATAGTTTTTTAAGAAACATACGTTACCTCGCTTTTGAATATCTACCTCTGATTCTGTTCTGCAATTGTGCAGTTATAAGTAATCGTTATTTGGATCACCTGGAAAATCCAGAGTCCCCAAAACACTGGTAAGGGGGAACTCCAAAACATTGAAGAATTCTAAGCATTTTGCATGTGAAGGAGTTACTGTAGAAAAACAAGCTAATGTGTGTCAGCTGCCCTGCGGTAACTCTCCGTACACTTGCACGCAGCCTGAAAAAAACTTGTGGGCAAATGTGATTTAAGAAGCTAAATTAGCTTGCAGTTACCACAGCATGCAGCGTGGCAGACTATGCACTTGGACAGTTTCCATGGAACAACTAATACGCACTAACTTGTTATGCCAGAGTAATTTGTGTATGAGTCGGTGTCCTGGTAAGATAAACTGTGCATGCTAGTGACTTCAGAGCATACAATAGCACCCTAAGTTATTTTTCAGGTTGCTAGCTGAAAATGTGGTGGTTGGTACTGATTTTGAAAATACACAAGCTGGAGATAGTCTTTCATCACCTGTTTTGATTCATTTTTCTGTCCACATAAGCTCCCAGGAGAGGAGCCCAGGAATACCTGATAATGTGCCTGCGTTGCGTATCTGTGTTACAAAAATGGCAGCCACACTGATACTAGTAGAGGTACCAATAAAACTGCTGCTGAGCTTACCAGCTGCTTTCCCTACACTGGTGCTATTCTTGTCTTTTCCCAGTTGACTCAAATGCTGTCAGCTGTCTTCCACACCCATCTCATCTAGATATGTCTACATGTTTTGTTGGTTAATTATTACTGTTACCATTCTGTCTTTGAAACGGTAGTGCTTTTTCCTCCTAACCTATAATGTTAATTTTATAATAGAAGTAATGCACGAAGTTAACTGTTCTTAAACTATTCTAAATAGGATATAAATAGCTTAATGAAAGAACAACCAGTTTAAGAGTTTGTTTATTTTTGACTGAAGGTAGCTTCTCGAAGAGTGGTAAACAGCGTAGTATTTTCCATTATTAATTACTGTTATTGGATATTTAATTCATTAAGTGCCAACAGTGGTTCTCTAGTTTGTAGCTATGTCTGTGTTCAGTTTTAAGGAAATTCAATTTCTCTTTTAACTGTTGCTTTTCTCATATATCCATATATTGTTCTACTTCATCAAGAGGATCTTTATAGTATTATGGCTGTATATTTTCAGGTGTTGATAAATAATATTCAATGCCATCTAGCTAATATTTTCAGTCATTCGGAGCATTGATTCTTCCCATCACCTTGAAATGAATTCCTCTGTCAAAGAATTGTGTTTGGTGTCTCCTTTTTCTTAAATCCTGCAGTAACTGATGCGTGTCTGACCCAACAGCCATGTGCATTCAGTAAGTTCTGTATTCCATCTGCCAGCCAGCCTCCCGCATCAGCTGGTAACCTAGCTATTTTTAGGACTGTGTAGCTTGTCAGCTGCCGAACATATTAGCAGGAGTGGAGTTTAGACTTGCTAGCCTGAGCATATATAAAAATAACACTAATTCAAGAATCCAGTCATAAAGTTAGGAGGTGCCAGTTGTTCCTGGAGTGTCCTTACCCTTGGTAACTCTCTGTCCTGCACTTACTCAGAATGCATAAGGAAAGAAATGTACAAAAAAATCCAGGGGGAGATCAAAGGCAGCTACTGCTGCAGCTATAAATACACCTTCAGCAGATGCCCTGGCCTGATTTATAGTTTGCTCTCTGGTACTTCAGATAGCATTGGTGCTAAATGATCAATAAAATGTAAATGTGAAGGCTTCTGCAAAGACTGGTCTGTATTCTGAGAGGCCTGGTAATCTGGGGACACTTTCTGAAGAGAAATTCTGATATTTCTGCAGTACTCCACCAACCGTGGTAACTTTGTCTGCATCCCCATTCCACGTGCATATGCATGACTGACTCATGATGCATACCTCACATCTTCTAAGGCATATCTGCATCACATAATACCTCATGGTATAGAGATATGAAAGTTAAATGTGACTGAATTGGTTCCAGAAGCAGTACAGCCATCTCTGTATGGTAGGGCACTGAGGGTAATTAGTCCTGAGGAAAGGCAGGGCTCACTAACTCTGACACTGCGTGACGCTAATGCTCGCTTTCAGGAGCAACCTTCCTAGGCTATGCAAACACACCAACATGCTCGGAGCCAGCCCAGGCCATTCTCCATTGCACACAGCAGACACATCTCCTATGTCTTGGCACATGGCGAACTTGTGAACAGCTAAATTATTTCCGCAAAGTGGCATTTATTTCTTTTCCTCAAAAGCATAAATGATTTATGTAAAGTTGTAACTTTATTTTACTGTACTCAGAAGGAGGATTAAGGTACTCGGCAGTGAACAAATTTGAAAGCTTCTCTAGGCCATGTACTTCATATTTAAACAAAACATTGTCATATCTTTCTCTCATATCAGTATAAGGAGAGCTGAGTTTATAAATAAGTAGTGCTTGTTGCAACCATAATAGCTAAGGATATAAATAGGGCAAAGTTTTATACAGGGAGATTAGCAAGTTTCTTAAACTTGCTAATGTAATAAAGGGGGAGAAAAGGCAAGCTTTGGGTGCTTAAACTAGATCTTCAGGCCTTCAAGCTTCTATTACTACCCTGGAAAAGGCTTTTGTGCCAGACCTCTCCTTTAATTATTGGTACACTTTATTATTAACATCACATTAATTTACACCTATGCAAATAAATATGCCCAGCTAAAAGGGGTGACTGGCTGACTTGCATGCTTGCCAAGACCCCTGTCTAAATAGGTGTAACAAGGAATCATCTTCCATACCTGCTGAATTCAAGGCAGAATTCAGTGATGAAGCTATTCTGATGAGTGGGTACAGATCCACTATAATAAACTGTAAACAGACCTATTCGCCATTAATCTTATTTTGCATTCTGTGGCTAATTCATTTGGGGCGAGGGGGATGACACACAGTTCTTTCCAGTCTGTTACTTTTTGTTGCACCATGTGCTTGGACTTTTATTTTCCAAAGTGCTCCATTTGTTTAGTGATAAGGACAAACGTGTTTGTCTAACACTGGAGCTACCATGACTGGAGGTACTTTGAATTTATACTTTATAAATGGTTACAATTTCTAGGCATTACAGTAATACAAATTTTAAAACTTGAGCTTATATGATTAACTTAGTGAGAAGAGGAACTGCATTCTGCAGTACTAATACTTATTTTCACGAGTACATGCATGTATTATTTCTCTCTCATATTTTTTTTTTTTGTTTCAGATTTGTCTCTCTTAGAGTTACCATGTAATAAAATACATTTAGAAGATGCCCAGTGTGATCCAAAGTCCCACACAGAGTTTCATCAGTGCAATAACATCCATTTACTCCTGAAGATACTTTACAAATACAGTTTGCATGTGTCTAATACAAGTCTACAGATGACGTCACTCTGAACTATTGATAGGCTGATTTAGACCCTGTGTCAAGCTGCCCATGAGCTATACCTCCAGAAATTAAATTTTATTTTTCATTTTCCAAGATCCCAAGGCTTGACCCTTTTTTCTTTTTTTTCTTTTTTTTTTTTTTTTTTTTTTTGTTGAAACACAAATTTTCAAAAACTTCTTGAATACACAGATTCCAACAACATCGCTTCCCTTTTCCTTACAGCTGCCAATCGCTGGCTGGAAGTCCGCATGGCAAGTACATTATTTTTGTGTATACGCAACGAATTTATTTTACTTCATTCCAAGCAATCTGATGAGGCATCCAACAGTTATCCAGCCTCATCTGGGTTTCAAAGCTATACCTTTATCCTTTATATCTATATCTCTCTATCTGTAATGAACATGTGCCCAACCCATCCTGGAAATTGAATAGAGTACAAATTTTCCCCATAGCCTGCAGCTGTTTATCCAAGACAAGAGTAGTTTTTATAGGTCACACTGGCTCCTCTGTGTGTGAAGAGTGATCAGAGCTGGTTGAGCTGTGCCGCCAGCCAGGATGCCTTTATGGGATCGTGTCAGTCAGTGTCAGCAGGCCTTTGCCTTGTGGCTCCCCAGGAACATTTCAACATCCTGGAAGCTCTCTTAATAAGCAGAAGGGCGCAGACAGGTTTGTGCCTGTTTTGGGTCATCTGGAGAATGCCAAAGATACTCAGGTTGCTCGTTTCCCTAGAGTGCTCAGTAAAGTGGCCTGGCACAAGAAATTATTTATTAAAAATAATTCCTTGAGAAGCAAATCAAGGAATTTTATGTTGTGGATGGTGATATTTGTATCAGGCTTTGTTAGATACAGGTGTAGTACCGCTGTTGTGGTAACATGGGCTCCTTTTATATGTGCTAAGTGTATGTTAACTCATATTTCATGTCCCACTCTATACCTCCATTTTGGACTCCATTTTAGCTGGTACCTTAAATTCAGATATTCAGATATTGAGTATGACTGAAATAAAATGTTATTAGCCTTTTATATATTCAGTCCTAGACCATCTGAAGTTCCTAATTCTGATCATTGCCTGTATCACTAAATAGTGCAAACACAGACGAGTGACAATTTCCCTCCTACAGAGTTCATTTTCTAGTCTGTTACATAATTTTACTCAAAGACTTGTTTGTAGGAAGTCAAATCACTAATGATTTAAATTAAAGCAGCAAAAGCCTATCGTGGGTGGACACAGTCCAACTAATAGGTACATGCTGTGCAAGAGCAGCTTGTTTGAACAAATATGGGTGGTAGTCCCCCAGCAGCAACTGCAGTGCCTCCCAGCAGTTGATCATCAGCCACAGGGAGGATCCACTCACAGAGGGGATCACGTGAACATTTCCCTCCTACCCCAGGTAACATCAGCTGCACAGTTTCAGCCACCTCCATTACATGCTTAAGATATCTGTGTTGACTTCTCCAGAAGAAGACTAGAAGTGTTAGTACAACTCCTTCTGTGTACAACAGTGTTTCCAAACAGCACAGCCATGCTAAAAACAGTGAGAACAGGTTCCTAGGCAGGGTCTGTATGGAGTTTTCTGGTGTTTTCTGCCTGTATTTCAAACTGTGCAATGGGTTTGTTATTTGGTATGCAAAGTTATGAGAACGTTTTAATCATTTGTAGACTTATAGTGATGGAGCTTATTCATATTCCTTCAGGAGTACATTGGAGCATGTGTGGTGCTCATAGCAGCTGTCACTTCTATTACCAGTTGCCTGTATAGTAAACTCTCTTCAGGACTTGTAGGCTTGGGACTAACCTATGCTCTTATGGTAAGAATCTCAGGACCGTTTTTGTCTCTCCCAAATGTTTTTTTGTAATTCTTCAGGGCACAAAGATGAACAGGAAGATCGAAGGTGTCTATACTTCCGTAGTGGGTACTGTAACATCACTGAAACCATGTGTTAACTTCAGTTCACATTCAATGGTTGACATATTTCAGTGTATGCTTTCTTCAGTTTTTAGGTAAAATATTCACTGAAGTGTTAGTTCAAATACGTCAACAAAACATGGCCAAGTTGCATCATATTTTTTTATATTGTCTTCCATTGTGAAGAATATTTTTTCAGTGCATCAATTGTAATTGTGCCCTGGTACATCATTCTAGACTGTCAAACCTTAAGCTACCACCTGTCTTTACAGTTCCCCTCCCTCTTTTCTGTTTGTGTAGATCAGATCTCCGTAGTACCAAAGTATCTGTGTACTGCAGTTAGGGAATTTAACCTTTAGTCATTGTTGTCACCCAGTTGATGTGTACCATACAGTTCATTCACAACTTCAGCTTACTAAGGCTGAACAAGTGTTACTGTGGAGGAGTAAAAACTGCATGCTGGTCAAATGTTGCAAACTACTAAAAATCTGAAATTTAGTAGTGTATTTGCTTTACATCAGGTGTCTAACTATCTGAATTGGATGGTTCGTAACCTGGCTGACATGGAGATCCAGCTGGGTGCAGTGAAAAGAATCAATGGCCTTCTCAAAACTGAAGCTGAAAATTACGAAGGGCTCCTTTGTAAGTGCAGTTTTGTGCAGCATGCAGACAGAGCTTGCTGAAATTTTAATGATTTTGCAGTGTATTACCATGAAAAACATAGTAAATCACTTGATGAGCTGATGAATTTATTATGAGAGGGTTGATTTTTTGGGTTTTTTTCCCCTGTGCTCCTGGTACAGCTTCCTCACAGATTCCCCAGAACTGGCCAGACAGAGGGGAGATCCAAATCCAGAACCTCAGTGTCCGATATGACAGCAACTTAAAGCCAGTGCTAAAGCATGTCAATGCCCACATCTGTCCAGGACAAAAGGTAAAGAGCTGCAGTGATTCCGAGAAGCTCTTTAGACTAGCACATCATAGAAATCACAAAGTTGAAAAAACATACCACAGTATGTTTTGATGACTGAATTACAGAATTTTTTCTCTAAAAGAATGTAGTGCACTGGAAAGGAGTCTGTGGGTTTCTTAGTTTGGTGTGTTTAGCCATACGTTAGAGTGAGAAGTTAGCAGTACACACCACTTCTCAGTATCCCAGTGCCCTGCTGTCAGCGCACAGTACCAAAAGAAGTGACAGTGACCCCTTACTGTGTTAGACCTACTTTCCATCATTCCCATGTGGCTCTCTTGCCTTTATTCCCATTGTTGCCACTCTCCTGTTGTTCCTGTATATAGGACTGGCCTTGATTTATCCCTAAATGCTCAGACCCCTAAAGACAAAGAGTGAACTTAGGGATTCTGTTATGGCCAGTTCAGTTTGAACTGTCAGGAGGACATGAGGATCATGTGGATCATAACAGCTCCTCCATCCACTCGTCTTAAGTGTCAAATACAGACATTATCCATTTCCGCTCACCTGACGTTCATCTGCTTTCTGTGTCACAGATTGGGATTTGCGGCCGAACAGGCAGTGGAAAATCTTCATTCTCTCTTGCATTTTTCAGAATGGTTGACACTTTTGAGGGTAAGGTTACACTTTTGCATATTGGTCAAGCTTAGGTCCTGAAGGTGCCTTGATAGTCCTTTCCTTAACAGCAGCAGCTTTGAAGTGCCATTTTTGAATCTGCAGGACACACTCTGGCCTTGTTTAAATACCTGTCACCTAACAGCTGTGCCATTGATAAGCTGGATCAATAAAATTCTACTTGACAGAAGCAAAAGTCCTTTTGTGCTGTTAAATCACAACAGTAGGAGCAAACCATAAAAGGGGAAGGTGTTCAAGTACAATGAAGGATCCACGCACAAGGCACAGATAGGACCCACTGGGCCCAGAAAACTCAGCAACTGGGGATTGCAGTGTGGCCTGCTGCCCTGGAATTTCCTGCCACATTTCCTGCTATGTGTGCCATGTCCATGTGCCTCATGGAGTGTCTTCCTGTGCATCTCAAAAAAATTTAGCCTCGGTTTCCCAGCCGCATCGCCCACAGGGCCCTTATGCAGAGCCAGACAGTTGTACTTGGAGATAAAATTTCCAAGTGCTCAATAGTAATTTGGCTTTTTGAAATGCTTTTTCCCCCTGCTAACTAGTCTCTGGTTGAAGTAACCTCTTACCTTCTTGCTTGATAGATGTTTATAATGGTCAAGCAGATAAGTAGTGTGTCTCATCATTCACAAAATATTACAGGTATACTTCATATTCCTCCCAGCTGAGGCTTAGTCTCAAGACAGTTGTGCTTGCTGCTTAACCAAAACTTGTTTCATTAGTGAATAAGGAGATAAGCAATTCAAGGCCTGTTCCTGCCCTACTGTATTGCGAGCTGAAAGTGAGCCATGTCTTTGCCAGCAGCTGTGTGGCGTAATAAACAGTCTAGCAGACTATCCATTTTCTTTTGAATAGGAAGGATTATCATTGATGGTATAGATATCGCGAAGCTCCCCTTACAGACATTGAGATCCAGGCTGTCAATCATTCTCCAAGATCCTATTTTATTCAGCGGAACAATCCGGTAAGCATTAAGCACCAGCAATAAAAAACATATAATCACTTATATGCCATTATATATTATAATCATACCATATAGTGACTTTTACAGAATTGCTGATAGCAAACTGTTCAATTCCGGTCTCCTCAGTTGGAGTAGGGAGGATCACTGCCTTCTGTCCGTGCTTTTTACCCACCCCTGCCAGACTGCACCTTCCCAGTGCCTGAGCCTGGTCAGCACGCTGTCGGCAGAAGGCATCCCATGCCTGGGAAGTAGGGAAAGTCACTATTTATTCCTCCAGGATTGAGCAATCAGTTTAGCTCACTGATCAAATACCCATAACCACCCAGCACTTCTTGAAACCTTCGTTCTCCTACATCTATTTTCATCTGTCTGCCTTAAAAAATAAGATGGAAAAAATGCAGACTAAAGAACTAATGTAGAAAAAGAGGAAGCAATAGAACAATATGAGAAGTACTGGGGGAGGTCTGGGCTATTATATCCTGGAGCCTCTGTCTGTGTTGCTCTTCTAGTCTTTGAGATGTTCTTTCATCTGTGAGAGTATCTGTGAGAATCCTCTTTCTCTGAGAGGATGATGCAGTAGAAACAGTGGCAAAAAGCTCCACAGTTTCCAAAAAATGTCCTTCCCTATGTCTGTGGCATTTACCTTAGAAAGGAACAGTACAATCCTCAGTGCAGAGTTACATCACCTGCAGTTACAGTTTCTACATAAAAGTCATTAGAGTTCACTGAAAATGATACAGGCTTCTGTGGTTTGCTGACTCCACATTAATACAGATCCTAAGATTATCTCCTGAACTTGCCTGAACAGAGCATGATTCATTCATGTCAGAAGATGAGGTGACTGTATACCTTTGTTTTATTAATGAACCTATTAAAAAATTTATTTAGGCCAGCATCAGTCATTCACAGCACATACAGTAGGAGTAAAAAGTAAAAATAAAAAGTGTTACGCACCATTGAATCTTTTATTTCTGATTATCATTCTACATATTAACATGATATAAGACTCACATTTGTTGCTATCATTTCTGGGCTACAGCAAGCTACAATAACATTCATCTGTTCATAAATCCAAATTTTGTTCAGTTGCAGTGAAGACTTGCATTTCATAATTCAGTATGAAGCTTGATTGTTCTGTTTAGCATTTCTATAGCAGTAAAGAACAAAGAGACATTGGATTTTAAAGGAGAGATGGTAGAATTTTGGCCTTTGTTAAAAAATGAATGTTAATTTAAACTGATTATATTCACAGTTTTTTTTCTTCAGAGCTTTTTCTTGTAAAACGTGAGAATTTCTTTACTTCATTCAGAACAAAATAAATTCTGAAACCACAAAGATATCTGCAGAACAGGAAGCTTCTCCCGTTAAAAAATGAATGTTAATTTAAACTGATTATATTCACAGTTTTTTTTCTTCAGAGCTTTTTCTTGTAAAACGTGAGAATTTATTTACTTTATTCAGAACAAAATAAATTCTGAAACCACAAAGATATCTGCAGAACAGGAAGCTTCTCCCGTTCTGCTCAACTGAAAGAGTCAAATTTTGTTCTTAATCACATTGGTATGAATGTTGACCATGTCTGCAAAATTCAGTGGATTTATACCAATGATAGATCAGAATCAGGCCCAGATCTTTAGCATATAATTCTGATTATTTGCAAGTTTGTTTCTAAGCACACTAAAAGAAGAAATACATTGCAGAAGTTTATATTGACTGATATTCTTGAATTACACCTAACTGTAGGTTTAACTTGGACCCTGAGAAGAAGTGCACTGACAGCATGCTGTGGGAAGCATTGGAAATAGCACAGCTCAAGCATGTGGTGAAAGCGCTCCCTGGGGGCCTAGGTAATAAGACTTCCTTCTTGAGAAGATTGCTTCCAGTGTTCACAACGTTGCTGTTTCACATTTACTATTTATTAAAAAGGTAGTTGCTGAAGAAAAAGCTTTTTAGGTTTACGAAAGGTGACAAAAAGTGCTTGCCTGCAGGCAAAGGTCCTATATCCATCTAACTCCCTTACCAGCTGCACCTGTGGGGCAGAATCCTGTTTCTGTTCAAATCAATGGTAAAATTATTATTTTATTTCAGTATGTCTTCGTTATGAAGCATGGAGGTTTACAGGTCTTGTGAATTCAAATAAGGTGTCAACAAGTGAGGTGTTGTCTAGAATATGTTCTTTTGTATTTTCCAGTAGTCGTGTCCAGGGAGGAAGGTTTCAAAAGCTTAAAGGTGTGAATCATTTGGCCATGCAAAAAACCCCCCAAAACAACAAAAAAACCCCAAACCTTAAAAATGGTAAAGAAATGATGGATGCCACTTTGACAGGGGGATGCAGTGTCCTAGACTGCACATGTTCCAGAGAAACTTGCTCTTAAACATCCTTAGCTACTTTGATGTCTAATAGATACAAAGAATATAGTGAGACAGAAGTATTGGTTGTTTTGAACAATGGAAATGAAACAGGCAAAATTGGGCCACCAGCAGCTGTAGACCTAGGAAATGTTACTTTGAAAATCGTTATGCTCAAAGTGAGTCATTATCTTCCAAGCATATGCTCTACTCTGATCTGACCCTCTCATACACGCACACCCCATAAATACTGTTTTTGCTATATCATTTCCAGATGCTATAGTCACAGAAGGGGGTGAAAACTTTAGCCAGGGCCAAAGACAGCTGTTCTGCCTAGCAAGGGCTTTTGTGCGGAAGACGAGCATCTTCATCATGGATGAAGCCACAGCATCTATTGACATGGCAACAGTGAGTTTGGAGCGTTTCTGATTTCTTGCTTTCCTTGGGAGGAAGACAACTGCTAATATGCGAAGAAAAAGGTGGAAAGCAATTCTATCTACTCTGTAATATGCTTACGCCATATTTAGTGCAGACGTGTTTACAAGTCCAGGTAGTTGTGAGTCATTGCTAACTAATCTAAAGAGTTTTTAAATCATTTCACTAGGGGTTTAATAGTTATTCCAGCATTGCTTGCATTAGGAAAATGAAGCAGGTTATTTTCATTGGCAATTTGATTTCCTAAAGTACACAAAGCTTTGGAAGGTCAGCTGGGACGGTCAGTGAAGGGCAAATTGGCAAGCAGACAAATTCCCCCAGCATGGTGGATAGGACAAGTCAGGAGGTTAGAAGGCTTGAAAGTAGAGCCAGGGAAATAAACAGAGGCATAGAAAAGACATACTGGATTATTGCATTAATTGCCTGAAATTTCTAGACAGGGGTTAAACCACAAAATAATAGTGCACTGACTGGATTTTAGCCAAATAGAACAGTAGGTTCTTACGATTTTTTTTTCCTCTCTTCCGTTGTTATGAGAAATGTTTCGGTCGTCTTTATTCTGTGAGTAAAGAATATAATTGGAGGGGTTTATTATAATAGCTATAATTTTTAGAACTGTAAAATGTTAGTGTGTTGGGTGTCAGTAACATTGGGAATTATACCGTACACAGCCCAGTTAAAACACATTTTGAATTTTGACGCATTAAGGATATAGTTCCTCCATTGAGATACATATCTAAAGAACAGATAATACCTTTATTTGCTATCTCTGCTAGTGAAATTTCTAGGCAGTTTGGTACACAACAACACGTTTCCTAAATAGCAAAGGATGATTACTTGTTGAGTGAGAACTATGTATGTTAAGACCATCTTAAATATCATCTCCACTGTTAAATATGCCAGGTACAGCACACTCCTTTGCTTATCGCTGCCACCCCTTGGTGTTAGATGTCCCCAGTGTGCTGGGACATTCCTAGGATTCCAGCAGGGTGAAGAACGCACCACCGAGGCACTAGCATGCAGGCAGCCTGGCAGCACCCTCAATCCACCTTTGACTTCCTCACCGTAAAACTGAGGTCAGGATAGCAGGGGTTTGGGAGCCAGAGCACAGCTCTTGTGTGCGCTGAAGCCCAGGGGCAGTGGGGGTGGCAGGAGCAAGCAGGGCTGTCTAACTGGAGACCAGGCTCTGACTTAGTTCTGACATGTAGTTAATTTTTCATTTCTGCAATGAAGGATCAATAAAAGCATGGAATAATCAGTGGTTACTTAAGCCTACTTAGTGTCTGTGTGTCTATCATGTAACTTCTGTTGTTTGAAAAGCAACAACTGTTTTTCTTTACATAGGAGAACATACTCCAGAAGGTAGTCATGACTGCGTTTGCTGACCGTACTGTGGTTACAATAGCAGTAAGTACAGTCTCTGCTGCTGTTCTAATGCAAACAAGAATCAGAAGTACTGCATTAGTCAATTCTTGTCAATGTTAATAAATGTGTTAATTTGGCCATTAATCTTTTTTTAATGCAGTGTTTAAGTGTAAGCTTTCTTTTCCATTTTAAACTACTTTCTTATTTAAATACATAACAACAGCTTCTTAAATGTGTTGTGTGATGCTAAGTCTGATTGCTTTTACAGGCATGTAATGTAAGTATGCAGTCTATTTTCTGTTACCCATTTTAGGCTAATTTAAAACATAATATGACTTTGACTACTGTGAAATCTAAGAATAAGTTTCATCAAGCTACAGTAATCATTTAACTAAGGACAAATAAAATTGTGCGATAGTTCTCCCAATGGATAAAGCGATTATGTTTCAGAATTTAAACAAATAAACGAGACTCTTACTAACTTCCAAAAATAAATATTCCATCCCTGTTGACAGTGATTGAATTTAAGTTTGCATATTCTTGAAGTGATTATACACAGATCTTGAGTATCTATAAAAAAAATTGTTTATGAAAGAGATTTGACCTGAATCAAAGCAGTTGGCTCAACAGATATGTCAGAAGCAATACATATCTTTCAGTCCTCTATTTTCTAAAAATACACATATTTCAGGGAGGTGAGAAAAAGTCATTATGCTTCTTAACATTTAAAAATTAAACACAAGTCAAGAAATCCATGCTCAGGAATCTTACAGCATCTTTTTATTTTTACCTAGCAAATGTGTAATAGAAAACCTGATTTATCTTATGGTATCCATTTGGTGTGTCGTTATTAAAAAAGCAAAGGAATCATAAGCATAAAATTTCCTGACTTCTCTGCATGAAAATTCTGAGTTGCACTGCATTTTGCATTTATGTATCTTTTTCAGTTTGGGGATAGGCTGAGAAGGTTTTATTCGTCTTTCACTCTCTTAGTGAGTTTTAAACTGCACAGTTCAAAAAACCAGCATTTTGGAATAAACTTACTTTGAATGTTTTTACTTCCAAATGTAAATGTGGTTTACAGCAGGTGGGTTTGTATTCAAAATTCTCTATAATAGAAACATAATATGGTGGTTTGGGGGGAGAGGGTTGGGTAGTGGTTTGGTTTTCGGTTTGGTTTTGTTTTGTTTTTCAGAGAAATCCATATATTCCTAATTTGTACTTAAGAAGAACAGGAATAGTATAGTATTGGGTCTGTATTATCGTCTGTTACTTTACCAGGATGGCAGCACTGATTGCGTTATACTGAAAGAGATCAGACAACAAGGGCAGCAAGTACAACTGGAATGTGATATTTCAGTCCCCTCCCCCTGCCCGTGGACTGGGTAAATGTCACAGAAGGACTGCAGCAGAGATGAGATTTGTAGATGCCATCAGTGATTATTTCATGGAACATCTGGCTAGGAAGCCACAGATGGAAATACAGGAGTTGTTTTGGTACTGAGGGTGCCTAAGATCTGATTGGGAACCTTATGGGTGAAGAGTGACTGTGTAACAGGGACCACAGTATTCTGAGATTAAATATCCCTGCAGGAGTAATGCAGACCCAAAAAATCCAATGCAGTTACACTCAACTTTAAAAAGTGGAATTCTGCAAAAATGAGGAGGCTTGCTAAAAACAAAACCCAAAAATAAATGGGGGGGGAGAATCTAAAAGAGGAAGCGAAGAAAATTTAATCTACAGGGATCGTGGAAATTACTGAAGGATTTTATTAAAAAAATCCCAGAGCCAATGCATGCTATTTATTAGGAAAGGCTTGAGTAAGGATAGAAAGAAGCTGGTATGGCTAAACAAATAGACTATTAGAAACAAGAAGGCATTCTTGTAAAAACTGAACCCAGAGCCAAATAAAGAAAACAGAAATGATCATAAGTTCTGGCATGTTACATGTGAAAATGCAATAAGGCAGGCCAAAAAAAAAAGTATGAGAGCAGCTTCTGGAAGCCATCAAAACTAATAATGAATCCATGAATCCCTGAAACACACCGGGAGCAAGAAGTCTGTCAAACTATGGGGACATTTGATGATCAATACATGAAAGGAATGCTCAGGAAAAATAACGGTATTGCAGAAAAGCTAAATTAATTATTTTCAGTATTCACTGTGGAAAAAACTGGGGAGGTTTCTTCCTAATAAATTAATCAAATGTTAGGGCTTACTAGGAAAAGGGTAGAGAACGAAAAAGAAAACATCATACCACTGTATAAGTCCATAGTTCGCACATACCTTGAATACTGTATGTAGTTCTAGTCTCCTCATCCCCAGAATGACATGTTACAACTGAAAAATGTTGAGAAGCATGAGGATGATTGGAGGTGTAGAACTGCTCCTTAAGGGGAGCAGCCGAGTAGCCTAGGCCTCTGCTGCCTGGAAGAAGGACAACATAAGGACATGTGAGAGAGGTCTGCAAAATCAGGAGGCAAGGGGGAAGAGGCATCAGATGAAGCTCTGAGCAGTGAGGCCCAGAGCATACAAAAGGTGGTACTTGTTCATGCAGTGGGGAGCAAGCCTGGAAAAATCTTTTCCAAAAGATGTGGATGCAAAACATTTATGAAAGCTCAAGAGAAGACGTGGGCGAGGTCTTAGAAGAGAGTTCTATTGAGTTTTACAAACAGACAAACCACACCAAGCTCGGGAACCCCCCTGATCTAGACGTAGCCCAGGACTGGGAGAGTACCCGCATGCAGTACCGCACTCGCTTGCCCTGTTCCCACTCTTCCTGGCTACCTTCCTGTGGCAACGCTTGGTGGCAGGACTCAGGGCTAGGGACATTGTAGTCTGAACTCATATGACGATTCATACTCAAGTATCTATGTGCAATTTAGGTACTTGAACATCCACGTGGCTCTTGGTCTGTATATTTATCTGCAGCATTTGCACAGTAAATTAGGATGAAAAGTAGCATAACTAGCCTTAATCAAACTTGAACTTGATAGGAAAATTAATTTCTGGAAGTATGTCTTATCCTGGAATATATTTGATACACTGAACTGGCATTTTGTTTATTTGTTTTTCAGCACCGTGTGCACACGATCCTCAATGCAGATTTGGTTATTGTAATGAAGAGAGGGGTTATTTTGGAATATGACAAGCCTGAGGTTCTGCTAGAACAAGATGACAGTGTCTTTGCTTCTTTTGTACAAGCAGATAAGTAATAAAAATAAATGAAGCATTTTAAAGTACAATTGTATTATTTTCTAAAAATGTAAAATACCTGTAAATAAATATTATTTCATAATAAATTGATTTTTTCCTTTTTTAATAAAATGAGCCATTTTTCTCCATCTGAAACATTAAAGAATTATCCATGTAATTGTATTATTCTAAAAATGTAAAATACCTGTAAATAAATATTATTTCATAATAAATTGAGTTTTTCCTTTTTTAAATGAGCCATTTTTCTCCATCTGAAACATTAAAGAATTATCCATGTACTTACTTTTTTTGTATACTACTCCTCCTCTTCTTTTTATTTGCTACCAAAGAATCATGAAATATGGTTGAAACTAACTAAATGGGTGAAATATGACAGGATACACATCAAACAAACATAGCCAGCAACGAGTTCTTATGTAACTCTTAAACCTCTCCTGTCATTTTATTAACATGTTATTTTTTTTATGCGTCATAGTCCTACTGTAGATAACACTCATGACTGACTAAATGCAGAAGGGAAAAATTATATACCAAAGGTATTTCTCACAAGCGTGTATCTCTTTTAATCATATGACTCTGTAAAGCTTTAAAATCTAAATATAAAATCTATAAAACTTTTTTTATACTGTGGTTTATTGATAGTGCCTGTGTCTCTTGGTGTCTCCTTTAATACCTTTCAGAAATTAATCACAATCTGATTCCTTTAGTCTTTCTTAGGTTGCCTCACCTCTACCCCCATTGAATCATATTATACTGATTCCAAATGGGATTGAGCCAGACTCCCTCCCAAACTGTGAGGAAGCTAAGAGGAGGCAGGCTGTGATTAAAGTATCAGTGTTTAATGCACTCTGTTTCCAGACCAGTACAGACATACCAATTCATCTGGAAATTATCCCTCCAAATCTGGTAAATAAACCTTTCACTGTACCTCAGAGCCATGACAGCTTGACTCATTGTCTCCTAGTCTCACATATTTCACCCACTGTCACATTGTTTCTAGATTCACTGTGATCCTTACAAATAAATTCTGTATGCTTATTAAGATAACTTGTAATTATCCTAATTTGGCTGGACAACTACTTATCCCTGCCCTATTGATTCCTTGTGACAATCATTCCAGGATTTATTAATTGCTGAAGGGTTAGGATGTCAATGACCCAACAGAAGGCTACAATGAATCTTTCACCATTATTCTTTTTATAGCAACTTTGGCTTTACATCCATTTTTGTCCTCTTCCCCTTTTTGAAGAATTCGTAGCACTTGGGAAAAGTCCTTTCTCTTTTTTCTCTCTTTAGCCTGCTCAATTAATTTGGAATCTGTTTTTTAAAGGCTTTATTTTCTAGAAAAAGACATCTCGGAGTTCTCATGGGATACATGATATTTTTAATGCATTACTTCTCTTCTAGCACAGCAGCAGAGAGCAAGGAAACTGAAGAACTGTTGTTGCTGTTCAAGCAGTGTTACCAGTTCCACAGCAGAGTATTTGCAGCATCTGCCTGCTGTTATTTGTGCAATGCTTAAGGGCATTAAACTGGGGCCAGAGAAGATGTAACCAACAGGAGAGTGTAGGACGAACAACAATAAAAGTGGGGAGGTAGAATACAGTTATGCAGATTAAATGTATAATCTCGTTAGGTCGTGCAGAGAGGAAATGAGAAAAGCAAAAGCCCAGCTAGAACGCAATCTGGCCGCTGTTGTTAAAGACAACAAAAAATGTTTTTACAAATATATTAATGACAAGAAGAGAGCCAAGGAGAATCTCCATCCCTTATTGGATGCGGGGGGGAACATTGTCACTGAGGATGAGGAAAAGG
>NW_008796218.1:3524350-3528697 GCF_000699145.1 Aptenodytes forsteri
AACGGCCTCAAGTTGCGCCAGGGGAGGTTTAGATTGGATGTGAGGAAAAATGTCTTCACTGAAAGAGTGGTGAAACATTGGAACAGGCTGCCCAGGGAAGTGGTTGAGTCCCCATCCCTGGAGGTATTTAAAAGACGTGTAGATGAGGCGCTTAGGGACATGGTTTAGTGGGCATGGTGGTGTTGGGTTGACGGTTGGACTCAATGATCTTAGAGGTCTTTTCCAACCTTAATGATTCTATGATTCTCTGTCATCGCCTACTACAGATGAAGAGAGAAAATGGGCAGTTGGGAGGACCTCCTTCTCCAGGGAATCATTTTGCTGGGCAGCTTCAAATTAAAAATAGCTGCAGAACTATGGGATACCAGGCATCCATTAGGGCTGAGAGGGAAGAAACGGGAGACAGGTGACTATCCTTCTAGGGTAGCAGAAGGGCACAGTGAGTGCAGAGCAGGTTTCTACTACAGCTACTGTGTGTGCTGTCTCCTAGCTGCCCAGCACTTGTCTAAGGCAGGATCTCATCCTGTAAAGGCTTAGGAAAACACCACTCTGCAGGACATCACAAACTCATGCTGCAGAGAGATCCTCAGAAGCTTTGCAACCATCTGTGGAAGATCCTAAATCCTAATGGTAAGAGGAGCGATACAAGAGAAGTGAGACTTCATATGCTTTTTTAATAAAGTGCCTGGGATTTGACACTGCAATTTGGACTAGCTCCTATTCCACAAGTTTCTGACAACCTTACCAGGAAAGGAATGCAAGGGAGTAAAGGACACAGCATATTGCTAAGATGACTGTATTATATCTCGCAGTATTAAGGAATAAGAACTCAAAGTACAAGTGTCATATATTTCCATCATAAATGGGGCTTATATTTCATAAAGCAGCATTGCAGGAGAGTAGGGTGAGTGAGTTGGTTCATATCCAATGATTATATATCTTTCTGATGGTACCACAGTGCTGGATAAATACGTATGAACAGGGAGGCCTCTTAGCTACCACTTGGACAGAATGCACTTAGCATTTCCTCAACACATTTTATCTAGTCTTGTTTATATGGAGCCAAGTCCCAGGGAGTTTCTGCCCCCTACCTCCAAAGGGTTAGAGTCTCAACAGTGACTAGAAGCAGTATCCAAGAAAATTATTCTATGGTGGGAGGCTCGCTGCTATTATCTGAGTCATTAAACCTGTTGCCTCGAGATAGGCGTTCCAGAAGTCGCTGTTATATCAGGCTCACAAATGTATTTTGCATGACAATGAAGCATTACTAAGCAAAGTGCTGTACTAAAATGGGTGCAAGACAGCCCCAGAGCAGCCATGTCCAGACTTTCATTGCTCCTCTGGGATGGGACTCAGCTCAGTCCCAAAGGTGTCAGTGGGATAGGCTGTCCATGGAGATGCAACCAGGGTTTGTTTTATTTTGTTTGTTTTCTAAAAATGCTCCCATTATGCAAAAACCTTTATATTATTTATCCCCTTGTCTTAGTGTGGCCATTTCATCCTGTTCTACTTATTTCTAAGGGAACACTGCTTCCTTGGAAGGCCAGGAAGCACAGCATGCCTGCTACATTAGCCGTCATCCCAGCTCTGCTCATGCCTTCCCCTGTGGCTTTGCATAAGCAACTCCGATCTCTTTTCTTCTGTCTACCCACTTGTACAGCAAGGTGAGTTGTGAGGCTTAATTCATGTTAGGCTAACACTGTGTAGCCTTTGAAAGAAAGGACTGCTTCTAAAGGCAGAGTAATACCATGGTACCAACTAAATTTTAATTTAAGTTATAGTAATATCTTCTTTGATAGCCATTAAAACTAGGATAAATCGAGGCAGGTTTACATTGAAATCTAAAACCTATTTTGTGGGTGGAAAAACTTACCCCTCGTGATTCAATACTACAAAGTGGGATTGTTCATTCCTGTGAGCACAATTTGTTCAGCAGCTCTTAACACAAATATGTTGGCTCACTTAGAAGATCTGCCACTTTTTGCTTTTAAGTATCTGTCACTTGATCCACAAAGACAGGACTTCTTTTTATTCTGCCCTAGAAATTCTTCAGCAGAAGCCACTTGTCTTTGTTGTCCCATCTCAGCCAACAAGTGCTCAGAGGTGAAGAAAAAGTGGCAAATGACAGTCCCAATAAAGAACAGAAGTGGAAACAAGGAAACACCCTTCTAGCTCTCTAGAGTTCAGGATTCCTAAAACCAACACGATGAGTGTGTTCATGCAACACCCCTTGTTGTGGTAGGCTCCATGGGTTGTTCCTAGCACCAGACTATGAAGCAACTTACATTTCCCTTTAAAACACTCCTCCCTGACAAATTTTTTTTCATTCCACATTCATGTAGTTACCACCCTCTGGAGGAAAAGGTACAGAATAATACAACGATTAGAAAAGAGTAAGGAAAAATGGCACGAAAGGCATGACTGCCTCTTGAATACCTATGTTCAACTCTGAGAAAGTGTGAAACGTTACCAATGAACTGCATGGTGTTACAGAGCCTCTTTATGCTCACTTCAGAATGCTGGAAGTAACTATGAGCTGCCATCAGCTGGTGAACCACATCTTTGACAAGTAAATCTTCAAATTACTTCATCCATTTGGGGTTTTTTTAAATGTTAAGAAAGAAAAGTATAAAAAATACAATATTTTTAAGTTAAATTGTATATATAAATCATGTAGTTAACAAAGTAAAAGTGTAGGTGCAGGTGACATGCTCACACAAAAAATGTGTAGCAAAGTGATACAGAGAAAGGGGAAGTATCTTTAGCTAAGCTCAGCGGCCTGGCAGCCGGGTGCCAAGGCACCTTGTTGTCATTTTAGTTTTATTTACCAAAGCAGCAAGAAAGACAACCCAGAACAAGAGAAAGCGTGGAGTATTGGGAAACTGACCCCTCCGAAAGGAATGGATGTGTCCAATGACATGCAACTCTTCATACATAAAAAGTAGAAATAGTCTAAAGTAATAGTAATCGTTTAATTACAAGACCGATAATGACTGCTCAGAGCACTCAGAGTGATTACTTAAAAATACTATTCTGGAATCCCTAGGTGGGCCACAGTAAGTAGCTGTAGGTGGTGAAAGTTAATTTCAACCCCAACTGGCTGGCTCCCAGCCATCAACTGGGCAATTGCCTTGCCCAGGCAATCAATGCCAATAACTGCTTACAGTATGTACTGAAGCACTTAGAGCCAAAACTGAAGGGAAAGTCCATGGGCACACACAATTAGAAAAATATAATCATAAATCCACTGGCACTAAAGAAAAACCTCTTATCCAGAATATCCTAGGATGCTTTAGCAACTCTACAACTTTGGTGTCTAAACTGAAATAAAAACAAAATATTTAAATCAGAGTAAGTAAACACATGAATGAGAATATTGCTATTTAAACAGTGGACCATTCACATCACAGTGTTTTTAAATAACACCTCTTGTCACAGATACATCCTTATACACATGCACATGTATGCATTTATATGCACACAGACATCATACTGCCACACACAAGTTCTAGCTTCCTGCCTCCTTTTGTCACCTCTTCCGCGATTTTGATGTCTGTCTGGAAGTTCATGTCACTGTGAGTTAACCATTTGCAGACAGATCATTCGTTTGCAACATTTACTGCTATTTGGACAGTAGACATTTTCCTGAGCAGTCACAGTTACATCATTTCATGAGTTCCTTCTTTCAGAAAAATCCTTCCTTAGTCAAGGCTAAGTAACTCTAGCAAGTTTTGCAAGTGGGAATGAGCCCCTTTAGTTCTAGGTCTCTGTTTAACCATTATGTCCTTGGACTTGGCCTCTTCAAGCAAATTTCCTACCACTGCCTGCCCGATTCACTAGATGAATGCTCTCCTCCTGCTTACAGAAAAATGGAGAGCTGAATTTCAGGATTTTTTTTTTTTTTATTATTAAAGATTTCCTTTAAAAAAATCCCCAGCACCATTTTGTTTTTTATTTCACGGAATAACTGCCCGACCTGAAACCACACCATCCCACGAAGTAGCCACCGTTAATGGAAGCCAGGTACTGGCAACAAATCCATCCTCGAACAAATATTTACAGAAATCGGCTCCGGGGAAAGGGGATCACTCACACCACCGCGGCCGGAAACCCGACCTCCCCGTTCCTCAGGAAAAAAACCCCACAAAACTGAGATTAAAAGGTAAAGAAACGCACCCAGCGCTCACCGGGGAGCAATCCGGGACTCGGCTCCCCCCTTCCCTTCCCACAGGGCGACGCTAAGGAGCGGCGCCCAACGGTTTTTAACCGCCTTCCGTTGCGCCCGTTGCCCAACGACCGTTGCGCAAAGGCGCGCGCGGCTCCTCCACACGCGCCCGCGGGAACGCC
>NW_008796218.1:3528993-3579483 GCF_000699145.1 Aptenodytes forsteri
CGGCGGCGGCGGGGAGCCATGCTGTCGAGGAAGGGGATCATCCCCGAGGAGTACGTGCTGACCCGGCTGGCGGAGGATGTGCCGGATCATGTCCGATACCGCGCCCGGGAGCGGCGGGCGCGTTTCGTGGGCAAGAACGGTGCCTGCAACGTGGCCCATAAAAACATCCGGGAGCAGGGACGCTTCCTCCAGGACGTCTTCACCACCCTGGTGGACCTCAAGTGGCCCCACACGCTGCTCATCTTTACCATGTCCTTCCTCTGCAGCTGGCTGCTCTTTGGCATGGTCTGGTGGCTCATCGCCTTTGCCCACGGAGACCTGGACCACAGCACCCGGCTGCAGCGTGACCCCAGAGAGGCAGGGACCCCGGCCGGCTTTGTGCCCTGTGTGACCAGCATCCACTCCTTCACCTCCGCCTTCCTCTTCTCCATCGAAGTGCAGGTGACGATTGGCTTTGGGGGACGCATGGTCACAGAGGAGTGCCCGGCCGCCATCCTGGTGCTGATCGTGCAGAACATTGTGGGGCTGGTGATCAATGCCATCATGCTGGGCTGCATCTTCATGAAGACCTCACAGGCTCACCGCCGGGCCGAGACCCTCATCTTCAGCAAGCACGCGGTCATCGCCCTGCGCGAGGGCAAGCTCTGCTTCATGCTGCGGGTGGGTGACCTCCGGAAGAGCATGATCATCAGTGCCACCATCCGCATGCAGGTGGTGAAGAAGACTGCCAGCCTGGAGGGGGAGGTGGTGCCCCTCAACCAGATTGACATCCAGATGGAGAACCCCGTAGGGGGCAACAGCATCTTCCTCGTCTCCCCACTTATCATCTACCATGTGATAGACAAGAATAGCCCCCTCTATGACATTTCCCCTGTGAACCTTCACCACCATGAGGACCTGGAGATCATTGTCATCTTGGAAGGGGTGGTGGAGACCACTGGCATCACCACTCAAGCCAGAACCTCCTATCTGGCAGATGAAATCCTCTGGGGCCAAAGGTTTGTGCCCATCGTGGCAGAGGAAGATGGGCGATACTCCGTGGACTACTCTAAATTTGGCAACACAGTGAAAGTGCCCACCCCTTCGTGCACTGCTAGGCAGCTGGAGGAGGACAAGAGCATTATGGACACTATGCCGTTGTCCCCTAAAGGCACAATAAGGAAGAGGTCTGTCAAGCTAAAGCCCAAGTTTACCGTAAGCGATGAGCCTTCCTGATGCCTTTTGACTGGGAAACTCTGTTAGGGCTTTGTGTCTGAAAGATCTCATAAACTCAAAACACTGAGGTGGCCTCTTACTTTTTTTTAAATTCAGGTTGGTAGCACAAGGTATGTTCTGGTGTTATTTATTGTGGGATAAATCTAAAGCTAATTATATTTTTTTAAAGGTGTGAGAGATTTCAAGCAGCACTGGGAGTAGGAAAATCATGGTCTGCAGCTTTAAATTTAATTGCACGTTCATTTTGCATTGATTAATCTGCAGGTAATGACATATTTTCTCAAAAAATAAATTATTTCTCTTAAGAGATTGCAGTACTTAGGGTCTTGCAGTGTTCTAAAGTCAGTAGTTTTTAACTGGGTTTTTTTCTAACTTGAACAATCAATATAGCAAAATAAAATATTAATAATTAATAAAGTAGGCTGGATTTAAATTATAACAAAAAGGTCAGGCAATGTTATGTATGACACAAGACCAGATCTGGAAGTGTCTATGTATTATACTCTATGTTTCAAAGAAATGCTGGATTTATTATAACAAAAAGGTCAGGCAATGTTATGTATGACACAAGACCAGATCTGGAAGTGTCTATGTATTATACTCTATGTTTCAAAGAAATTAACTGCCAGATTTGCTTCATCCATATTGTATTGTATGGAGCCACTCCTACCACATGCAATATGAAATGTATTTGAATATTTACTTTTGTTTATTTTAAAACCCTTTACACTTCCAAAATAAAACATTCAGAAATACCTTTTTCGACTGTACATTTCTGATAGTAAGCAATGCTTTGCCTTTAAAAAGAGTAGCAGATAGTATACAACTGAAATTAATTATAAATAGGAAAAATTCTGTATTCTAGTTGTCTAAATGAAGAGAAGCAACATTACACACACACACACACAGGCAATAGGATACCCAGTAAAAAAATTAATCTCTCCCTTAGGTCAGACTGAATCAGGGAATATAAATAGAATTATGTATTTTAAATGAAAGGGCAATGCTGAATGCTGAAATTATATCTGCATGCAGTAGGCAAAACCTTTCACTCTGATGAAAGGTCCACTTCTGGGATGCTGTGTCACAAAACATACTCCTGCTGTAGAAACGATTCCCTTTCCATTTACATCCTGACCTCCCTACACAGCCGGTGCCTGCCTTGGTTTTTAGCTGAATTCAAGATCTGGCATTTACCAGCAAACACGAAGGAGCCATGTTCACCCCCTCAGTTCCACAGTGACAAACAATAGGAGCAATTCCCCTTAGCACACTCTGGCAAATCCTCTATCTGGGGATATTAGTAAGAGCAGCAATATTTATTTCTGTGCAGGGTTATTAGGAGATAGCAGCAGTATTAACTACACTGTGCTATTAACTGGGCAAACTGCCACTCAAGTGAAAAAAGATAATGTTGTCCAAATAAAACCTAAATAAGCATTACAGAACTGATCCAACACCTGGTTACACAAGCTGTGCAGAGAGGCACCAAGTTACTTTCAAACTTAATTATTCAAAGGGCTTCTAGTATCAAGTTCTTGTGTGTCATGTAGTTCACGACAGACACCTGAAATGGTTTGTTTTGGTAATAATATGGCAAATTTTTGATGCCTTGTCAGTGTAACAATATGAAAAACTCATTCAAAAGTGTGACAAAACTTCCATATTGACTATGGAATATTTTCAGGCATCTATAATAAAATGAAATAATGTTTGGCTAAAATCAAAGGTTGCTTTAAAATGATAAAATAGTAGTTATATTTTCAATAGTTAGGTATTTCAGTTTTATCAGCATTATCAGATTGCCAGTTAAGAGAATAAATGCCTGTTCAGTTTCCAAATTCCCAATACACCAATACTACTCTGTGAACAGCTCTAAAAATGTGCTATGTGTTTCACAATGAAAAGACAGTAAACTAGCATTAACAAGTAGTCAGCAGAGAAAATCTGGAAAGGCATATTTTATATTTGTAATCATTAAAAGTCCTATTTTTTAAAATAGGGAATAATTAAATGCCGTTGCTGATTAAATTTCTTCTGTAAGACTGAGTCTGGTTTCTCATTATGTCCCAGCTTTCCCTTTTACTGCCTCTCTTCCATCACCCATTGGAGGGGCACTTATAGCAGAGCTATTTGCATCTCCTAGACACCTTTGTTCCTTTGACAGTTCATTGTTCTTTATCACCTGTCACAATACTACTCTATTCTTACATTAGAGTTAGCTTTCCAGTGACTTGAAATCGTTGGCTTCTCCTTAGCCTCCTTAGTGCGTTATTTCAATGTCTAAGATTGAACACCTCAAGGTTCTCACATAAAACCTCTTCAGCTATGGTAGCATTTTAAAGCTCTTGTCAAGATTTGACCTAAATGTGAAGCAATTTCAGTAGCACTACCATGCAACTATTTTCAGGAACTGATGCAAGCCTCTTTTTCCCTCAGGGAAATCCGTGCTACAGAGAGGTAGAAAATTCTCTTTGTTCACTGTGAGGTGGGAGGGGAAAATGGGAAGAAACAGCTTGCATTCGCTGGGCTGCTTTCAGGACCACTTTTTATGTCACTTCTTCTACAAGAATCTGCCTAATTTTCTGAAGTCTTGCAATAAATAGGCATCATAATATTATGAGGAAGGCAGGATTTGTACTATTAAAAATCACCATAGTGAATTATTTCAATTGAAGTGTTGGTGATTTTGAATCTCAGGATTCTTGTAATTTTAAATTCTTCTGTTCTTTCACCATTTAAAATATTCAGAAGCATTTCAGGGGCAGAGCAAGGAAGAATAAGTGTATTTATTTTGTACTAGGGATATTACTTCTTTGTGAGGATCCTTTCATTTTGTCATTTACAAAGTATTTGGGAACACAAATATCTGAAATTGTTCTTAAAGTTGTACTCATGCCGACCGCCCCCATTCTCTGTAGGAAGGTTCCAAAGAAGGCATCAGTGCTATCATTTGACGTAGAACAGTCCTCATTCTTAGCAATGAACAAACGCTGTGTTTTCCATAGTTGAAGTCCAAAGTGAGTGGGCTTTCGAACTTTCTCTCTCAGCCTACGTCTGCTTTTTGGTAGGTGGTATCGCAGTTGGGGTCCTGCTGAGCAGCTGGGGGGAGCGTGCTGTGGCTCCCACGGCTGCTACCTCTCCACATTTCCTCTGCACAGAAACCAGTGTGAGGGAAGCTGGGGGCTACATGCTCGGGGCTTGCCCTGACCAAGGGGAGGACATGGACACAAGAGTGGGAAGCTGTAGGTTTTGTAGTGACCCATTGCTGAATTTGGGGTATGGAACCAACTGTGGAACTGCCTTTCATGTGCTTCAGAGTCTGGAGACCATTATCAGTTTATGCTCATGATTCACGCTGTTTAGTGCATTCAAATTGGAGTTTGTTACGCTGTTTGGATGGACAGAAGGATCACAGAGCTTATTAATCAGAAACAGAGACTGGGGAACACATTATATGCCATAGTTTTAAAATACTTGTAGTGGCTGCTGGTGAGAACATAGCCGCTGGGTGTATCAGTTTCATGTTGTGTTTCCTAATGAAATCAAGTGACATACGTATACAAAATTAGAGTATAACAAGGTCTGACTTGGTCTCTTTACCTCCAAGGCACATGATAAGTATAGTATTATAGCAGTGTACTTCAACAGGAAAATCTCCCTGTAAAATAGATACAAACCAGAAGTGAACTCAAGAGGCTGCATATAAGGGAAAAGAGGGTCAGGGACACAAAATAAATACATTTAAAATCCACAAGTCACACAGTGGGAAGACGATGCCAAGAAGTAATAAACTATTTTCTTTTGAAGCCGTTCACACCAGCAAAGGTGTGATGATGCTGAGATGAGAGATCCGAGACCTAAAAAGCAGATATTAGAGGCTAGTATAAAAGTCTTTAACAAGGCCAAGATTTACATGCTAGCGTAGATTAGCAATGGGGTCAATGTCAAAATTCAGTGTGCCCTGAAAGGCGAGACTGCAGGCTGGGCATGATCAGCATTGCTCGATCCAGTGGGTAAATATTGCTGTGTGTTGAGCAAGGTACAAGTCACAACAGAGCCCTGTTGGAAGCAGCAGTGTTAGGAGGGCTTTGTGGCAACCGATTCTTGCGGTTAGTTATTTATTAATAGTTAATAATATCAATCTAATGAATAATTAATAGTTCTTTGAAAACTGAATTCATTTCTTCATGTTTTCCTTCCTCTTCCACTCCTTGTCCATAGGTCACCCCTAAAGGTCTGCTATTATTGTAGGTCTGCTAGCACAGACTCTTTTGATTTGGGATAAAGCACAAGAGTGCTTTGGGAAATAAAGTGCAAAAATAAAATAGATATTAGAAACCCAAAAACCTCTGTGAAATTGCCAAGCTTGCAACTTTCACAGTGATTCCTTGTACAAAGCATGGAAATATCTATTCCTAGGAACTGGATATTAATAAATTACCACAGTTTAGTTTTCTGTTGTTCATTTTGCAGGTCCCTGTGGAAGGGAAAGTGGTTTAGCTCTTCAGGTTAGGGTTGAAGGAGAAAAGAAGAAGGTTCAAACTCACTGCATTTTAGGCTCCCTGGTTACACCTTTCTCTCTCCCCATGTTCAAAGTCATACTGGTGTTGCCACTAAAAATGGGCAGGGTCAATGCTCTTTGCAGTGCATGTTCCTGTGTGGCCCTGCATTCATCCAGGGCCAGCTGCCCCATTCCAAGGTGGACATCTCAACCCCAACAGCCCTCACCCAAGGTTCCTGAAAGGCAGTAGAAAAATTCCCACTCATTTCTGTGGATTTTTGGATCAAAGGACATAATCTGCCAACCTGCTGAAAGCATGTGCTGCAGCAGAAAGAGGGATTTAATCAGCACTGCAGACCCTACTCAAGCAAAGCTGCTGTTTGAGGTGAGAAAACCCTTGTGTGAAGGAGGCCTTTGGTAAGCTGGATCAGAGTGGGTGGTGGGATGCGTGCTCAGCATGGCTGGTGACTGTCTAACTGCCTCTAACAAATGACTCAGCGTACTATTTTTGATTCAGCAACAGGAGAAAGATACGTGATACAAACCTCCACATCCCCCCAAGGAGAACTATTAAAAGAGCAGAAGACATTCTTGAGAGGCTGCAGATACCGCTGCCTCCATCCTGCTCTTAGCACTGTTGGGTGCCTACAGAGGACGGTATGCTGCATGTTTTTCTGGCTTACGCCCCTATTTTAATACATAGTGTGACTTTAAAGAACCATCACAGGGGAATGACTGTTTAAAAGTGATTTTCAAAAATCAAAACCTGCAGCCTCTCTTCACCACTTGCCCTGTCAACCTTTGTGCCTGACTCACTTATTGAGTTTAAATGCAGATGGCAACTCTATGAGAGGTTTTCTAACCAGCTCCCTTACTGCAAATCTGAGCAGCCTTAAATAATCAATCCCATCTGAACTGGAAGGGGCCCAGAGGTATTGTGATGGTGGCCCTGCAGAGGAACGTCTCCTCTTTCCTTCCCTCACAGGAGCTGGGGCCTGCCCTGACAGGAGGCATTGAGCATCCCATCCCTCTGCCCCTGCTGCCAGGAGGGTGGTGAGGCCCTGAGCTGGGAGTAGGGCTGCCACATGCTATGGCAGGAGGGGGGAGCCACCCTTTTCCTTCCCTGGCTGTTCCTTGTTCATTTGCTATTTTAAGTGGCAAATACCTGCTTATTGTTTTGCATTTATGTTTTCTCTGACCAAGAGAGGATAGGCACAGTATATAAATAGCATTGTTGTTATAGTCATAATAGTTATTCCTGAGCAGAACTGGGGCACAGAGATTGACAGTGAGCATCAATGCCAGCAACAGGAGCCCTTGACTTCAGTGAGCTTCAAATCAGGCCCCCATGTTAAATCCTGAGCCTTTAAATCCAAGAGAACTTGCCAGGTAGTTCATCAGCACCAGGATTTCCCTCTTAGGGTTGGGCACTGTTAGGTTAATGGGGTGGGCAGCTGATCCAAATAGTCCCTGATGGTCCCTTTGCTGCAACAGTGATGCTGTTCCACATGTTTTATGTTAAAAGTCTCCTTCTGCTTCAGCATCTCCTGGGAACTTCTTCCTGTGCCTTGTGAGTAAAATTCTTGTTTTATTTCCTTTTTCTCTAGCATGAGAGAATATGGCCCTTGTGCATACTGTGTAATCCTATATGCTGAGGCATCTGAATGTCTTGAATATTTATGTTGTGGTTTGAGGCCAGCTTGCCGTGTTTGTCAAGTACCTGAAAGGAGGTTGTAGCGAGGTGGGTGTCAGTCTCTTCTCCCAAGTAACAAGTGATAGGACGAGAGGAAATGGCCTCAAGTTGCACCAGGGGAGGTTTAGATTGGATATTAGGAAAAATTTCTTCACCGAAAGGGTTGTCAAGCACTGGAACAGGCTGCCCAGGAAAGTGGTTGAGTCACCATCCCTGGAGGTGTTTAAAAAACATGTAGATGTGGTGCTTAGGGACATGGTTTAGTGGTGGACTTGGCAGTGTTAGAGGCTGCCCAGGGAAGTGGTTGAGTCACCATCCCTGGAGGTGTTTAAAAAACATGTAGATGTGGTGCTTAGGGACATGGTTTAGTGGTGGACTTGGCAGTGTTAGATTTACGGTTGGACTCGATGATCTTAAAGAACTTTTTCAACCTAAATAATTCTATGATTCTAAATTTTCGCTGTCTCCTGGTGAGTGCATACAAGTAATGGGAGCAGTATTTTCCACACTCTGCCTCTGCCCCAGATGCATTTTTCCAGTGTTTACTTTAGCTTAAAACTTGAGAAAAAAAGTTAGCAAGATAATGGTTCTTTTGTGGGATGGGTGGAGAAGAAGAGCAGTGAGATGAGCAGGAAGATTGGAGTGTTCTTGCAAAATGTATGGATTTTGTTGGAGCAGACTGCCCAGAAAGCAGCTTCCTTATGTAAAATGATGGTAAATTTTGACCCTGAGGTAAAGAAGCTACCCTATGCAGCCATCCGCAGTGATGTTTTAGAAGATGACTAGCCCTCTGTGGGTGTGCTGATCACTGAATACATGAGGGTGGCTTGATTTGAAAGAACTAATGGCTGGCTTCACCAACCATGGAGAAAGCTCATGCTTGCTGAGAGTTTATCTAGAATTATAGGCAGTAAACCGATATTTTTTCCAACGGCAGTCTCTATCTTTAGAAATGTCTCTGTAAGAAGTAGCCATTATTTTCTCACAGATTTTCTTCTATCAAGTGTTGTCTGGACTTCCATAGCTGAAATCTTTACGCTTAGAATCTACCTGCTTTACTAAATGGATGCGTTTGATAGTGATACTTGATCATTCAGTTTGAAAGGTTGTTCTTTCGTGTTTCCTTTTTTTAATTGTGGCAACGTTGTTATTCCTTTAGTTGATTTTTTTTTTCCCCTACTTATTTTGTTCACTACTGTACATAGCCTGAAAAGTATGTCACTTCCGTTGTGTTCTTGAACAGCATCTGTTTAAAGAAAAAAAATAAAATAAAAAGTTCCGCAGCATGCCATAGCCCTGTGACCTGCAGTCAGAACTCTTAAATTACAGTACTACCATTGAAGATATTTCAATGGTACACAAGTGTTTCTACTGTTATGTGCAGACCTGTCTTCACTGAAGAGAGTCTGTTTCCTTTGTTAAGTGGAGCTCAATCAAGTTTTAAAATGTAGGTTTCCTCAAAAGTTTCATCTTCAGTAGAAACCTCACATCTGATCCTACATTCTTCGCTCTGCTTTTGTTTTGCAAGTTACACAGGAGATGAAACCAGATCCATCCTCATAGTCCTTATTTTCTATTTATTCCTCAGTTGGGAATAGTCCCTTAAACCAGGTAACTAAACTCACCCCATTTCTGTTCCTTCCAGATACACAGCACTGAAGTGTCACATCCACGCTAGCCTTTGGATGTGCAGTAATGCATTTTATCTTCCAAGTGGTAAATGCTGCTTGGCTAGATGGACCAGAATCTTTGATTTTATTTTTTTCAGAGTGAAGAGGATAAAGCTCGATAAATGTGTCGTGTTGGCTGAGTGGTTTGTGTTCTACTATTAAAACTGTAATTTTCACATTTCACTGATGTCCCGTAACACTAAATAACTACCTGAAGAGACTAGTATAAATGTAAGACTCCCTGCCTGCTTATTCCTCTTGTTTGGGCTTGGCCTTGAGCAGACCCAACGTGAAACTGTTGTGTGTTCAAAAACTTCTCTGTATCTCTGTGAACCTCTGTCTGGACTGCCAGAGATCCCTTACTGCCTCCTTCAGGTAACCTCCATATCAAAAAAAAAAAAAGGTCTTTGTTTAACAACTACTAGTTTTAACTTGGGGACAACTTCTTTGGTGGTGGTGGACAACATACATCCTGCCTATTTCTTCCCCTTCTACACGCACATTGCTGATCCCAAACCTAGAGTCCTGTAGGAGATATAGGGGCATGCAGCTGCTGCATAAGCCATCCAGTCACTTGCCATATCTTCCAGTAATGTTTGCCTGGTGAGGCGAGAATCATGCTCAGGAATATTATCAGAATGGCCTTTATAGTTTTGTTCTGTTTTAAAACTAATACTTCAAAGGTTCTGTGTGGCTCTGATTTGCAGCCAGAGACAGTTTATTAGCAGCCCTGTTAGGTTCTCCTACAAAGTAGGAAGAAATACAATTATTTGCAATAGTAATAATCTTATACTGACCTATCATAAAGGAAGTTAATGTGTCCATAGAAAAATTCACAATCTTGTATCAAAAAGCATTGCCAAATTTACACCAGTCCACAAAATTTTTAGTAGTATGTTCTCATTACTCAATATTCAGTCATCACTGGTTTTCACATTGGCTCTCAGAGAAACTACTCCAAAGTGTGCTAAATTCAACAGATGTCTTCTTATTGACTTAAAAAAATCTGGATGCAGTTCAGAGAAGTCCTGACTAAAACGGTGTGCTGGCACTCATATTTCATTCATTTTTCTGAAACAGTTTAAATAACAAAAATTACTGATCACCATTAGTTGAGAGGTTTGATTTGATCCTTAGTGAGTTATAGGGGGAAAGTTCTGTTAGTTCACTTTTAAAGTTTATGGTGTAGCTCATTCAGTGCATAACTGTGGCATGGAAAATTCGATAATTTCCACATTATTCTGACATATAGAAATAATTCCTTAAAGATAGAATCTCCTTTAGGTAAGACTCCAATACCTCTAATAACTTTGTGGGGTGTCTTATTCCATTATCCAGCCACACTAAAAGAAGCTTGAGTATTTGCAAACTAGTATCCAAATTTAAACTAACTTCTAAGAGATAACAAACAATAATAAAACCTGCAAGCTCGAGTTGAAAGGCTTGTTCTACACAGTGTTGAGTTCCTGGGTGAAAAACCTCACATCTTAATATTTTAATATTGTCAGATGCCTTTGGAGAGAACTGTAGTTTGCTCATACAAAAATATAATCCATTTTCTCCAATATTAGTTTTTATGACTTGGTTGGCTTCAGGAAACTCTGTCCAGTCTTTGTGGCTCTGATACATACATACAACACTTGATGTTGTCAGGTACAAAATTTGATATGGAAAGTTCAAGACAGATAGTCTTACTGACTGTGGTTTGTGTAGGAATTTCTCTGATCTCGGAGACAACAGGAGACTTTGCTAAAGCAGGAGAGGAAGTCTTCCATTAAAAAGCTGCTGCAGTAAAATACTCCTGGGACACTAAGCCAAGAGTGATTTATTACAGAAGAAAGAATTGCAACAGAAAAAATATATAAGCCTGCTGTTCTCTGAGTGCTCTGTACCTGGACTCAGTAAGACACTGCACTTACATATGTACATGCATAGTGTGTCATACTGCATGTATCAAAAGAGAGAAATTTCGCTCTCTGTTAAAGGGTGTGGGTTTTTTTCTGGCAGCAGGAATAAGACCAAAGCATGAGTCCTATCAACATGATAGCAGTTAAGCACTTGTCTTGAGCAGGCTGTTTTCAGTCCATTCACCATCACTTCCACCAACTAAAATATTCCATTACTTGCTACAAAATAAGAGAAGATCTATAGTTTGAGGACAAACTGGTTAAGAAATGAACCCCAGACAAGGGTTTGATGCTAACACTCCTCAAGTATGAAATCTAAAATTTATATTGCTTTCTCATCACTAGAATTTTACAGCAGGGTAAATATGAAATTACATCTTCTGGTTGAGAGGGGAGAGGGAAAGTGAAATTGCTCCTGTCAGATGTGATATCTCCTGGAAACCAAGCTGGTGGTGGAATGGCTGGATTAAAGATAACAGAACCTCAATTTTTGGCTTTTATTTTTTTACCAGTGACTTTACTTTTAGCAAATTTCATAGTGGTGAATATATCGTTCTTCACTCATTTGAAATAAAACAATTCAAGGAAAGCAAAAATCCAAGTTAAATTCAACCTTTGTTTATACCAGTTTGTTGGAACTTTTGTAGATACTTTCAGTGGCAAAAATAACATGCCAAGTGAATATATCTACTGGAGCACTGCGTGGACTTACTCGATAGAAAGTTACAGCCAGGGTTTCCTGGGGCTGAATCACGCTTGCACAGTGACTCGTAAGTTACACCTTCCTGTCCCAAATGACTCTGTATACCTGAAACAAAATTATTTTCCCCCTCAAGTTACATCAAATAGTGCTCTGTACTGCCCTTAAAGTGAAAGGACCCATAGATGTATTAGACATACCTGGGAGCCTTAGAAATACCTCTTTTGTGACGGGTTTCTCCAGGCTTTGTACATTACTTTGAAAGCAATTTTTTTTGGTAAACATGAAAGCCGTAAGTGTTACCTGAAGCACAGGTTGTAGGTAGAAGCAGTTGCCTGAGTGGTCCAGTAGCTCTTGTCTGACGTTATCCTTGATTATATCCTCCTCCAGTAACCAGTGGATTTGAATCTTTTCAGGGCAGAAATCACTTACTCTACACACACAGAGAGATGATATAGTATTTGCTAATGCTAGATAAGCAGATCAAGATGTGGAAAGGGGGTCAAAGAAACTTGATTATTTAGCTCTTTATAGCCTTGGTATTTATATATTTGGCTATTTATACAGGAAGCAAGAGGGATCCAGTCTCTGTAAGGAATACAGTAACTATGAGTAATAATGTTCTTTTGACATCTTAAACACAACGAACCTCTAGTTCTCTGGATATGAAAAGGTACTTATTTATAATAATTTAGTACTTGTTCAGCTACAGGGCTTCTATAACAAATGTAACATGTAATTACATATTTTATTAAATTTTCCCTGGCTTATGAAGTTCCCAGCTTCTCCTTGCTAGTCCTTCTCACGGTCCCCAAAACAGTTACACCAGCACAATTTAAAAGGTGGTGAATTATGGAGTACAAGTGGTTCCCCTGTTGCAGGAGGAACAATCTTTATTTTCTTGTAAAGTGTCAGTGTCATCCTATTAAAAAATACTTCCTCAGGAAAATACTTCACAAACTCCAAGAGCTATTCTTCCCCCCCCCCTTTTTTTTTGGTTTCTTGAAACCTTCTATGAGATAGAGACCATCATGTCTGTTCAACAGGTTAGGCTCCCTGATTTCCCATAGGGTAGGCAGGAATACAGGTGCTGTGGGCACTTTGAAATTCTCAGGCTAGCTCTGTTTCTCAAGCTGAATCTAGACCTCAAGCTAGATTTAGATCTATATCTGGAACATTTTTCTTTCTTTTGCGTGCAAGTGCAGTGCTATGTAGGTGTCTCACATTGGGACAAACAATCAGCTCTGGGTGGGTTTTTTTTTTTCTTTTTTTTAATACTTTATTAAGATAGTTCATGACAAAGCCTCTGAAATCTTATCAGGAGCAGTACTTTTGTTGCTCCTTAGATTCAGCCCTCTCAAAACTCTCTATTTCTGGCATGTCTATGCATATAAAGCTGAACGTCCAGGACACAGCTGCAGTGATCTCACACCAGAGCAGACTCCTAGTGAGTCTGACTCATGGCAGAGCTAACACAGGTTTAAAGGCAGTGTGTCCTCTCCAGATGTTTTCAAGTGGACCAAAGAGGAAAGCATAAACATACTGCCCAAAGAACATAGGATAAAAGAGTCACCTTGTAAATTGAAATAGGATTTCCTTGTAGTACTCTTTGAATGTGTAACGTCAGCAGTGAACTGCACTGCATAGTCATGTAAATGTAGTTTGGTTTCCTTTGCAACACATTTTTGTCTCCATTATCAAGAGACCCTTTGTTTTAAACTTCTGCATCTGTGAAGGATCCTTCTGAGAGCTACTCATCATTTTTATACCTAAAGAGTTTGATTCCTTCAGGAAAGAAGGAACAGGCTCTTCAAGTTAAAGTGAGTGACTCCACAGCAGTTGGCATGTCCATTAGACATAGAATCATAGAATCATTGAGGTTGGAAAAGACCTCTAAGATCATCGAGCCCAACCATCGACCCAACACCACCATGCCCACTAAACCATGTCCCTAAGCGCCTCATCTACACGTCTTTTAAATGCTTCCAGGGATGGGGACTCAACCACTTCCCTGGGCAGCCTGTTCCAATGTTTCACCACTCTTTCAGTAAAGACATTTTTCCTCACATCCAATCTAAACCTCCCCTGGTGCAACTTGAGGCCATTTCCTCTCGTCCTATCGCTTGTTACTTGGGAGAAGAGACCGACCCCCACCAGACATTGCACTGCATCCAGCGGTGGTAGGGCTAAAAAGCAAATCACCGGATTTCTTTAAATTTTATCAAGATATGATACAGCACTGCAAGGTGCTGATTGGGGGTTTCCCCATCCTCGCCCCCTCCCTCCAGATACTGAGTACCATGAGCCCCAGAGAAACCCATGCTGGAAGCCCGTAACATAGGCAAAAAGAAAAGGGTTGGGGAAGGATGAGGTTTCACAGTTGCATCTGATGCAGCTGTGAAATTGCCCTGGAGAAAAACCAAAGATGTGTTTGAAGGGTATTTGCTTCCCCAGCTAGAGAGATCTGGTGTCTATGACCAACCAGTGTTTGAGAGATTAAGCTGCCTTCTGTGAACAGAATGTGCCTTCTCTGGGGAAATGGTTTCCAGACATCTTAAATAAGACTTAGGGAAACACTTGCATCCTCATAGTTCCTGAGGGCCTGTGAGGGAAATGACCAGGTGTTGGAGAACTGAGTGTAGTGGTTAAGACAGCTATTTGGAGAAAATATATAGTATTACTAAGAGCAATTCTGTGTGAGCACATAGGAGTAACTGTGTATTCATGTGAGGGTGTCTGTAACAGTGAGATGAAAATTTGGGAGTCCTGAAGTGGACACTTGCTTTGAATAATTATCTGTTTTAACACCAATCGTAGCCCTACCAACTGTAAATCCAGACAGCTACTGTCTTCCAGAAATTAAACCATACCCTCACTGCATGGCAAAGCAGTTTGCTTACCTATGACAGTCAGTGGCGTTGTCTGCTCAAGAAGATGCTGCTTAAGAGTGTCATAAATTATTTCGGTGGAAAGCTCTGCCCTGTCATGCTCACATACATTTGAAGAAACATGAACAGTGTGTGGAGCTATGAAAGTGCCATTCTCTTCTATGTGCACCTGAAACTGAAAAGCTTTCAAATCTTCCTGGGCCTTTAGCAGAATTACTTTCGCTTCTCTTGCAGTGTTACGTTGTGTGTTACATTGTGCATTACTCCAGAAGAAAATTTGTACCTTTCTCTCTTGTGGATACTTCAGACAAAAAGTTTAGTATTAATGGTTTGGGATGAAATCCCACAATCTGGTAATTCAAAACAACTTCTTCCAAATGCTTCATTTCTATGCTTCCTTTGAATGCTAGTATTTTTTGAGGAACTGCAAGGAAAAAAGGGATAAGTTTGTTTCTAGATGCACATTAAATTAAAAAGAGCAAGATAAAGAAATGAACACTAATTGTTCGCTCTCTCCTGCATGAGCTACATATGGTCAGCAGTATGCATACTATCATATGATAGGAGGGGCTTGGGATGGTACACGGCTTGCTTCTCCCTCGCCTCTGTCTAGGCAGGCAATGCTGTGCCAGAAAGATCTTCTCTGCTGCCCTGGAGATGGGGTAGGAGGCTGCCCTCTGCATGGCAGGGCAGCTTTGCCCCTTCCTTGCCTGCTGTGAGCAGATGATGTCCTTCCTCTCCAGCTGTGGGAGTGCTGGGAAGCCAGTGGTGGGAGCTGCCCTAGGAGCTTGCCCCAAGCGTTGGACAGACTGCAGCCAGCTTCTGGGCAGCATTGAGGAGCTGTGCACCAGGGAGAACAGCTATGTGAGAAGTGAGCTGCATTTACACAGTGCAAATGGCTGCCTAAAATAAGCTTGAGTTAGCTTTTATTTTTTTTCAACTCATAAACATGACTTGGTTCCTCCCTTTACAAAGGTTTAGATACTATACTGTGATAGTGCATAAAAATATTTTGTTGCTTTATTGCTTAAAACATGCAATTAAATTCTCTTGATTGAAGAGCTGCAATTATTTAAATAATGTTTAGTCCACCACTGTTGCCAGATAGCTGACTGTACAGTCACATATAGCCAGCCAGCCTCCAAAGCTTCTTCCACATGAATTTGTTTGCGAAAGGGTTATTTGGATGCATAAGTTTGTCGCTGTTTCTTTTTAGTAATGAAGAAACCATATCATCAAGCAGTTGGGAGTTACCACTTTGAAGTTCTACTGATCACACATGCGCATCAGGCGTGAGCAGGTTGTCATGTATTAGCCACTTTCCGAGTCAAACTGCATCTTTTCAGTTAGTCCTTTGTGGCAGTATGTGAATGCATTGCATCAATCCCAGCACTTTTTTCCCTATTTCATACAATTTGGGTTTGGGTTTTCTTTTTTTAAATAAATAAATAAAAATGCTCTGTGCGTACTTGGTGCAACACTGGTGCAACCCTGGCTTTGTCCTGAGGAACCCGAGGGACATCTGAAATATTTAGGACATGTCTAGACTGAAAGATGAGCTACAACAAAGCATGTATAAGCTGGCAGAGATCAAATGGGTATGATGCTGACTGGTGATCCTTGGCCCTCAGTGAGGCTGGTGCCATGTGGGCAGACAGACAGCCGCAGGTTCCAACCTGAATCCCGCCAGCGCAGGTCTGCGGTGCCACGTAACAGCACAGATGATGGCTTAGCAATCTCCAGCCTGCCTGCAGCCACCAAAGTACCAAACGAAAACATTGCTTTTGAGCAAATGGGAACAAAAGCATGTGAGCGTTGCTTTTGGGAGCAGTGGTTAAAGATCACAATAGCGGTAAGGAGTATTCCGGTGCTGGCTGTAGTCGCTCATCCCTTCTATTAGCCTTAGAATAAAATTATTTGCAAAAACAGTTTTCCATGTAGAAATTTTAATACAATCAAAATAGAAATTTAGACACTTGAAACCACTTGCGTGGTTTATAGTGCTTAATGCACAGGAAAGCAATCAGTCCAACCAAAAGACAGGCAGCTGTTAATCCAAAAACCGAGCCAACTAAAATGCAACTTGGGAGCTGTAAATAATTAACAGATAAATTAATGAAGACTATTCTGATGATACTGTAAGTACCTGTAGATTGAACTAAATCTACCCATCAGGGTAGATGACTGGCTGGTTATCTTTCTTGCCTGAGTATTGCAAACACAGTAGAAAATTAAAATACAGATACTTATTTAGACTATGAATAGCGTATGTGATTTAAGTTCTTGATAATTTTATAATAGTGAACACAAATAAGTGAACATTTACAGCACTTAATTTTCCTCTTTCCTTGCTAAAAAATAAAATGCATAGAAAGAGGGTATTTAGACTAAGAATTATAAAACTACTGTAGTTGAAAATAAGCTGTGGCTTTATGTGTAGTAAGCAGCATAACATTGAACACGGACAATTAAACTAGAGATACGGGGAAACTGATCAAAAACTTAATGCATGCCTTGATGACAACACCCTATTCCTTTATCCCACTTCTCATATTTAACATAATGATTTTTATCAGTCTGCTTGGCTATTCATTGGTGATCGTGATTCCCTGGGAGCTTCAGAGACTGAATGAACTGGCATCCCTAAGCTGGCTCTGATACATGCAATTTTTACCTTTAGAATTCCTGGGAAAAAAATGCTAATATAAAACAACTTACCAACTACCTCCAAAGAAACTGTTCCTTGAGGAGCATCAGGAGTGACAATGAGTTGGCATCTGTATAATCTTGTTTCCTCCAACTGTATCTTTGGCAGAAATAGTGCAGCGTTGCCTTTTTTTTAATTTCACTGTCTAACATACAGGATCCTACTCTAGGAGGATTGTGGTTTCCAGCTATAAATGTAAATAGTATCTTTTCCTGGTCGGTATCTTGGGTTTTTAAATACCAAGTGATTCTCATATTGTTATCCAGTTGTGGTGTACTGTACTCGGAGATCAAGCATGGTACAGAGGTGTCCGTATTCAGGAAGAGCATCATTAGCTTAGTGCTCATTTGCACTTTCAGGCTCTCTTCCAAAAGGAAACAGCATAATGTAAGAAATGCGTTCTTATAAAAGAAAAAAAAAAGCTGTTTTGAAACATGGCAGCTGTTGTATGGCTTTTTGAGGGACCATTCAGTTTTCAACATCCTATTTTATTATGCCACCACTCTGCTTCTTAATTAGCTTTTAAAAGTGCTCAGTAATCTTTGTCTTAGACTCCCTCTAGTGAAGAAACAGTATGCAACTGTATGTGCTGATCATGTGAAAAATCGTTGTGTGTTATAATAGATGTTGCGTCACTTCTCCACAGTACTCAATGCACTGGCAAGGTCCGCACAGCCTGTAGAATAGAGGTGGGCTCAGGAACTTCACCCATTGCTACTGAAGTTTCTAGTGTCTTTCTGTGACTGTGGAAATTTCCATACGTACAAGTTTGCATAGGACTCTACTCCATGGCTGAATAACTCATCCTCTCCTCCTAGGTGGGCTCTGAATTCATGCAGTGGGGTAGCTTGGTATGATGCACAGTGGAGGCGGAGGGCTGTCTGCACCTCCATCCTACGTTCTCCACTGTCACTGGTGATAGGGAGCACAAAAATTGAAGTCCTCTTCTCAATGTAGTATTAACAGCAATAATAAGCTAGTGGGAGAGGGTGTGAAATGAGATATTAGAGGGGAAACCGTGTATTGTATGCACCATCACCTCCTATAACACAGAAATTACTCTATGGGCTGTTTCTTAAAAGATATGAGCTGTGAGCTATGTGTTAAGGAAATGCGTATTTGAGTAAATGCAAATTGTCATTCAGACTAACAGCTTCTTGAATTGATGGAAAAGGTGCAAAGAAGGGAGAGGTCAGCTTTGTAGTGCTGCTCTATCCCTGCATTTGTCACTGAAAAATATACTAGGTTTAGAAACCTGGGTATCTCTGAAAAAAATACTTTCCCTCATTGACATTGTACTTTACTACACAAGCAAGTATGCAGGCTATTATTTAGCATAGTATTGGCTAGTGTAATTATAAAAAGTGTTACTATTGGATACAAAGTAATTCTGACAAGCATAGCTTTTAAGGCATTAGAAAACATTAGGGTAACTGTAGATAGTTTTGATATTTGCTATCTGTGGATGCATAAATAATAGGACTCAAGCGAGTTTCCTATTTCCCATTATGTAAAAAAATAAAGTTCATTTTTAGAAATGTAACTAAACTACAGTGAGTGTTGCTATGTTTTCAGATGGGACTCTCATTTCACTACCTTGGTACAACTACCTCTTAATTTTAGTAAGTAAAAGATACTTGAGGATGTAAACAAGGAATTTCTTCTGGGGCCAACCTTAGTGACAGCTCCTGGCATCTGCTACCTACTTTTGCATTAATTCCAAAAGGACAATCCATAGCGCAGAGCTTCACTTCTTTGCAAAATGCCCCCATACATCAAATTTTTCTTAATCAAGATACATTTACAAAATGGAGAAGTCTAATGTGGCTGGATATGGCATAATGTCCTGTGGATCTCCCCAAGAGACACATTGCCACAGCTATTCTGACATCCTGAAATGGCTGACACCTGGCTTTGAAGGCAGAATCTGTAAGCAAAGAGAAAGCAACCTATAGCAAAATCTGTTACTGTGCACCTGTGGGTGCTTCACCTTCTCTGGGATTTCTGTTTTGAATTTGAACAAGTCAGGGAAGTGTGTGGTGGTGTCAAGAGTTCGTAATGCTGTTGCAGTAGCATTTTAGTTAGTTGGTTTTGTATTTTTATGAATATAGAAAATTGAGCATTCAAGTACCTAATCAGTGAATAGCTATTGCAATGAGACAGCTGGTGCCAGGGAAGAACACAAGATGATACTTATATCTTTTTATAAATTTCTTTTCACATCATTCCAGAAAGCAAAAAGTGGAGGGCAAACAGGAAGGGCCTCTAAGCAGAAATACAAAGTTGTGCATATAGACAAGCTCTAAACCTGCCTCTTTCCCACCCGCTTAAAATAAAACACTAGACGTCTGTCACTGCGCTGAGTTTCAGTTTAATCCAGTTAAAAACTGATCTATACAAAGTACGGAGTGGGGCTTTTTTTTTTCCTACATATATTGCACTGGAGGATATGAATTTGTACAACATTGACCAAATCTTACCCCTTCATCCTCCTACCGAAATCCCAGCCAAGTACAAAACCAAATCTCTGCATTTTTGTCTTGAACTGGTGTCTGTATGAAGTTACATTCAGTTTTCTTGTAATCGCCTCCTAAATGAAAAGCAGAGTACAGGTGAAAGCACTGGTGCCCATGATATTCCAGTCCCTTATTTATCTGTGATTATAGCTTTCTACCTCCGCACTTAGCTATAAGCTTACTTTAATAATTTTTTTCAACTTTAAAAAGCTCCTGAGAAATCAGTACCATAGCTGAAACATGCTTTTAGTGGCTAATGCTTTTAGTCTCTTTTATGAAAGAGAGAACCCAATTAAATGAAGACATCAGCATCGAAAACAACAAACGCATTAAAAAAGCAAAAAAATCTGCTAAACATTTCATGTGTAAGCATGACTTCAGCACATTGCATAACCCCTAAGGCAGATGTTCCTCACAGTGAGATGATAATGCTTATTTAAACCACACTTCAGAATTGATCCACAAAAATAGTTTGGTGACTTTATTACACTCAGATGGAAACCTCTTTTAGCCTGGGCCTGAAGAACGATACCCTTCCTCTACAGAGGAGGATGGACGGACAGTATTGGGTGAACGTTGTCTGTCAACAGACCAGACTTGACAGACTATCTTTTGAAAGAACATCCACTCAGTCCTTGCTACCTTTGTGGACATGTGATACAGGTACCTATGCATATGAGATTTTTGAATTGGGTGGACGAGCATGAAGTTGTAATTTGGGCTCCCAGCTCAAAAACATTTAGGCAACAAACTTAAGATGTGTTCAGTAGGAGTTCAATAAATTAAGTGTTATTGAAGGCTGAGGCTCTGACTTCCATAGCTTAGGGCAAATAACCGTCAGTTTGACTAAACCTTGATTATAGTTAGAGATAAACCCGATCACCAATTCTAACGTTTAAAAAACTGCCTGTTTCCACTTCTAAAAAATGAACAGAAAGTCTGTAGTATATTGCTAAACTGCAAGCCTACTAATTAAATTAACACTGACAAGAACAACATTTAGGTATCTAATAGCAATTGAAGGAAAGATGCGCACCGTTTCACACTGAACATACTCAGTGGCTAGTTGAAATGTAAAACAAGGAACTTTTGCTAATGCTAACTCACCATGAAACAAGTGAAAACTCTGGCTTCTCACAAGTGGTTTCCTCAGATTCACCACTGACACTCGCTACACCGTGGCGTGCAGAAGCTGAGTTCAGCACCCAAGTTACAACAGTTCTTTACAAAATGCTGGATGTTTCAAAGTAAATGGAGTAAGTGGGATATAACGCCCATCTCCAACAGCAGGGAGAGTCAGGATCTTGCAATCAAAAAAGACGTCACATTGAAACCAAAGCTTGAGCATTACATTACAAAGCATGTCATTACATATAATGACATTTGTTAGGAGGCAGATGTAGCCTGAAGGAATGATTTGTATGGTAGAAATGCCTTCACACCAAGAGTTTCAGTCCTTGATTCTCCGCAAACATCTGTGGCTGTATCATTTGTCCTCTATAAACTTTCATGTGGGATGAGGAGAACACAAAAAAACCCCTTCCCCTCACCTTTTCCATGATGTTTGAGTAATTCCCCCTTTGTTTCCCTCCTCGCTCTGTTACCCATTATCGGGCTACAACCCCAAAGCCAGGGCTGCGCACTGAGAAACTCTGTTAGTCTGGATGTAGCTGTAACTATGTCTGGGCCTCTTAGCAAACAAACAGATGAAGTTGTTGAAAAGTATTTTAGTCTCCTGACAAAGACATAATCAAACTGATGTTGGAATTGCATGGAAATTACAAACAGTGGAGACTCTGGTTTTTGAGACTAAATTAAAATGTGAACCACTTGCATAGAGGGGGGAAAAAAAAAAGTAAGAAGTCCAATTGTTTGAGTGGTATAAATGAAGGAAATGTGACATGACAACTAACAAGCTGAAACAGATAAGGAAACCTAATCTGTTCCAGCAGTGAGTTCTATTATAGTGTGGAGAACAAGAATGTGCTCAGTCCTGATGAAAGCAGCCTTAAACACGGAAGGAATATGCCTAGCTTTTATCAAAGTTCTTCAGAGTGAGAAACTTCCCAAATGTCAATACAAAAATATTAGTAATTGCCTCCTGTCTTTTTTGAGTTTGCTGAAAATATTCAAGTCTTACTCTGAAAGGAACATCTTTCTGTAACAGAGGCTTGCCTCTGTTTCTTTGCTCAAAACCCAAATGATCTCCTTTAATGACACTGTCAGCAGTTAGCCACAGAACAGGAAGGAAATGCAAAGGGTGCTTGCCAAGGTGTGTCTGTATCAGTTCAAAGCCAGCATTATACAATCAGAACAATCCATGTTTAAAAAACCCCACAAAAATCCAAGCAAACAAAAAAAACCCCAAACAGGGTTTACACTTTAGGATACTTTCAGTCTGAAATGAATGACAAGCAAGGACAATCACACAACTTTTCAACATTATAGTAAAACCCACAGGAAAATCAACTTGTTCTTGTAAAATCTTGGCTTACAATATTAGGGACCTATCCTGGTTCAATACCAAAATAATACAATCAAGTAGCACCCCTGTTTTAGGACACTTCATAAACTTACACCAACTGCTGAAAGACTAATAAGAGTTAATAGTGAGGCTCTTAAGAAGTCAAAGATTCATGTCTGAGAAGAGCTTTCTGAAGCACATGGTGCACTTTGAAAAATCTGGTATTATCATAGGAGGTAGGATAATCTGTACAGAAAAAGACAATGAGTCTTTTTCTGCTTTGCACAATATTTCCATCAACATAAAAAGCTTACTTAATAGCATGCAAAATTTTGAGATCAGCTGGCACCTGATGAAAGAAACAGGGACAAAAGTACTGTCCCAAAAGCCAGTTGAGTATTCAACTGCTACACAGAATTAATCTCAACGAGGAGGACGGTTCAGATCAATACATCAGAAGTACACTATTCCTTTTGAAGGCTTACAGTGAAATTCTTAGGCTTCTGTAAACATGAAAAATATTCACTGTTCCATATAATTCTTTGCTGTGTTTAGATTTTAGAAAGTGCAAATTTTCTGTGATTAAGGATTAGAAGTCTGATTCTTATTTGGTCTCAAAGAAGAAAGGGTTTGGTAGTGCTGGAAATGGTAGGCCTTTATCTATGGTCTTCGTTTCTCCATATTTTGCTTCTCAGCATTTCTGGAAAGAGTTTCTGCATAAAACTAGACCTAATGACATTCAGGCCAGTTCCCTGCTTCCTCTCTGAGAAGATTCCGATTTGTGCCTAAACACAGAATGGCAGACATCTCCTCCCTTTTTGTAAGAGAAGAGTTCAGCAGCTCAGTCCCCTGGCCATAAAAACCTTTAGTATTAAGTTTCCTTAATTCCCTCCTCCATTATAGCCTCTAAATGATCCCCTTGTTGTGTTTCTCACTGATGCATTGGAGAGAAAATTAGTTTAATTTATTATTCAAATCTGATTGATACTTCATCTCTAACAGTCCCAATGATTTTACAACCTCAGGAAGAAAGTGGAGAGTTCATGTTTCACTCTGATTTCCTGCTCCCACCCCCCCACCCCCCAAATAATAAAGAAGCTATAAAGGTGAGGCACAAGTGGTTAAGGGTGAACTTGATCAGTTCTAGCAGCTGGTTCTTGGACATGTCCTGGTGGTGGTAAATGATCACCTCCTGCAGGATGTTTTGGTGCTTCTCCAATTTTGTGGTCCCCAGCTGTAAATCAAGAATAAAACCATTTTTAACTTCTCAATTAAATTGGCCCCAAATATGAAAAGTTTCTAAAGGAAAGTTTCTAGTGTAGGGACAATCAAACAAAACCTTGTATTTTTTTGGTTTGTAAGTGGAATCAGGAATTTTGTATGTGACTAACAATGAAATCGGATTGAGATTACCCAATAGACTGCATTATTATAACATTCAGAGTTTCCTCTTAGATTACTAGTTGTTTCTGTTTTCAGTGAAATTTTTTTTACTTACATAATACATTGGTTCTTTGGAGATTGTTCTTTCTGAAATATATTATGTGTTTATGAAACCTTTAATCCCAATATAGGAAGCTTGAAAAAAAAGAAAATTAATAACTTGCTCCTGTATTTTACTCCTCACTGTGTCAAAAATACTTACAACATTCTCCCTTTGCTTACCTTTGAATAATACTAATTTTCATAGTTTGCTGAAGATTTCAGAACTTGCAGCTGCATTCTTATGATTTTATTTTTTTCCTTAAATTACCCTTAGTAGCTCCAGTAGCCTACAGATCAGAAATATTGTCTACTTGGATCTTCTTAACTCAGTGAATGACTAGTGACTAGTTCTGGCTAATATAATGAATTCTTATGACGCCTGATTAAATGACTTTGCAGAAAGTTTTTACATAAAATAATATATATGTTAAGAACAGTATCTGCTACAATATTGCCAGTATCAAAAGATGTATCATTAGTCCAACTCCCAGGGCATCTGCCATTACACATGATGTTTTTACGGAAGGTGAGGGGAAGTGAGGCTCTTACAACTAAGGATCATAAAATGAAATTACCCACAGGCAGTTTTGAAGCGAATGAAAGACAAAATTAAATTGGTACTGAAATGTCATTATTTCTCTTCACAGAACTGAGTGGCTTAGGGTTAGAATTTCAGGGCACTCAACAAAGTGAGCTGTAATCACTGAATATAGCATTTAAGGTTTGAAATCCCACTGTTGGCCCTGCAGGAGCAGTTAAGAGCTTCCAGTATTCAAAAGGCTGCCTGGATGTAGTCCAAAGCCTTATGTTTGAGATGAATGTCAAGAAGTTCTTGAGCTCTACCGATAATGTTAGCACATGAACATGGAAGCCAATAAAGCCATATTAGTTTCAACCTTTCTAGAGGGGGAGAAAAAACTAAGTTAGGATGTATGGGAAAGCAGAGCCCCTTTAAAGCACAAAAGAAACATGGACAATGTGTTATGGATAAGAAGTGCTAATATATACCTGACCATTTTGTTGCCACCAATGAGCAAATGCAATGATTTATTATGACACTATTTTCTTTTAAGGGTGTTGAAGCAATTGGTCATTCATACTGTCTAAAACTAACTTGTCATGTCACGTTGTGCCCAACTGCTGGTAAATTGGCCACAGAGGATGACCTTTACATTGGAGATCTTATTTTAAAGTTTGTGTATCTACACAGAAAGATAACATACGGGGTTGGAATTTCAGTTCTCCAGCTGGTCCTGCAGGAGGATTTCCTTGCTGTAGTTTCTTTTGTTCCATCTGTTTTACAACCTGGTGAAAAATAAAATACCACAGTTGAAAAACTTAAATCTGTCAACTTTGTCTGATGTGACATAAATGAATACACTTAAAAGAAATTTTGCAGTCATTAGGTAAAGTCTTTCTTAATGGGCATACTACTGAGTTGAGATGCTTGCTTTGTTTGCTATAATCCTGAATACTAGATTATGTTCTGCTGTGGTACCATTAATTTACAATTCAGCTGGGACTCATATGAGAAATCAAGGTAAAGAATGCTCCAGAGTTGGGGATTGTCATGAGACGTTACATATATAAGGATACAGAAAAGGGAAAAAAAAGAAAATTCTGTTCTCGTAAGTGTACCTGCTGAAGCTCTTGTTTCTGAGCCTGAAGCTGGTCGTGCTGCCTCTGTAGCTCCTCCTTCTGTTTCTGAAGATCTTCTGCTTTCTTTCTAAGTTCATCTTCCTGCTGAGAAATATGACTTTCAAATTCCTTCAGCTCGTCCTCAGTGAAGAGCTGCTGTTGATCTAGTGTCTGCAAGAAAATACATACAAACAGGAATACTTAGGCAGGAATGCATTTATATTTTTATTATCTTCCCACTGAAATTATTATTAGCTGACTTGTACAGTTCACCAAACAACACTCAAAATTTTCATCAAAACACCCAGACGTGACACTGTAAAGGGTTAGTACACTCACTGTGAGAAACAGTAAAATAGCCGTTTCTCGGCTATTTTCTCAGCAAAATTCTACTACAGATTTAGAGGTAGGAGAAAAAAATTCCTCTTGCTTCTAGTTGAGCTCTTATCTTCCCTTTAAAGTGATTCATAAACAAAATGTCCATTTTCTGTTTGAAAAGCATGTGGGAAAAGCTCTTCTAGAATCCACAGGGTGGCGCAAGACCTTTTCTGTTTGTGTGTGGACCATAAAGATTACATCTGCAGTACATTAGTCTGCTACATTTTGTACATTACATTTAGCTAAGGCGCTTAACCACACACATACCAAAACAGGACTGAAAAAAAGCAAAGGTCAGAGACATGCCATTTGGTCTCCTGGTTAGAGCGATGGTAATAGCACAGTATGTTGCACTTGGAACACATTACCTCCCAGCTATCTGGCTCCAAAAATTCTTTTTTCTCTGTAGCTCGCAGGAACTCTTCCAAAGTCACTAGCCGGTCCTTGTTGATGTCAACCTATTTGAATAAAAAAATTAAACTCAACCTAAAGGACGGGTTTTGGTGGAGTTAATGTTTAATTTCATTATGCAAATACCTTCAAATATAACCATTTTATTTCTAAACTGTCCCATTTTCAAGGGAGTGCCTCCAACATCTTCTGAAAACTTCTTTCACAAGCTCATATAGCTTAACAAAAATGGAAATAAAAAGTAAATCCTCACATTTTACTTCAAAATCCATTGGCTTTACTGGAAACATTATATGTGGTCACAGCCCCAACGCTAATAGTGGCATGCATGATTTTTCTGAGAAAAATGTTTTGTAGCTTTCTGGTAATAATTTTGTAACTGTGAGTCAGAGTAATCTCCACTGTTGGATAGGGAGGTTTTAAAACATCAGAAAAACCCCAACTGAATTGTGTCAGAATCCTTTAAGGGGAAGGGAGGAAATGCTTCCCTTTATGAATAACAGAAGACCAGGCTTGCTCCGTTCCTCAAGCTTAAGGAATATAGTTGAATACAGAAAAGATAGGAGTGAAAAACACTGTGGTTCAAAACATCCTCTTCCCTTTCCTCTGTCTCCTGAGCTGAAAACCTATCAGAACTAGTAAAGGAATTCACTGCCATAGGTGATACCTTGAGCTCTGAGCCCTCTTCTGAAGGGACAAAGGTGAACTACCTGAAAGAAGACATTGCTCTACTCCCTCTTCTCACACCTAATTCTTACCCATTTGCCAAGTGCAAAAGCACATTTAGAGTCTTCCCTGTTCGACACAAAATTCATAGGGAATTTCTATTGAATCTCAATATCTGCAAAAGATGGAGGCTACAGCACAATTCCTTCTCTGGAACTTCTTAAAAAATAGTCAACAGGCATTTACATCAGAATATGGGCACAGGACTTGAGAATTGTAGCTTTATGTGAATCCCAGCACAAACAGCATTCAGTGTGACAGGTCATCCCTTTCTGCTGTACTTGGACAACCCTTCACATTAGGAGGACGGTAATTCTTGAACATAGAAGGAAATCAGCAGCTCTACTGAACATCAGTCCCCACCTCATTCATTACATGTTCTCTCATTCTCAGCCTTTCTTCTTCCATTTCAACCATGTCATCCTCTTCATTTTTGGGATCGTAAACTTTTTCTAGCTGAAATTCAAAATTAGCAAATGTTAGTTTGGAGAAAGGGCTGCTCATTCAAATGACAGAGCATATTTGGAACAGTAGCGTGAGATGTTGCTAAACACGTGAGTTCACCATTTTTCCAACAGAATGAGAGTGTGTGTGTGTAATTCTCTTTTAGCATAGTATTTAAGCAACAAGTGAGCCTTTCATTGCTAAGACCAAAGTTTTCAGTTAATTCATGTGGTCTGTTGTAATTCAGTGCTGTGGACATTACAGTAAAATTGACCTCAGCATGCACAGTCTGATCCTACATTTGATTCAAAGCAGGCAGAGTTTCCACGTGGTTTCTGGAACAGGAGAGAGTAGCTTTTTTATCAGAGCATGCAGCTGACCCTGTAAGCATTCAGGGTATCACAAGACAAATTGAGTGCTTAATTTAATGGTCCACTTCTCTTCTTGCACAATGTCTTTCTGGTGAGTTTATGCTTGTTTGCTTCTACTTAGCTTTCTTAGTCATTTAGCTTCGCTCGCTTAGCCATAGGTAATTTTAAGGCCCCAGACTACTTGTTTTTAAACTACAAAACTGCAAAATGGTGGGACATATCTGTCAAAAAAGACTGCCATATATCTTTATTGTATTAGAGGGGATTATGGCAAAGTATTGTTAGAAATCTGTATTTGCAAATTTAATTTCTTCAAAAATTTACAGTAGTTTGAATTTATAAGCTTCTATATACACTGTATACCACATTTCCTCTCTGACTCAAGAAATCTAGAAAAAATTGTAAGACTAGATATTGACAGCCATAGTACTGGATCTTTGAATGGGAAGTTTAGGGTTTTTTCCTGCTATACCAAAACAGAACCTACTGGAAAAATGAAGACCAAGGCCCTTTGTTTACTCATTGATTCTGCAATTCCCATCACTGTAGAATTTCAGTACATTGCTATCATTACCCTTCTGGGAGGCAAAGAAGTACTAATATTTGCGTTTTCACAGACAACAAACCAAGGCTTAAAGAAACTAAGAGCCTGTCTACTTTATCAGATGTACATTTGCTCCAAACTAGCTAGATACAAAATATGTGAAATTTCTGTAGCTGCTTCCACAATGTGCTGTCTTTGAGCCAATTCGCACGAGCGTGACCCTTTTCCTCTCAACAAGTCTTATGACTTTAGATTAGCACTGAATGAGCACAGATACCCAGCCTCAGAACCTCTACCAGGCTGCATCTAGCCAGAGCAGGAGTGCAGCTCTCTGCATTGCAATTTATACAGCTATAGCTATCCTGCAGATTAATTATAAAATCTCAAAGAAGCCTGTGGCAGAGAAATACATGAGCACTAGATCTCTGGTGTCTGAGTCCTATGCTTCAACTACTTTATTTTCCCTGCTGATATGTTTTTACACTTTTGTAGAAACATTAAGGATGCACAAAACTTGGCACGAATACTCTACTTTGTAGTCCCAAAGCCCCCAAATATACTTGGAAAAAAATACAGACATCCCTGTAACCATTTACTGAAACAAGTTACGTTTTTTAAATTATGGTTTTTTTACCTCTTTAGTAAATAGGGCTTCTAATTCTTGCTCATCCAGGAAACCATCATTATTGACATCTACAAAAAGAAGTGTTGAAAATACAAGCTGAATATCTACAGAAAGTAAAACATGTAGTAGTTCTCCATGAGTTAAGTAAGTATCAGCAAACACATCTCACATGGATTAAAAACCTCATTTAACAAGATGCTGGTTACATTCTGTTTAGGTTTTTAATCAGGCATTGGCTGAATTGTATTACCATTCTTGGTTGGTTGGACAAGTCTGGAGCAATCTCCCTACTTTGTAGATTAGCAAACTGGAATAGGTCACAACAGGATTGCACAAAGTGCAATTGCCAAAAAATATTGCTGGAAACAAGTGTCTCAATTTAACAACTAAATTTGTAAATAGATTCAGGAGCAACAAAAATCTGTAGAGGAACTTTGTTAACCAACAGTGTGACTCTCCAAAAAACCTAAAGAATTATCTGAAAATCTATATAAATATGCAGCGCTTCAGAAGAGATCACTGTAAAATGACTTTTCATGACAAATGCAAAGAGGAGAATACTTGATAACTAATGATCCATCTTTTATCCTACATTCTACTCTGAATATTGTTATACTATCTCTGAAATTGAAAGAGAATGTCTACTTTGAATGACTGTTATTATGCAATATTTTTGTTTAATTGCTTCGAAGTTTTTTATATACTAAGCTCTAAGGCAAAAGATTGTTTCAGCTATTTCTGTTTTGATAAGATTTGCACAAAAAAGCTACCAAAAATTTTCAGAAAATCATCTTGCCAGATCTCTTTCTAGAAAGAAGAAATAAGGTTTAATAACTATAATACGTATTTATATATTTTATAAACCAAGATAAAAGTTCAGACTCAAGCTAGAACACTTTTCTTCAGTTAAATTATCATCTTTGGGATTAGTCAAATTCTGTGTACTGTTCAACCCTTCACAGCCCAGTGCCAGGCAGGATCTGCTTAAGGGTACTTTATTATGAAACATTTAACAATGTCAGGATATAAGGTTACACACTTATATAATCACATTTAAAGCAAAATGCCCATTGAGATGCATTCTCATCTCTGCTACTATTTCATTGTTTCTAGCTGCACACTGCTCAGAAATATAGAGGCAGGATTGGGGGTCATTTTGGTTTTTCTTTTATTAAGGGAATCTTGCAACTTCTGAAGAGGCTTGGCACTTCTATGATCACTGCAAAGATAAGGGGAGTCTGGCACTTATCTGCAGAGATGATGAGAAAGCAGGTTTTCCCACACACACCTCTGAGGATTTATTCCTAGTATGTAGTGTGTAAGCAAAGTTATAGTTATGGACAGCCCTCTAAGTACCCATACTTCCCTGAGCAATCACTACTGGTTATTGGCTGTATCATTTTATGAGTAGTTAAACAAAACTCTGTTTTCAACTTTTAAACCCCACAGTAAACTTACAAACAATAACATAAATATTTTCTCCTCTATACTCTTCAGATTCATCCAAATTGCTTGAGGTATAAGACAAACTTGCCCTCAGCAGAAGGTAACAGAAAGTCACTTCACTTGTTCATTAAATTAAACTAAACCTCTTACCGTGTAATTTGAAAAATGTTTTGGGGTCAAATTCATTAGGATCTAGTCCATCTGCTTCTTCCCACACCTCTTTCAGTTGATCTTTGCTTCCCTATAGATTGGTTACAAAGAAAAACTATTCAAAAATGATGAAGCGTAATTTTTCTGCATTACCTTTGCATTACAGTTTCTCTGAAAGGCTTTATTTTCTGATTAGTCATGTTGCAAATGGAATCAATGGAATTTTCTTTAATTCTCTTTTGGTCAGGTCTAATACTTTCATTAGACAGAAAGGCCCAGGGAAAGAGCGAGTGTCAAGGAAATGCATACTCTGTGGGAAGGAACACCTGTAATAATCAGTCATGGCCACAGACTCATCTAGAAACACTAGCTGAAGGGAGTTAAATTAGTTTGCCTTTTCTAGAGCAAAACTGCTGTGATGCAGTTCCTTGTAGGCCAGGCATACCATGAAGGCATCCCTACAGTTTTGAATACCATTCTGGCTTCTTCCTCATGAGTTTTAGCTTCTTTATAAATAATAATTCTGCCAGCAAATAGCATACTTGTACAGAAAAAATGGGGGTATATATAGTGGGTTTTGTAATGCTCTCAACACTGTTCCTACACTCTGCTCCCATGTCAATGAGAAGAGGCAAATGCTGAGAACAAACAAGATATACCCTGCTCTTCATTAGCTTTTTCTCTCTGGAAAGGAAAGCTTCCACCCAATCATGTAAGAACAGACTGTGGCCTTACAGGATGGTGAACTTTAGGGTGATCTCCATGTTTTTTCTTCATCTCTTCAAATTTGGATTCTTCTCGCTGCCTCTTTTCTTCATCCAGTGTTTTTAAATACTCTCTCCTCTCATGTTCTTTCATCATCTCATATTTCTTAAACTCCTCATGGCGGGTCTTATCATAGTTTTCTAGGTCACTTGTAGCCTAAAAATATAGATATATGTAGACACATGATTATGCCACACGATTATGTTAACATGTACAACATGAAAAACACTGTATTGTTCAGATCTGTGGGCAAGGCTGGCCATATTGCCATTCTCTTTTTAAACATGAGGTAGACTAGTTGGGGGTTTCCTTTCATGTGACAGTGATGCAAAAACATCCCTCCTCACTTCATTATTTTCACAGAAATTAATTTGCAAGTGTTCAACTGCTGGACAATTTTTGCAACTACACAGTACTGTAAGAAGGCATCAAGCTGTCCTTTCTCATCAATTAATAATAAATTAACTCAAGTTAAGCATGTCCCATACTAATTAAACACAGCTTCAAATAGTGCCATTAACTCCTTGTTTATTTCAGAATAAGAACGTTTGTAGCTTATCCTGCAGTTTAATGAAAAAAGTGCCTTCATTAATAACGGGAGTTAGTTTGCAGTAGCTTAATACAGATTAAATAAAAAAAAACGATTATATGGAGAGAAAGGGTGTGAGGGGAGAATGTCTGACAAGTACTTGTATAGAGTTTGGAGATGTATCATTTTCAGACAGCTCAAGGTATTAAAAGATGTTTTGGTAGTGCTTTTCAAAGTAACATGTTCATACCTGATATAGTCTCTCCATTATTTACATTTTAATTTTCAGATTCACTGTACCTTTTCAAAAACAATTCCAAAGCACAGACCCCCTAAAATGCCCGTTACACTCTGTCAATATCTCAGCTGAGAAATGAGAAGACAAGAAAAATAATATAAGAGAAAGAACTGCCCCGCTGTTCTTTCTATGCTTCTCCTAGCCAACCAGAATTTTCCCAGAAGTGATGCTCAGAAATGGCAAGAAACTTTATAATATCTGTACAATAAATAATTTTACAGAAAATTGAGATACAATTTTCCAAGTGTAAAAAAAATCCACAAAAATTACAGGAAGCTTAAAATATACCTTATCTTTCCATTTATTTTGAAAATATAAAAACTGTCAAATTCTCATGTCAGACATGCAGTGCTCTCTAAAGCATACCTGGGATTAAAGTCTTTTTTCCCCTTGGGAAGCGTATTTTTTCCAGCAGTTGAAAAAAGCCATGCCATGCTTACCTTAACTGCATCCCCTTACACAAAAATTACAGGAAGCTTAAAATATACCTTATCTTTCCATTTATTTTGAAAATATAAAAACTGTCAAATTCTCATGTCAGACATGCAGTGCTCTCTAAAGCATACCTGGGATTAAAGTCTTTTTTCCCCTTGGGAAGCGTATTTTTTCCAGCAGTTGAAAAAAGCCATGCCATGCTTACCTTAACTGCATCCCCTTAATAAACATGCACTGAAAAAAAAAACCCCACACCTGTGATTGGTACCGAATCTGCTAAATAGACATAGAATGCCATGCCCAGCATATGTAATTTCTAATATTGGTATCTTAAATTCTACTCTGCTGTGGTTTTGCAGCTTGACATAAATATAATAGACCCCAAAATCCAAATGGCTAGTTTAGGGATGATTTTTTATGTCATTCTGTGAGACGCTTAAATCATTTAGAATTAGAAATCAGAAAATACATTTGGGAAAAATGTACCCCTATCAAAACTGCATTTAATTTAAATGCTCTCAGAAAGGCATATTTTATTTCCAAAGTTGTTTGTACTGGCACATGAATGCAAGTCCTGTTAAGACGCCACGCCAAAATTTATGGGCTCTTCAGCATAATGCACTCTGACAACAGTTTTCAAGTGTGCCATGGAGACAACTGACTTTTCTCTGAAAATGAAACTGCATGTCATTTATAAAAAAGTGGTATATATAAAAGGATTTGCCTTTACCAGAGAAAAAGCATAATAATTAATACCAAAAACACCCATAGTAGTTTATATCTAGCACTCACTGCTTTGATCAACATATCTAAGTCTTTAGGTTCGAATGTGTCAGGATTCTGATGGTTCAGGTGCTCAAACTGTTTAAGGAGAGCCTGATGGTCTATGCCAGTGTCTGAAAAAACAAGGTACAAATGTAAAACATTAAAATAAGTTTGAAATCAAGTGAGATCAGGAAAAACTTAAAAACTTCCAAACGGGAGCTTGTGCCCTTGTAAGTACCTGAGGCTCCCTGAGGACTGGATAATTTTTTCCACTGTCGGAGGACACGATAGCAGCACTTCTAAAGTTGCTTTTCCTGAAGGAGATTGGCAAACTTGATAGCAATTTGCACTGTATTCCTTCTGGTGTGTCAGTGTTGCACTGCACACAATAATTTAACATGCACAAATTAAGGCTCGTGTTTCAGCAAGGAAACATACAATCAAATTGAGCTTTGCAAACCAAGAAAAACCTTTTATTCCCTTTTACATAATTGAGATAGATAGTTGAAGTTATGTGCAGTATCAGAGCTAACAACTTGCATCTTTTTCCTGAACTGGAAGAAGTCTGACTCTTCTATTGCCCTGTACATTTTGCAAATTACTTGTATCTGGCCAAAGATGTATGTACAATATGGTGTAAAATTATATCAAATCAGATAAGCAGATATTCAAATTTCATTTGTGCAAAATGAGAAGTGCAAGACAGTGGAGAGTCAGGTTCTGTGTCTAAAAGCTGCAAACATTTCTCTCTTCCTTATGACAGGAACTATACCCAACAATATCAATACACAATGCACTAACAACAAAACACATTTCTACAACAGGCTTTTCTAGCTGTTACCATGGTTTCTGACTGCTAATGCTAGATAATAATGCTATCTTAAGCAGCATACACTTTGATATGTTATGTATAACAATTTTGACAAGCTTTTACTAGATGGCTTAGCAAAGAATATTTTATTTGTTTTGAAAAAATTGGAAAACACAATTTTGAACATGTTATCCTTTGGTAAACTCTCTGTCTTACACTCAATGTTGTGTTTGTATTATCACAAAACAGCAAACGCTGGCTGTGGCAGATTTCAGCCATCATTCCTCCCTGGTGAGATCATAATTTCTGTTGAAATATATGCGCTTTAGCCTGTTTTTGAAACATTTTTTAGAAGTGTAATAATAGGCTTTCTAAAAAAACAAATAAAAACCAAACAAACAAACAAAAAAAACCCCAAAAAAACCCACTGCCCCCAAACCCATTTTTCTCCATTCCTTATATTTATGGGAAAAGACTCATTCTATTTGACAGTATTTACTTGCCACATTACTGTATTATCTGAGACCCAACCCCTAACATTCTTCTGTCCTGTACTGACCAGTCTAGTAGGATCTTGGTGCAAATATTTAAAAACACATCTGGATCAGGACTGAATATATGCAGAATATAATCTCAAGTCTGTTTGTTTTTTTTTAAACCTGATCCATCTGAGAGGGAAGAAAACAGGGGGGGTTGTGTGCTTTTTTTTTTTTTTAAATAAATTTTTAAGATTAAGATCTTAAGACTAAGATATTAAATGGTGTTACAGGGAAAAGATTAACAGAACAAATAAAAGGAAACCAAATAGCTCTGCCTGCTGTTACTACAGAATGCTCTTTTGTACATGTTCCAAGACATTGCATAGGTGTACAGATGCAGCTGTATTTTACAGGTAATCTGGCCATACTACTTGTATATGGTGTGAAGTACTCGCTGGTAAGGCTGATTGTAAACTTTATAACTTTATAACACTCCCAATGTTTTCACATGTTAGTAGTCATCTGAATATTTTGAACTGGAATAATCTGTTCTTGTTCTTTCCCAAAAGTAAGATCTCACACTTACACTGTAACAGATCTGATCTGTTGGGGGGAATTATTTTTCTAAAGCACGCTCTGTTAGTTAATCTTGATTTATGGAAGTAGAGAGGGCTAGAAGTAATCAGTCAATTAAACTATTAAAAAAATTTCAAAACCCACAAAATTACTATGTACACAATCAGGTATCATTAGCTGCTGTCAACTAGCTCACTGTGAGTGTCACCATCATGTCACTGGACTGCTTGTCTGCAATAGGAGCATGAGACTGGGTTCTTGGCAGCTGAAGAACCACCTGAGGAAGGTGAACACGGGGTCTGGCAGATATGTGAGGCAATGCACTGACTCCTGTGGAGGGGCTACCACTGGTCTGCACTGTCCAGCTACCAGTGGACTGTACTCTCTGGACTAGAACTTTCATTAAAAGAAAACATAGGACAGAAAGGTGATCCGATGCCCTCAGCCAACTCTATATTATTATTCATTAATTATACTACGGTAGCACCTAAAGACTTAATTAGAAAGGTACTGCACTGTAAATATCTTTTTTCCCAAATTAATCTGATGCTTTCCTGACCCTAGTAACGTCCCCATGAACACATATTTGCACACAAGTACTTCTTCAGTCTACTTGCCACCTCTAAATTCATCTTAGTCTAGAAGACAGATCCTTATTCTTGGAGTATTTTAAATTGATACATTACCTGTTCAGTTCAGTGGGATCCCTCCCCATAACCTGCAAGTGTTTTTAATAATAAAATAATCTTCATAGGTAAATTAAGCCCTTTTTATTATCGCTTCTTTGTGAAAAACAGCATTTCAGAAACAAGATCATGCAGTCCATCTTGATCTTTGTTTATGAGCAACTAATTATCTTCAAAAAGAAACCACTAATAAGAAATTTACAGAATTTTTCTAAATACAAACTTCAAAAATTCTTCGGTAATAAGAAATAAAAAGGGATAGCACCACTTCCCACACAAACATACAGCAATCAGAATCATTAGAAACCCGTATATATATATTCATTAAAAGAAATTGCCTGAGTTTGTACGATTTCATTAGCAATTAAGAAAATGCTATGAAGAATTTTTTTCACTCCAAATGTTTTTCTTTATTCAGGGGCTTAAAACTGCCCCAAAAATAAGAAAAATAATCTTCTGAACTGAAATGTTTAATGTTTGTTATAAATCTGTACAGTAACTCTTATTGGTGGAAAGGGGGCTTAGAAAGAGAAAAAGGAAAACTTTTGTGTTAACTAACTGTAAAAAAAAAAAAAAATTTCTACCCTGTAAAGACATGAAATGCTATGTCATGTTGTATTCTTAAACATAGTCCTACTATGTTACTAGTTCTCAGTGGGTAATCTATAAATCAATGCACTACAAAAATAAAAAAAGAGGTTGAAAAAGATTAGAACTATCTGAAAAATCCACTGCCAGAATCAAGTTTAGTTATTTATAAAATACAGATGGCTTTTCTCTTCTCCCTTGTTTCCTATAAAGATGGGTCTTTACTGGCCCTAGGCCAGCTCAGAAAGGACACTCACTTTCAAACAAAGCATAACTGATGGATTTTGGGCACCTCTCCAACACAATCCGATCTGTTAACTCACCTAGTTAAATTTTGTATTCTTACCTTGAACAGAATCCATTTTAGCTTTAATTAACATTCTTAATCTTGCCACCTCTTGTCTTTTTAGTTCATCCAGCCGTGTTCTCACATGGTGGCTTACTAAATCAAGCTCTCTGCTTAGTTTTCCACTCTGTCAAAAAATAAAAGTTACGTATAAAAACTAGAATGAAGTAGCCTTTAGGATTCCCATTAGACATGAGCTGCAAGACAGCAGACTAGTGGCATTCTTTGGCAATACTGTAGCCCACATTATAAGAATCTCAGAATTTTTTCAAAAAGCAGATTCAAATTTTTTAAGCCTATGGTTATAGAAACAGAGAGGAATCCTAAAAGCTTTCTGAAAAGAGAATTTCTAAGTATCTTGCTCCTCCAAAGAGCAAAAGCATGACCTTGAAGCAGCAATACCTAGTAATGTTTAAGAAGTGACAAATTTCTTGATCAAATGTTCTCAAATTAGTTCAAAAGAACTGTGAGATGCACACAAAGAGCTGTGTTCTTCATCCACTTGATGACGGCTGTAAGACTTGAGAGTAGGTACAAGCACAGCAACAGCCACCAATGCTGTATTGCAAGAATATTTATCAGGATCTGGAAACGGATAGCAACCTTCAAGGGTTGCACTGGATGTAGCACAGAGGAAAAAGGAGCCAAAAGCTGCCAACGGCAACATGAGGGATTAAAGGAAATGCAAAAGGCAGGATCTTCTCTTTAAGTCTATCACTTTAGACTGTTTCCTACCTGTCCCTTGCTGAATTTCTAGCTCATAAAGGGGAATGGAGAACAGTCACCACCTAGAGCCAGGAACTAAAGTAGAAAAGACAAGAATGTGGTGAGGTTTTGGAGAGAGTGCTATGTGGATTGGCATAAAAGAAAGGACAGCAGTGGAGAAAGCTAGAGGTCTATTTTATTCCTATATACACTGCCTTTACCTCCAGCGTAACTCCTCAATTTCCCCAGACTTTAAAATCTGACTTGCTTGTAATTCTCTTCCATGTCATCATATTCATTTGTGACACACTATCTTAATCTCAGAAGGCAGATATACCTCTATGTTCAAAACAGTGTTCCAAATGACTCAGCAGGCAACAGCGAGCGAGAGCTACGCTTGCAGCTGTTTTGACGTACATTAAGGTTTACCTACCTGTATGGAGTCTGAAATCAGCTTTTTAGTAGATAGGCAGAAGGCAGAGACTATGAATTCAAGCATATGTTGTTGGGGAGTGTTTGGGGGGGGGGGGGGTATGCTATGGGATAGTCTTTAATGAACAGAAGTTCTGCTGTCCCTTGACTAAAGACAAAGATCTAGTAAGAGTTAAATACCTAAGCAAATAAAAATGAGAGGAAATTTAAGCTCACAAAAATTGAGAGAAGCATGAAGAAAGAAAAGGAAGAAAGAATACAACATACGTGTCTCATGATTATGGATTTAATTAAGCTTAATTTAACTCTTTTTTTTGTACCTACCTTTATTTCCTCTATGTCAGCAGTCTGGAGTTTCTCCCTGAAATGCTTATCTGTTTCCAAGACATCTATTACTTGCCTGAGATATTCATCATAATAAAGTCCTGTATCCTTCAAAAAAAAAAAAAAAGAAATTGAGAAAAGAATGTACTACCAAACATTTCACTTTGTTTAAATACAATGATTAAACTGAAACTCAAATCTCAGCAACACAAGCATTATACTGTCTTACATATCTTCGTTTTTTCTGATTTGCATCATTGCCCTATAACAACTTATGATTCATTTGTTTCAGCAACTGACAAGGAAGAGGAGAAAAGTGTTTAGGAATCCATGTCATACACAAGCATCTGTCATGTTAATATAGTTTGGGGTTTTTTTAAAACAGTGCAATTCATTCATTACTGTTCTATTTGAAACACTGAACTGGAATCACTGAGTGGAATTTCCTAAGCCACCACTCAATCGCTTGAAAGAAGTCTCTCTGGAACAGTAAGCAGTTCTTCCTATTGTAAGCTGGGGAATTCCTTCCATGTGCCACCTCGCCTTTAGCAGCTCACGAAAAAAAACAAAAGAGAACAAATTTAAACGGAACCTCACCATAGTAGATGGTAGACTGTATGACAATACTGGCTAATATTAGTTTCCTTCCTGCAAGTAACTCCAGTAAAGAACATCTAAATTTCAGGAAGGGAGTTTGCTATAGCCAGATTACTAGCAATCAGGAAAAAATACTTAATTAGATAAATTTCATTACACTTACTGGATTTTCTACCTTCTCTCCTTCTACGTGGCCTTCTCCTTTGACTTTTGTCTTATCTATGTCTATAGGTACAGCTTCCAAGGCCATTAGGAGACATGTCATCAGCAAAATACACTGTTGGGGCAGGACAGATAGCCACTTCATCTGAAATGAGACCAAGTCACAAAAATCAATATAAGTGATGTTATCATACTGTACTGATTAGAATTTTTTGATGTTCCTACATAGATACCTGTAATAACCCACTTCCCACATGTTCTACTGCTCTCAAGGAACACTAAAACTCAAAGAATTAAATACAGCTTTAATTTTTAAAGACCATTACTACACAAGCAGATTTCCTCAGATTATCCTACAGTTGTGTGGCAAACCCAAGTTGTACTGTAAACGGTGAGAGGTTTATAACATGTTGAGGTATTATCAATGGCTCTGCAGAACAGGTGGGAACACTCAAAGTTCATACACTTCTTTAGGACGGCCAAGTCTTGCATAACTAATACTGACACTCCTATTCTGATCATGTCTTTGCTGAAGTTATTGGCAAACTCCTAAAGATAATCATGGACACTGAATCAGATCTTAGTGTAGTAATGCCCATAGTTTTTATGTTTCAGCAATGGAGTGGTTTGCCTAATTTGGAGTCAAGATCCCCTCCAAAATTTATTTGCAGGAAAAATATTTTACAATCCATGTTATATCCATACTTCAAGTTGACAAAGATTCCTGAAAAAAGTGCTCACACTACCTGAAATTGTTGCTGAGGCTGGGTCTTTATTAATAAGTCTCCCCTAGACTTTCTTTGGTGTTTTATGTGGGGCTAACTCGCACATAGTTTGATGAGCATCAAGCTCTGTCTTCTCCCTTTCTATCAAATTTGTTTGAAAATAGCTCACTTCATTCAGAAACTGATATGGAATACAAGAAATCCAGCTAAAAAAGTAATGATGGTAATCCAGCATCCGACAGCAAAGTCAAGCTCTTGAGACAATTCAGCCAATTCAGCCTATGATAGTCCACAGTCTCTGGATATTCTACAAAAAGCTTGAGCAAACTCTAATGTTACGTTAGTAATATCAATCACCTCCTGGAAAGTGAAAGTTGCCAGTCAGATACTGTCTAAAATTATCTTAGATATGTCAAAGAAAAAGACATAATATTCAAGAAATGTGCAGTCAAACAAATCAAAAGTATACCTGCTACAAGGGGAATTTCTGTGCAAGTGCTTTAACTAGTCATGCAAGTAAGTCTATCAAAAGTACTTATGTCCACCAGCAGCAAATCTCCTTTTTTTTGGGGGGGTGGGAGGGACAAACTGTAATTACGGTGTCAGTGCCAGTTTTCCTGACTACATGCTCTGAGACTTGACAGTAAAGCATTACTTTTGCTTGGATCATACTGCCCCTTTACTAAGGCAATAAATATAGATAATGGTACGTACTTAATATTAAGCATTGTTGACACCCTTTATCCATATAAGTATTACGTAAAAGAAAGCACTCTTATTAAGAAAAAAAATGGGAAACGCATACAAGATGTGCAGAGGTATTCTTTCTTTTGTTGGGGATGAGGGAATAGCTGGAGATAAAAATATATCCACCTATCCATCTTTTGTTTTATGTGTCAGAGGCTCAAGAGTGACAAGAATTCTCTGCTTTTTCTTAATCACCTCTTCAGTAAAAAGAGCCTAAATGGATTCTGCTCAGTTATAGCAACTATCTGTTACTTTCATTTAAAAAATGACTAACATCTGATTGTTACCAGATGGGATAGCAGGAGCTACTGTTGCTGCCATATTGAGCATATTAGATTCAATGTCAGCACTACTGTCAGATCCACAACAGCAAGTCTCATTAGCTTTGCCTAGGTCATTCCTTTAAAACAAGCAAACACACAAACAAAAAAAATGCCAAACCCAGATTGATTTGATTTGCTGGAACTAGTAAGTTAATTTCTATACTTCTACACAAGCTGTTGGCTTGCAGTGACTTTACAGAGCTGATGAATGAAGGAATTAGTTATCCACTATCACTTTTAAAAATGCCAAAGTTCCAATATTTCAGATGTTTTTAATTACAGAATATTGTTGTATAAATGCTGTGCCTAGGTTTGTAATTTCAATGGGATTTAATCACAGGAAATAATAACTAACAAATACTATTGTTATTTACCTAAATATTGTTATTTAGGTTTTCAAGTGTCCTATCTTGATGTAGATGCCAAGACTGAATATTTCTGAGTACTAACTGGATCGCTTCTATAAACCAAATCACCAAGTTCATGGACTTGGCCAGAAGTTTCCCTTCCTGTCCTTATCCTGGATCTTCAGGCCAGGCTAGGTTACAGGGCAGATCAACAATGCAGCTGGGAAGTCCTGAACTAGAGCTATCTTGAGTTTGTACCTGTTAGCGGCACAGCTCATTTTATGTATCAGTGGCATGGATAACATTAATAAGTCTATATGTGATGCAGGCCATCAATTCTTTTAGCTGGCAGACAACCATCACCCTATTGTCACTTAATTTTTTCTGTCTCGCATGGACAAGATCACCTAATTTTGTCCTCTTTTTTCCAAAAGTAGATTGACACATCTGGTATTAGTCATTCTCTGAACACTGTTGTCTCTTATTTTATCCTTACCAAGGCATTTTGATATACCTGTCAACATATGAACACAGCTAGATCACCATGTAGGCCTGAATACAACAAATGGAAAGTGGAAATAGCTTAACCTATGCAGCAGGTTGGATAGAAATAGAAAAGAGTGTTTCTGTAACAGACTACCTATATAAAACATGACCAGCCCTCATCATATTTATAATTCAATATGCTTCCTCAGGAGCATAACGACATCTCTGGTCCATAAGAGCAAAGGGCCCTCTAGCCCTGGGTCCTGTCTGCAGTGACGGGTGCTTAGGGAAAGACATGAGAACAGAGTGATACTCACTGTCACTTCTAGACTGCCTCAGCCCGAGATTTTTGGCCTTTCTTACATTCAGGTTGTACCTTTTCTTTACTTCAATGGATTTTTACTTCAGTTCTTTATTCAATTGATTTTTGAACCATAAAAAGTTTGTATCATCTGTAACACCCTATGGCAAGTAGTTCCACAGATAACACATGTTGTGTGAACCATCTCTGCTCTGAACCTGTCATTCATTTACCTCATTCAATAACCCCCTAGGTTCTTGTATTGGAAGAGATGTGAACAATTTATTGTTAATTACCATTTCCATATTATAGCTCTCCAACAGTGATCATACACCAGTCCTCACTCTTCTCACCTAGACAATGCTAGCTTACCTACTGATTCCTTTCACAAAGCTTTTCCACACCTTTGATCATGCTTGTTAGTCTTCCCTGAATCTTCTCCAGTCCTTTAATATCCCATTTGAAATAGAAGAACCTTGGGAGGCCTAGGCTATGCTACAGATTTTATCAGAGCATTGTTTCTTAACAAGAAAGGTTTATAAATTCTATAGATAGGACTGAGAATATTTGCAACGTGATGGTTCACTTCCAAAGCAGATTGAGATACAGTTGTGAGGAAGCTATGGTACTTTCCTTTTCAGATGAAAGAAACAGCAAAGAAAGTAAAAGTAAGGCAAACACTTAGTTCAGTATCTGTCAACTAAGTGTATTTAAAAAATGAATAGGAAAGAACTGAACCTCAAAATCTACTTTGAAAGATTCTGGACGAACAGCCTGGGCAATAACTTCTCTAAACACAGAGCATCACAGTCAAAAAAATTTACAAGTAAAACAAAACTCCACCTTGCTGAAATTCTAGCAGAGTATGAATGGGGCAGCCTAGTAAACTGGTAAGTGAAAGGCCATAAGTATGCAATGGATATGAAACAAAACTAATAAAAAAACAAAAGACTTACGAAGTATATGAGTATAATAACTATACTCAGTATTTTTAGAAATGTTATTTTTTTAAAAGGTTATGTATGTTTGTTTTACTCATTTAAAGAAACTGTAGCTTCTAATAATGCTAAAAATTTGGACCCCTGATAGATGAATAATATTTTCCCGAGTGAAATATTTTCATATATACAAAATTATAGAAATAAAAGTAATTTAATATTATTATAAGTCACTCTAGTTATGTAAGGTGTGTAAACAGTGTTTTTGAAAATCATATGCGGCTATTATTTGAGCATGCTCCTTTCATGTAAGACCAACAGGTCATGTAGTGAGCTGAACCATGGCAGAGAAGGCAGAAACTCAAGTGCTAGCCATAGTTACGGCATCGATTCATTCTTTGCCTACGGCAAGTACTAAAGCCAACGCTTTCAATGATGACACCTGGTCTTTGATCCATTTTAAACACATAAACAATCTTTTTAAAGCTGCTAACCTACAACTTCTAGTAACATGAATAATTGTGGAGATGGGGATTGTCAGCTTAGGCCGAAGGGGGGCACACAGTTAAATTTTTAGGACTTTTTCCTTGCTACTCAGGAAAACTGATACATAAAATGTCCATGCTGAACTGAAACAACTGAGGTATAAGCAAACATGTTGGTCTGCCAAACCACATATGAGGGAGCACTAATCTCCAGCAGATTTGGGATGGGCAACTGGAGCCGTATCATCTTAAACTACCTCTGTAGTAGTCAGCAAAGCTTATCTATCAAAAGCCCTAATCAAACTAAGTGCCATAGGGTCTGCTGACTTTCTGTGGGATTTGTGCTCATGGACAATTTGGGTCCCCTTGGAAATAGCAACCTTTGTAATTACACGCTATCATACATAATGGGAAGGACTGGATGATATCACAATATGTTCTTCACATCTATTTGATGTAATAAGCTGCTCTGAAAAGAAGTCTATCTACTGCCCATCAGGCAGTTTTGTTTCAGGTTGTGCATAGGGTGTTTTTATCATAGCCCTTTTGATAAAACAGGCCAAAAAATCCACAAGTACCAGGAAGAATTAAAAGCAGAGAAGACCAAAATGAATAAGCAAAAAATCTCTCTACCATTGCAGCTGAGTTTGTAGACTACTATGCTTAACACAGGACTTCCAGTAGTATTTTGAGGAACCCAACTGTTTACACAACCTGTGCTATAACAAGTAAATTGGAAATACATTTATTAGAATAAAAAATAATTACCTAGTGAAGACAGAGTTACTGTATTTAGGTATCTACTAGTCCAAGACTATACTCATCAAAATTCCCTCAATAAAAGCAGGTGACTAAGACATGCATCAACCTTTAGAGTGTGACAGTCACAACTGAGTCACTGAGCACATTCTATTCTGACACGTATTAGAAGGCAGAAGCCAGGCCCATTGCAAATTCTAACATTAATCAGCTGCAAGAAAAAACTCTGTGTGATTCTCAAATTCAGCAACTAGAGGGAAGAGTGACAAGAGACAGGATGAGAGGAAAACTGGGGTTCCAGTTTTTGTTCCACTAAACACTTTACTATTAAGAGTTCATCCCACTCTCAGTGTGTTACCAGCTACCTTCAACAGTTCCCAACTTTTGAGAAACCCATTCCTGGATGCCCATTCCTTTCCAGGCCCTTCAGGCTGAGTCTATGTGTCTGACTCAGGCATGTGGTTTCTTCTGCCAGGACTAGGAACCACCAAGTCAACAGACAATCACAGTGCTGCAGAAGAGGAGCAATGTCAATTTGATCATTGTCATCTGTGGTACATAATGTACAGCATACAACCTTGTGCCCTGCTATGGGTGTGTCGCTTGAGCCTATTAATATTACTATTCTTCCTACTGCTATATAGTTTAATAGAAATATAAGTTGTCATGAATCTGCCCAGCTGACTGTTACTTTCTTAAAGACAGATGGACAGAGCTAATGTTACAATTGTCATCTGGAAATTAAGTGATTTTAGTCAAAGACATGTAGCCCACCTAGATGAAAAGGTAGCACAACTCTAATCTGCTTGTGTCAGAAATCAATCTCACCTTTCCTACAGGGATAAACAAACATCTCTACTTGTAATACATAAAGAGAACTAATCATAAAAGTAGTGCTCTAGAACTGACAAATACTGTAGTTTATAAACAAAGCCAGTATCCTAAGCCTTTGGGGAAAACGAAAAATAAAAACCTCTCTAAAGTATTTAAAAAAACCCAGAGCGAGAGCTAGAAGAATGAGATAGTCAGCAGAAAATAGAGCCACCAATGTACTCGCATGAACAGAAAAATACAATTGGAAAAGAAAAGAAGCAGGCTGTCTGCCAGCAACCTTGATCTTGATCCCACTAAAGTAAATCACAAATTGCTATCAACTTCAGTGGAACAGGATCAGACATTTGAATTATAAAGAGCTATGGGCTTTGAAAGATAAGTACAAAATGCAGCTTCTAAAGTTTGTTCTAGCAACATTAACACAAGCAGCTAAACACAGCATTAGCACACCTATTTTACACAACTGCCAGGTGTTTATAATATAAACTTGAACATTTAATTTTCATTAACTTAACACCTATTGCCCAGAAAACAGCATAATTCTGCTACTGATGTCTCCACCGCTTTCCTAGCAAAGCACAAATATTTCTAAAGAAGTAATACCCAACGTCAAGTTTTCTAAAAGTGAGATAGGCAAGAACATATAGTGATATCAGTGTGTAGTGTCTGCACATGTAGAAGCTCAGCAGATGATTACGAAGCAAGATAGCACAACACTGTAAATGTCATATTGCATGTTTCACTTGCCAAACTCATGCATACCATGATGGACAATGTAAACATAAATCCAGACTTACAGAATACACAAATAAGCCTACCTATTCATAAAATTTCACGTACACCTGCGCCATCTGAGATGGAAGTAATTAAACCTGTGTGAGATATAGTGCAGCAATATTCTCTATTGTTATGCCTGTACTGTGACTTCCCATTTTAATGCTGTACATTGGAGAAGTGAATAATCTTCATATGCAGTGCTGAATTAAAAAAAAAGAACAGGAAAGAGATAAAATAGATCTACTGATCTTCAGCTTTCTAAGAATATTCTAACCTCAGTACTAGAATGAGAATATTAAAAATATATCTGAACTATGTAAAGTACTCCTTCAGCAGTTTGAGCTAGCCACCTAGTACCTTGAATATGCTTTCACCTCTCTGAAAACAGTGATATACCTGTCCATATATCACAGTTTAAACAGAGAATGTTTAATTCCATGGGTTTTTCCATTTCTCTAAAAATTATTTGCAAAGATATAGATTAGCTCATAAAATCTTAAAAAAATACATTAAACATTTGAAATTAGGCACAAACAGATTATTCTTCTGCCGTATTTTCTGTTTGGAAACACCTGACATATCAGTGTTAGTTCTTCCCTGTTCTTTCAGGAGGACTTGCTGCCCAGACACTGTAAGCTATCATACCTTAACCAACGATGAAAGTCAATGGATCTATAGTTAATGCATCTTCTTCACAATGTTAGTCCAATGAGTTAATCTGGTATTAGCACGGCTAAAATGTGGCAACAATTTTGAGACTGAAGTGCAAAAACCTGTTTCAGCTCAAGATGCTAAGCTAAACCTCTGGTTGTGGTGAAGATGTCTTTTCACTAGGTCACTAGTCCTCTAGATATAGATTTCTCATTGAAGACATGAGCAGAAAATGACATGAAAAGGGAAATGGCTACTATCTGCAATAGTTTTCCCTTTACAAGTTATCTTTCAAAATACAGAAACACCTGCATACTCTTCTTCCCAAATGAGAATTCATCCTTTTAAAAGTTAATATGCGAGCATCATTTTTCCCTCTCTCCTCTTCCAGTACATGTAACACCCACACAAGCAGCAACAGTTTTCCTTTGATTATCCTTCAAGCATTTTTTCTCTTCTGTCAAAGTTGTCCATTAACCCCATGATTCAGATGTTGCCTTTTTTCTAGCCAGTATCCAACAGGTTTCAGCCTGGACATCCTGTCCTAATCTTCTGTTAAGAGTACCTCCCACCCAGTTCTCTGCACCAGCAGACACTCCTTATTTTTTCAAGAAGCATTTTAATACTGTATGTAAATACAGTTTTATATGAAACAGTATTATTTAAGTACATTAAGGCAGCAGAATCCTTTCTTCTCATCCTGTTTACTTTGCTTAAATTCTTTTCTTTGGACTTGTATTTGTTACATTTTTCTCACCGCATTTTATCTGCTTCATTCTCTTTACAGTTAAAAGTTGGCTGATAGAACAGCTTCTTTTTTGAGCTTCTCAGAAAAGCCAGCATGCCTCAGCTGTGTGTAGTACAACATTTGCTGACAGAACCTTTTTTAAAAAAAATACACTTCAGCTGTTTTATTAAATGAGTCACCCAAATGCTGGGGGATACTATATAGTAACAAACTATGAATGCTCAAGTGGGAAAGCAGCAAGTACTATTTACAACACAACTGTATGTTCAGAAATAAAGATGGCATCGAAGCAAAACATACGGCCTGCTGCTACACATGCTTAGCTCTGTCATAAGTAAAGTTTGAAAAGACAACTATTTTTTCTTCTTGTTGCAATGTTAATGGTTCATTACTTAAAAACCTGTGCGCACACACACAAATACACATACATATTTATATACTACCTGCCTCCAAGGAACTTCCCTATCATTGTTTCAGAAAAATAAATATCAGTGTCTACAAAGCTGTCTTACTAACTGAAAAATGGCAAGATATTAGTCTTGTTTTTAAAAGAAACTTGTGTGATTTTATAGATTTTTTTTCAATAAAGATGGCTCAAAAAGAAAGATTTATGAAACCAATACTCAAGCAAAAACTTGTATTGAACTCAATGCGTACTTGATAAAACTCTTCCCAACTTCAAAAGCAAATTTTTAAAAAAAATTTACCAGTACCAATATAGCTTCCTGTACTGTAAGTTCAGTTCCCATACAGAACAAAATACAACAGCAAACCTGGAATCTCAAAAATTCATTTTGTATAAATCCAAACAGCAATTTTGCCAGCGCTGGCGTAAAAACCAACCTCATTTCAAATATGCTACTATAGGCAACCAAAGTGTTTGCTCAAGCCCTAATCTCAAATCAAAAAGTGTTTCAATTATTCTACCAATACGCATTTTGTTCTAGTCAGCAATAAATGATGATGCTAAAGCAAACCTTGAATGCCCCAGGACTTCAAGGTACTTTTTTTCCCCTTTGGAAAGAAAATACAAAATAGCTAATACGAATAAATTTAGATCTAATGATATGGAGCCAGATTTAAAAATATTTAGGCAATTAATGATAGCTGCCTAATGAGATTTATTTCCATAATTTGTTAATTCCCATTGATTTCTACTTACTTAGTAATCCAAATATGCATAAACGTCCCACTCTTGTTTTATAAAGACTATAAAGCATGAGAAATGTAATCGTGAAAAGGACCCATATATTTCCTGAATTACCTATAATGAAGAATAATATTTACAACTGAATATGATTAAAACAGTTCTAATAAAATGCAGTTTCTTTCATTCTTCCAACTGTCAAATCATGCATAGTACATAAGAGCAAAACCTGTTGAAATTAACATGAATTTTGCCTCTGATTTCATTCAATTTGGCTTAAGTACCCGGCCATGTTTTTAGCTACATACAAGCATATCCCTATCCAGAAAGCTTGTGTCTACTATGTATCTCACAGGAGCTTCGGAGAGATCTCTTCTGCTTACTGAGCAACCAAATAGACAAGAGCACAATACCTCACTAGATAAACACCTTTGTTGCACAGGAGTTCAAATCAAGGCAACACTGATACGGGCTTTTAACTTAACAGTAAAGGATTTTATCTTTCTTTTGTAAAGCGCATTTGTTTAGTCAGTATATCACTAGAAGCATGGGTCAATATTTCCACACCTCTGACATTTGAGTCAATATAATAATATTTTACATTTTTTATTATCTCAGAAAACTACTGCTTCCCCCCTTCATGATTAGAATTTAAGTTATATACATATCACTCAGGGGCAGGTTTTGACACAAAACCTGTAACTTGGTTTATATGAACAAAAAGTTTATGTTCAGCAATACTACCACTACTACACAGCCAAGGTATGGAAACTTCTTAGTCTTATTCAAAAATAATCCTTTTTGTTGTTCTTGCTTAGTTTTTATTTGCCTGATGGGGTTTTCTGAATATAATTTCACATATCAAATAATGATCTGTCAAACCGTATTATAGCATCAAGTCACAAGCAAATTTACATCAGATGCCTACATTAGATGCCTTTGCATCCAATAGCTAATGGAAGTTTTAAGTAGACCCAATAAGCAATATTAATTTACAATTTTGTTTCCCCCTTTTTTTTGTCTGTTAATTATCTTGGTTAGAAGTGAATGAGATTCACATTGTTCTACTACAACACATTCTTCTTAAAGATAGACATTACTTTTTCATATAATTATCTTTTTTATTCTAAAATAAAATATTGCCACTGTCCAAAAGATTACAGTAGCGAGTAAAAAGGAAAATACATAATCACAGTTAGGAGTTACTGTATGTAATGAGGTTAATAATTTGCAGCCCATGGTGGATGTTGCACTGTGACTGGACAAGATCATTGCGTAGCAACTGACAGTAAGAGATACAAGTGGATCTTAAGTGCTCACATAAATGTGGGCTTCTCCCATAAACCTTTTGTGAGTCTTAAGCAAAGGTCAATAAAGGTTACAACAAAACCCGGTTTCAAACAATTTTTGAGTGGCTCTTCATCTCCTATCCAGTCTTTAGAGCAGGAATCTTTCCCGTGCTGCTCTGTTCAGTTGAGAGGGACAGTCACTTCAGAATTCGGGGCAGAACTGCACCAATACTGAGTCAACTACAGGTCTTTTCTTTAGAGTGGGAGAAAAACAAGATGACAAACAAGACCCAAAACCTCCACATTGAACTTGATAATGCGGTGTACCGGCGCTTCATTGTTGTTACTGTGATGGTCTAATTTTGAAAATGCTGGACATTATTTCTTCACAGCAAATACAACTCAAACAAGAGGCTTTTCCTCCTACAGGCTTACTAAAAAGTGTTGCCAAACGTGAACGTTTTTGAAAACCATAGCCATTTTCTTTTCAGAAAAAAAAATTACCTCTCTATAACCACGTTTCAACCTTTTCCTCTTTTGGAATATTTTCTGAGTACAGCAGCTAGCCTGACACTAGAGTATTTTACCTACCTCCTCCAGTGTTACTATAGTAAGCATAAAGCTGAAAAGCTATACCCTTTCTAGTGAAACACATCTAGTCTCCTGGACAAAGCAGCCAAAGTTTTTCCTGCGGTTGTGCAATTACCAGCCAGTCAAGATTTTGCTGCTGCTGCCAGGTATGCATTAATTTCTCCTGGTGCTTTAAAGCTAACCGCTTACGCGTCGATCAGCGGGGCTGCTGAAGTGTTACTTCCTGAAAAGCCATTGACTCCGGCGGACGGCACCCGTGCATAAAGGCCGGAGGGAGGGAAACCTGGGGAGCCTCCTTCCTGGCGGGCGGCAGGACGCTCTCGGCCAAACTTCGGTTGCTCCCCTCTCCCGCCACCTCCACC
>NW_008796218.1:3580347-3600786 GCF_000699145.1 Aptenodytes forsteri
CTCGGTTAGCGGCGGATGGTCTTGAGGGGAACCCCGGCCTGTGGTTTCTGAGGGGAGACGCGCCGGGCCCGGGCTGGGGGCACAGTGCCGTCTTGTAAACGCTCCCCCCCACGCACACATCCCCGTTCCCCGGCTGTAGGTGTTGACTGATCCCCGCCCGGCCGCGCCGCGCTTTGCCGCGTGGCAGAAGGAAAAGGTGCTTCTCTTCGCTCGGTCTGCGGCGGGGAGCACCCAGGTGGTCGGAAGTTTCTGGTGCTCCCGGTGACAGAAGCTATTTCTTGATAGCTCATTTCCCTCCTATGTCCTCTATGGGAACGCTGTCACTTCCATCGGTGCCTCCCGTGAAAATTTACTCCGTAAACCAAATGGCATTTCGTGCAAAGCTTCGCTTAGTTGCAGTAAATCGTTACTGTTCTGTGTCCGATCGTGAACCGATAGGTGAGAATGTGAAACTGTATTTTCAGGCATCCTTTTCCATGACTGCTTCTTCCTCTTTTTGCTAACTCTTTTTCAACTGTTTGAGCCTTATTGCGTTCAGACTTGGTTTTCCCTTCCTCTTAGAAACAGAGGAGGAAAAGGGGGGGAAAAGTCTTGACCTCTATGCAGATTAAACAAGTTGGGAAACCATTTTCAACCTGCACATTTGTTTATGCTTGGTGTAAGCTTGAGGTTTGATTTGTGGAATTCCATTCCCACCCTGTTTCAAAGTGTGGTACCTGTTTTTTTGAACTAGTATCTTCTGTGCATTCTAGGCATTCAGCACTAAAAGTGCTCAGAAATTATTCAGAAAAGTTATTTTTGGTGGATAGGTAACTACTAGCTGTAATAGCAAATACGCTACAGTTCCTATAAAAATAACTATTTCTGGAATAAACATAGATTCTAGTTGTAACCTGTTAACGTGTTTCAATACTGTGAGCCTGTACTCATATTGAAACAAACATGTATTCACATACACAAATTCTTGAAAAACTTTTATCGCTGTGCATTGTATTTCTGTTATTCTGATTTACAAGATAAGTATCTACAAGTTAATTAAGATTTTTTTTTTTAAGAAACTGTTGCAATAGTTTATACAAATGAGAGGAAAAAATAAATTATTGAGGGATTTTTGCAGTCTAGGCAAGATACTCAAAACTGTCATGGGTTTTTGAATGCTTAATTATAATGAGAATTGGAGTCCAAAGTGGTGGTTGAAATTGTAGCTTCTGGGTTATGCGTGTGAAAGAAGAATGGGAATGTAATGTCTATAATGACATCTGTGGTAATAGGAAGCTATTAAAGTAATAGGGCTGACGCTACTTAGAGCTTTCCCTCTCTCTCAAGGAAATACTGTTCAATACTATGAAATCCTTTTTCCATGCTGTTTTTCACTTTAGAAAGAGAGTTTTGTGGTCAGCTAGCATTCTTTACTAATTTGTAGACTATAATTTCTCAGACCTGGAACCACTGGAATTTAAGTGTAAATTCATAAGTATATTTCAGTAATCACAGTAATAGCTGTTTTGATGGGAACAGTTGAAACAAACATAGAATGATACTTAAAGTTCAGTTGAAAATGTGCCACAAATATGCGCAAAAAGAACCTGTAAACTTGCAGCCCTGCATTTCATCAGAGTAAACCACGACGTTGCACAAGGAGAGCTAGTTAGGACTGGACCTTTTGACATGTCACAGGCTTTACAAGCATGACTTGCTGTAGGCAGGGAGATCGTGCTCTGCCTGCATGGCGGTGACCCAGCATCCTCACCTACGCGTTGTCAAGAGCTGGTTACGTGCTATGTGCTGAGACAGGAAAGAAAACCTCTAGTGCTCTGGGTGGCCTGCTGGGAAAATGGTCATCCTCAGCTTTTGCAGCTTAGTTTAAGGTTATAGCCTACCTCACACTGCTCTGCCATACTGTTTTGTCTTCTATACTTGAACAGGTGTTTGCAAGGCTGCAGGATAGATCAATTTGCTGCTGGGTATTTAAAACATACGCTTTTTTTTTTTCTGCCTCTATTAGCAACAGTGAAGAGGGAGAGCATGGGGGAGAGATGGAAATTCTTTAAACAAGTATTGGCGTCAAGGAAAAAAGCTGTGTGGAGCTGTGCCCTTGATGCTAATGGTAATATGGGACACCCAACGTTGTTTTCCCCAGTCAGGCACAATGTCAAGCTCTTCAATGGCTGATCTAGAATACGCAATGTTAAAAATGTCCACGGCCAGTTTATGCAAACACCCTGTAAATCAACAGGGCGCCCAGGCAGTAGTGCAATCGCTGTACTGACACTGGTCAATACGTGAAAAGCCCTGGCATATCTCAATCCAAGAAAATTCATCTTGGTGTATACGATAAGATTAAAATACACTCGTTTTAATGTAATGACAAGTGTTGTTCTGTTATGATTTCCTGCTTTATTTCTAAATCAGTTTCTAAATTTCTATCTAAATTTCTAAAGCAGTTTTTTCTTCTGTTATAAGTTACAAGATGGTGTTACGATTATTGAGATTGAGTCTCCCTTTTCTGCCTCTTGACTTTTTTTTCTTTCACTGAATTCCTTTGGGTTTGTGTGTTTGTTTTTCGGGGTCTGTTTAGCTCAGCTCTCCCCTGGGTTTAGCCACACAGCTTCTAAAGCTGTTTGACTGCTGTTTTAGATGGTTTAGAAGATGCTTTTTGGATTCTTAAACGTTACTCTGGTTTCAACATGCAGGAAGCTGCAAGGTTTGAAAACTGCTAAGGATTTCAGCATTGCAATGGAAGCGGTTACCTTAATCTGAAATTGAGAAACACTTTTCTTAATGCTGGAAATAGCATGGCAGAATGGAAGAAAGGACTGTCTTCGGCTGTTTTGTTACACTGTTCCAGTACGTTAGTAAAAATGGGTAGGATTTCAAGAGGGTTCCTATATATCAGAGTGCCCTTGATACTTTTTGCTGTTATTTTTATTTTGTGGAAGGTTATTGATATTAAAACTCCCATCAACAGAACAAAGAGTTAGGTAGGCAAATGTCTCTGAAGCAGTAGTCCTAAACTCTGGCTCCTAAATCTCCCTCTTCTGTCTCTCTGCTCTGGGAAACACGGTGACAGATGCTACTTCTGCTATTGGCGGCAGCAAGCATTATTTCCTCAGAGTAAAAGTGGGTAGAAAGGCTAACTTACTAGCATTAGTTTGTGTTTTAACCACAGAGTAAGCTGATAACTTCAAGGCTGGTGCTAAAGTACTTTTTTTTTTTTTTGTCCATCAGAAGAAGCAATAGTGATAGAAGCCATATTATAACTTGTTTCATTTGAGTTAGGAAAAAACACCTAGAAATGAAAACAGAGTTTATTCTTCATGCCTCTATGGCCACGGCAGTGCTGGTATTGAAAAACTCATGCTTAACTAGCACAACGTGTGGTTTCCTGTGACGTATTCTAGTACCTGCTGGCCACAGAGCTGAGGCTGCTAAAGTCATTTGCTGTGTTTCCCAACAGCAACGACTTAATAGACATAACCACAGACCTGAAATGGAAATAAAGTAGTGATTGTAAAGTTAAGAGTGTCACAGTTAAGTGCCTAATTTATCTGGTGTGGGAGGGCTGTTGACTTCATATGAAAGTAGCAGGGAGGAATGCAATTAATTCACTGGTGAGACTCTACAGTTGCTCATTTCTCCTTGAGGAGGCATTGGTTTCAGAGGAGTTCTGAGTTTCTGCTTAGCTTAGCGAGTGTATGGCCCATACGTTTTCTTTCTCCGGCAGACTTCTGCCTGGAATCTTTCCCCAGTTTGAACAAGTACAGCTCATTTCCTCCCTGATTAATACTACCCATTTTCTTTGTATATGTAAGCAGTCGGAAACTCTTTATCCAAATGTAGTTATCCGTTCCACTAGCTTATCAGTTATGGCCATATCCTGGCTTTCAGGAGGCTGTTCTGTACCAGAGTTACATATTTTGTGGGTGTTGTCTCCTGTTGTAACAGGGTTAGGTTTTCTCTCAACAAAATTGCTTCCTTACATTTAAGCCCTGGTATGAGTATCCTGACTAAAAGGGGAGTAGAGAAATTACGCTGTAATTTTGGCCATTTTTTTTATTGCATAGTCTGTCTTTTATGCAGGGAAGAATATTTGCCTCAAAGTTTGCCAGATCTTCTGTTGTTAACTCATACAGACAGTCTTGCTCTGGTAGAGTAAGGGGAGGAGAGTGAGTGAGCGGCTCTGTGGTGCTCAGTTGCCGGCTGAGGTTAAACCATGACACTGATGTATGGAATTGATATATTATTCCTTGTACAACTGAGATGAATCTACTGAGGCAAGATACATCTTTCTTTTGTAGAATCGCAGTAGCATTATATATTACTTTTGGCGAGTACAAGCCTTTCTAGGAAATTAAATTTGGAACAAAAGACTTTGTGTAGAACTAATCCAAATGTTGCAATTCAGAGCTGAAAATTGCAGTCACTTTTAAGGACCCCTTCCAGGCTGGGAGGAGGGAATATTTCTAATCTGTTGTTTTGTAAGCCAAATGTATGAATTCATTAATAAGTTGCTGTGAATTAAACCACAACGTGCTTTTACAGCGTGGCAGCTATTCTACTCTAAACTTGAGATATCTCACCCCTCCGTAGGAAAAACAAGCAGCAAGATTTTGTAGTTTTAGAAACAAATAACCAACAGCTGAAAGATGATAATATTTTTTTTTTCCTCGCAGGCCCTGTGCTGTTGTAAGACCTGCTGCTTGGAGTGCAGAAGATTTCTATCATTGCTTTGACTATTTCAAGATTGTTTTCACCCTCTCTCAATCACAAGCTGATAAGTACTGCAGCCTAGTTAGTTATGCTACTTATTTTTCTCTCTCCAAGTACTATGTGGCTACTTCATTTCAGGCTGGAACCTGCTTTAACTGAAGGGTGGAGAACCTCTGGGTAGGGTGGATCCCCAGCTTTCTGGGGCTGTGCCAGTGCCCCCTCCCATGATCTGGGGCACATCTAGCAGCGTGACCACAGCCATGGGGTGGGATGTGTGCCTATTTGTGACTGGGAGTGCCTGCAGTTAGGTCCCTTGGTGGATCTGCTTCTGGTCATGTCATGTGATTAATTGGAACGAAAAACTAGATAGATTGTTCTGGTTAGTTATTAGAGACTTCTTATTCCTGTTTTGGTGTTAGTCATCTATTCAATGACATGTAACAAGAGCCTATTTCTTGCATCTCTTGAGGAGAATTCCATTGCACTAGTTAATTTGGAGACATAAGGGAAAAAAAAAATCCGTTGTCTTCTAATGTTGGCCAAAACCCAAATTCTAGAATAAAGATGAGTTATCAGTGTAACTGCAACTATTTATGTTGCAGTAGTAGAAACTTCAGGTCCCTTTTCCGTTAGCTACTGAACAGCTGAGACACAGAACAAGAGAGCTCTTTGTCTATGAAAGTTTGTAAGTCTAAAGCTATCCTATATTATCTCTCATCTTCTCCCTATCCTTTCTTGGGCATGTACCTAGCTGGCCTTCTGCTGCAGATTTCAGAGTGATGTATTCATTTGCAGACTGGTTTTCTAATTTTAAAATTATAAAAAATAATTTTTCTCTTTCTGTGTATTGTAAGTGAAAGGAAAAATAAAATACACTATGAGCTTAGAAAGGATTGGAAAGGATGAGGAGAAATAAATGTTTTCATAATATAAAATTTTATTTACTGAATTTGAATAAGGTGCCTATCGTAGAACAAAAATAATAAATCTTAGTCTGATCAAAGAAGGTTCTGTTTCAACTGGCCATATTTTATAAAGGTAAACATGCTTAATCAGATTCAGCTTTTAAATTCAGCAACTCTTAAACAGAAATTTATCAGCCAGAAAACTTTATTTGGAAACAGGAATATTTAGGCCCTGGTGCAGCAAAATATTTAAGCATATGTTTAGGTCTATGCCTGCTTCCTTTTGAGTATTTGTTTACATTTCTGTAAGATTTTATAAAATACATTTTTCTAAATGAGCAAGCCAGTGTCTCAGAACTTTAGGCTAGAGATCAGAGAAGGGAGGCTTCCTTGAAAATTTCAGCTCTACACTGATTAAAAAAGGAAATAGACCATTTTTATTCTGTAGAGAAAGATTATTTACATGCACATTTACCAAAACCTGGTAAAGATGCAGAGTGCTTTAGAAACAAAGAAGGAGATGTGGTCGGAGAAACAGGTGCGATCTTGCCTCCAAAATGCTTACAGTTAGAACTGAGGCAAGACCCATAATATATTCAGAAGGAAAGAACAGAGTAAATTGAGGAAGAAAGCCTAGTTTCAAAAAAAAAAAAAAGTAGGTTTCACTGTTTTGAAGGTGTAGAAAAATATGAATACTGGTACAGGACATAAAGATAATTTCAGACTTGAAGCAACATGGAAAAGTTGCAAAGAGAAGATAGAAGAGGAACAATACCTTGCTTAAGAAGGAGGTAAGACATCTATGTTGGTACAAGCTATTTTGGTGCTTTCAACTGAAGAGAGGGTGGCTTGGAAATGAGGTAATAATGAACAGCAAGAAAAACAAGAAGTAAAAGGTAGGGTACTGTGGTTGCAGCAAGAAGCCTATCACTTACAGCACTTTTTTGGCTTCTCATTTCCACTAATGGAAATACTAAAAGAAGTAGAAAAAAAGGTTTGTGGTAAAGGACATACACGTATGTATATCACACAAATCTCATGTGGAACAAGTAGTACCATAAATGTCTCTAACTAAAGGAAAATGTAGCACTTTATTCCTGATGCAGTTTTTATTTGATTTCTTGTGTAAATCAATATTTTATTACATATTTTTTCAAGTCATCTGTAGTTTATATAATGCCACTGTCATCATAAAGCAGATGAGTAGCATCTGAACATTAGGCAAAGGCTAAATATCTACCAGATATTTACAAGATTGTGGTAGTAATTTTAAAAAATGCCTGTCTTAAAATGATACCTACTTTTGTCCTGTCATAATTATATGCATGTGATTATCACTCAGTTATTGCAGGGAAAAAAGGGGGAGTCAACATGGCGGTTTTATTCTTGTGGTGTTTAGGTTTCTTGGTTTATTTATTATTATTTTTTTATAAACCTTGGACTAATGGGGGAAGTCAGCAGTGATGTTTCCCAGGAATTTGTACGAGGCCTCTGTGCTTCAGTGTTGTTGTAAATAATCCTAAAGGGGGTACAAAATGAGGTGAAAAAGTTTGCTCATGACAGGGAATTACTTAGAGCAATAAGATTGAAAGCTGACCTTTTACTTTAGATCTGCAGAGTATCTCATGATATGCAGTAGCTGGGTGATAAAGCAGCAAATGATATGTTAGTCATGTAAACTGATTTGCTTTGAGGAAGAGGCGGTCTTGTGTTTTCTTTCATCCAAAATGGCAAGCTCTGGACTAGCTCTCCTATTGCTCAGATTGTGGATGTGTAATAAGAAAGTTCTGTGAAAACATCAGTGCAACGCTCAGTGGTGGTCAAAATAGCAAGTATTAGGAATAATGGAATTGCTAGGAAAATGCTAGCATAAAATGCAAAGGATTGTTCTATTACTGCATAAATCCATTGTACACCTGTATTGTAAATATGACATGTAGGTCTACTCCTGTAATGTAATGAGTGGCATGCTGGAGGTAAATAGAAATGGTCACTATTTCTCATAACACAGGAAAAAAATAATCAAATCGAGTGGCAGATTCAAAGGTATGTGCTGAACATTGCTACCTGTCTTTTCTTGGTATTGCATGTAGCAATTTATCAGCTGTCTTCTGCTCTACGAAGTTATCCCACCTTTTGGGCTGGATTGCAAATCAGAGTTAAAGTATAAACTTTTTAACTGCTTTGTGGAGAAAGATGTGGTAGGATCTGATGTGTCTTTGAGAGATTAAAGTTCAGAGCACATTTTTCACTTTCCTATGCATATTGTGAAAAGTACAGTTCTGCTCTTTGGGCACTGTGGATGAAAAGTGCTACTGCCTTGTGTTGTCATGAGTTGTACGAACCAAAGGTCTTCCTTCTCCTTTAGGTTTTTAAATTATGGTACTTAGTTCCTGGTGAGAATTTATCTTTGATTGCAGACAAAATAATAATCAGTGCCATTAGCAGAACTTGGTGTTGAAAATACAAAATGCATAGCCGAAGAATGAATAATTAGTTGTTCCAGCAAGAAAAATCTCAAAGGATGGGGAGGAAGCACGTGTGAGTGCAAGGGGGTGCAGCTGTGTGACCAAGTGAGTGTGGATGTGTACATGTGAAGCATGGGTGTGAGACAGAGCAGGAGTCAGTGTGTATGAGCAAATGGGCACGTGGGAGGCGTGTGAGTGAATGTAAAGATGCATCATACATACTGGTGTATGTACACTCACGCATGGTGAGCGTGTGAGTGAATGTGAGCACGCACAAGCATGAGCAAGCATGCAGGTGAATGTGTGTATTGAGTGTTTTTAGGGAAATAGAAAAGTGGAGGATTTAAACCGGAATTTATGGCCTTTTGTTTTTGTGCTCCACAGAGATGTTTGTGGAGAGGTGGCTCTCACACCCCAGTCCCCTGCCTGACTGGAGTCTCTTTGTTTTTCCCTGCTACTCGTCCATGGGGAATGTGCTGAAGACCGAATCTTCCAGTGAAAGGGTAGCAAGAGCATTTCTGGTATGGAAGCCGTTTCCCCAGCCTTTCTAGACTCTCCACAATGTGAAGCACCCTTTTGTCCACTGTTTCATCTGGTTATGCTGAAATTAAATATGCATGTTTGTGGACATCTGTAGAATAGTGCTGACAATATTTACGGTTTTGGAAGTCGAATATAAAACACACAAAAAAATGTATCTATGTGCTCATTGGAACAATGAGTTATAGATTGGATGTGTATTTGTTTCCTCACACTGAAAAAAGGAGCAGTATTTAGCAAAAAGTATTGTTGGTGTCCTTGTTGGACCCCAACATTATCTTGTTCCTGAAAAACTTGCTGAGGAAATTTGAATGTTACAAGAATGGGAGGATATGGCTGCAAGTTCTGCTCCATCCTGCGTTGTTTTGGACCTTGGCCATCACGAAACATTTTGTCTACTTCAGAGATGAAACACTTTCTCTTCAGTAGTAGTATTATGAGCAAGATGTGTAAATAATCTGTGGCAAGAAGCGACTTTATTACAGAAAGGGAAATCATCCCAACTCTTCCTTTCTTTGATGAAATTTTAAAAAGAGATTTCTACAAAAGATGTGCCGGAGGGAATTTGCATGTTTTGTATTGACCTACATAAACCCTAGTTAAACATAAAAGGAGCTTAAAAGTTGTTTCACTCTGCTTCTGTCACCCTTTGTACTTTATCAACCATTGATCTTTATTCTTTGTCAATTCATGCATGTTTAATACTGCATTGCAAATATTTTTCTTCACCTCCAAAAGTATTCATAAAAATAAGGCTGGGTGAGAATATTTGAAAGAGCATTGTTTGTAATTTGCTTGCCTCTGCCGAGCTTTGTGACTAGAAAATGGAAATACAGGCTTCTACCTACTGCAGAGGAATGGAAATAAATCATAATGCAAGCTCTTTCAAATTCTTCTCTCTACATATTCTGGACTAGGAAAACTCACAGATCAGTATAACATTTTGTTGCATAGCCTGAGCTTTATTTCAAAAGATGGACTCTATATAGACATTTGCTTTGGTATCTAACTGGTAATTTTACTGAAGGTATCTAATTTGGATGAAAAGCTATGTGGTTGACCTGAATGACTCATGTTGGGGGCGGCGGGGGAAGCAGCAGAAGGACAGTTGGAAGCAAAGGGTGCAGAAAACCTTATGTAGCAAGAAAATCAAGATTGCTACATACTCCTGCAACTAACACTCACTTCTAAGAATACGTTTTTACAGAAGCGGGAATTAAATACTTATATGAATATAAAAGTAATACCTTTAAAATAATTTTGGAAGACCAATGTCAAATCAATTGTGCAACTAAATGGCCACCACCATTTAGACACTGTTTCTTCTTACAGGCAGTTTTAATATGAAATATTTTATGGTAGTTGGTGTTCATACGTATTCCCTGAAATAGGTAAATATTAAGCCAAGAGTTTCATAGATCGTGAAGCAAAGAAGTTATTCCATGTTGTGGAGCAGCTACCACACTAGAAATAAAAACGAGAAGCTTTGATTCCCAATCTGTTGATACAACTTTGAGGTGGAAAAACTGCCCTGTGAACCAACACCTGAGAGCTTCCTAGAATTGGTTAGCTACATGCTGCCTACTTTTCTAGTGTTGACGTTGGATTAAGGGTAGCTAATGCTGCCTTTCTTTATGGTACTTGCTGCAATTGCTGCAAGTGTTTACAGTTGTGAAAGGTAGTGGAGATGGAAATGTCTGAGAGACAGACTGACCTATAAAATAGATCAGAACAACAACAATTCTTCTGGATCTTATTTTCTTTGCTTATGTTGTCACTTCTTCTGGCCTCACTCCCATGTCCTTCCATATTCTGTACCCTCCAACGATAAAAATGTAACGTCCAAAGTAAAAGCTTTCATCAGTCTATCTGAAAGCACTCTGCAATTGTTCCTTGTTTCACAAAACCACAGTTAGATCATGTCCATTTTGCAGGCTGCTAAACTGAAGCCAAGACAAACTGGTTTGCCTAAACAAACTGTATCTGTTGTAAAAGCGTTATCAAACTCTTTCTGTGAGCCTCAGGCTGCAGATGTATAATTTCATCTAAGAAATGGTGCAGGTTCAGTTGCTTCATTACCAGGGGACTGGAAGGCCTGTCTCAAAACAAATCCTTCTCATCTGTCCTCTGGCACATCTGAGCCTCTCCCCAAAACTTCTTGTGCAAAGGGATATGTGGAGCCCCTGCAGATCCTCCTGAAGAGTCATCCTTCCCCAACCTACCCAACAAATCACACAGTTTCCGTGTTGAGTAGAATTGCTGTACCTGCAGAGATGGAAACAAATACTGCTTCCTATGTTATTTTAAAATTAATACTATTTTCTGAGGTTTTAAGGAACTTTACTGACTGAAGTGACTTAAGGCTTTGTCATCTGTTCATAAGGCAAAACTCCCTTCACATTAATGACTGCAGACATAGGGTCCCTCATAGGACTCAAATTTTGGGCAAGAATTTGATGTCTTGCATCAAAATATTCTGACTTTTGTACCTCTAAGGGCTTAACCTATATGCTTATTTAAGAAAGGGAAAAAAGGAAAAGAAATACAGCAGTGGGAAAATGTTACTGGTGATTACACTCCAAAAGGTTAGTGAATTCTCAGAAGTGTGATATCTGAAAAGAGATTTAAAAATTATGAGTATTTCTAAAGTCATTTAGGGTTAAAAGGGACTTTCTGGAAATAATCTAATAGTTATGGAAGAGCCTGTGGGAAGCTGGATACCCAAGGTCTGCTCTTAACCACGTGCCACCATGTGGCCTAGTTTTCGGAGACTGAATATACTCCATGGTTTGTTGCAAATCTCCTTTATTGAGGGGTCAGATGGAATCTTAACAAATTACATAATGATACACACTGTCGTGGAAACAGATAGTTTCAGCTTTTTGCTCTGGTTATTTATTTATTTATTTGTCTGAATGCACCATAATAATAGCTTTTGAGACTGCACATAACCAATTCCAAACTTCTGGGGAATGTTTTAGTTACCTGTGAGATCAACCTTGTTAATTTTGGTGCAAATAGAAAATGAGTAAAGCTTAATTTCCACTAAACTCAGATTAAAGAAAGATTCTTTAAATGTTTTCAGTATAAGCCCTTTACAGCTGTCAGGCTATCCGTCCTTTTCCTTAGAAAATTGTGTGGTGACTGCAAAGTTCATGAAACTGTGATGTGAGAAAAACTAAGAATATAGAAGTGGTATAATTGAAAACAGGATTTTTAGCCTGACTGTTCCAAACTGTAGGATTTGTGGTAGCAATAATTTTAGGGGAGAAAAAAAAAAGTGTTTCAAATCCATATCTGCCCCCTTTAGTGAAAACTGTAAGAATTCACTGTATGTGTACTCAAAGATATCCAGGGAATTCTCTCAAAGCCTGGGGATGTTTCTTGTATTGTCAGGGTTGAAAAAGTCCACTTCTGTCTGTCTTTAGAACAAGCTATTAAAGTGTCTCTTAACCAAAGAGAGAGATCAGAGATGATTAGTACTGCGTATTCTCTGCTGCTTTGGGAAAATGTAGTAGCCAGGAACTACATTTATAATACTCCACTGGATGGTAGGGCCATTTTATAAGACTAGCATGTTCATCTTTATTCAGGTTTTAAATCTCATAAAGACTACTTGGTTTTAGAAAAAAATCTGGCTTTTCTGACTTAAACCTTGTGGATTTTCTAAGGTTTTTAATATCAGATAGGAGATAGGCATTTTACTTAATAATTAATGACGAGGTTAGAGTTGGACTTGTTTTTAATAGTGTGAGACTAGGAAGGACAGGATGACCTTGCTAACAGAGTATGAACAAATAGCTGGAGGACCAAGCTTTTCGTTAGTTTGGTATTTTAATGCACTGTCTCTCACAGGTCAAGGATTCAGCCAGGTACCTTTGGGAGGTGCCAAAACATCGCAGGTGTATTCATCCATTGATTCTAGTGGAATGAAGCAAAAATAATTTTGTTCTTTTTAGGCAATGCTTTCAATGAAACCAGATCAAAACATCCATTGATTTAAATACAAAACCAAGATCATGCTTAATACTACTGTGATGTGATTCCTGACTTGGGAGAGGAATTTCTGCTCTTCCAAAAAACTACACAGTACTTTAACAGAAGTAATATTTGCAGGTGACGAATACGCAATTCAATAATTTTTTTTCTGAAAGGCTTGGGATTTAGTTAAAATGAGGTAGCTGAAGATTTTTCCATTAAGAAGTTTTAAGGAGTCGTTAGACCACTCTATACTTTCACACACACATAAACTTAAATACTTGCAGCACCGTGGCAAATTAGGTATGGTATCATAGGCAGAATTAGCCAATGACGCTATATTGAAGTGCCATTCCCTTATCTGTATCCTCTTCCATATCCTTCAGCTACTCTTGAGTATATTTCTCAAGCAAAGGGCCATTACTATTTAAAACTTAATATTACATTTATATTTGGAAAATAAGTCATTTTCTTAGCATTAATACTGGGTTTGTAAATGCTTCAATACTGCCTGAGCGCTGCTCTTAATTAGGATGAGTGCTGTATTTCTCTATGGCCTGATGACTCGCTGCTTTGTTGCAGAAGGATGGCTATGGATACTGAGAAGGTTTGCTGACAGGTGATTTCTCTGACACCTTGGAAGATGAGAAGTGACGTTCCTTACCTGTTCTGCACACCCACACTTGGGTGCATAAGCCTGGTCCTGAGAGAGTTCTTGATACATGTGGTAGAATTACTCTGATGGGTGAGTGAGGAGTATCCGCAAAAACAGGGTTTGTAATGAGGCCAGAACTGTGCGGTATGCTGATTAGCTGTCCTCCTCCTTGAAGTTCCTCAGTGAGCAGTGCATACATGAACACACACTACTTTTTTCCTCCCACACACACAAGCTCTGCGTCAAGTTGTTGTGAGTTGTGTTTCGTATTAATGCTGTTGGCTTCTTTCTGCTGGGGGCTGATTACTGCAGTCCTATCTGAAAAGTTTTCCACCAGACTCAGAGATCATTTTTGTTAAAACAATATCCAGTTTTGTCCCTCAAGTACGGGTGTCTTTCTACTCATGAATGTAAACAGCAAAGGCAAGCAATAAATCCCTTTGAATAATGTGCCAGCCCTCTACTCTTACATAACTGTCATTCCTAAGTAGAAGATGCTTATTTACCAGTTAAAGCATCTTGGCAAGGATTTCAGGCATTTTAAATTAATTCTGCTGCTTCCAGAACATCCATTAGATAAAATCTGTTGAATTTGAATCATTGACCCTTAACCTGAAAACCAGTTTTACAAATGTCCTCCAGGAAACACATTGTGCACTTAACTTCCCCTATGAAAACTACAAAAAATCGTATACCAAAATACAAGGATTAAGGGCCAGAGCTATGACACAATTAGACTTGGACAAGAGTATGAAAACTACCTCACTGCATGTACTTGATAGGATAATTTCTTCTCAGCAATATATACTGTGTGACTACAAATAAATATATGACATAAAGAATTGTTCAATTTTTTTTAATAGTAGAATATTTCTATTGACTTGCAACACTTAGAGAAGAACTGTGAAGTTGTGTTACTGATGAACGTAGAGTTACTACAAGAAGCTTCAGGCAATAAGCATATACCAGAAAGGAAATATCAGATTTTGTTGGTGAGGGCTTGGATCTTCCTTGAAGCTGCAGGAATTTGGCAGCTGGGAGAAGACCCTGTAGCCTCTTTCTTAGCAGCCTGCCAAAGAGATCACTGTGGAATTCTCTTGCTCTAGGATTCCTACTGGTAGCGCTGGTTTTGTTTTGTTTGTTTGTTTTATTTTAATTCTTTGATGCAGCATAATTCAAGTGAGTAGTCAATATGAAGTTTTATCATCCTCTGACTTTGGATGTCTGATTAAGCATGACTTGCTGTGATAGGGATTTTAAATACCAGAAGTCTTCCCAATTACCTCAATTACCTTTACCCAAGGAATGATTGCTATTTCCAGGTACGCATCCTGTTGCCCGCAGTTTCTCCCTCAGGTTTTTCTGGCATCATTCTTACATTAATAGCCCTTACCAAACCATACTGTAGACTAACAACTATCCCACAGTACCTCCTGAGTATATTGCAGCACTGACACAGTTTCTGCATGCATTTTCTAACTCTTCTACTTCCACTCCATTTTAGGAATGTTCAGAAGCTTCATTTTATTTAAAGCTTTCAAATGACAGAAATCGTGCATATTACATAGAACACATCCTATCCAAAAAACATTTCTTATAATTTCTTCTCTGATTATATAAACCATCTGTAAAAGGAAGTTATATGAAAAAATAGATAGAAAGTTATCACAAAGTAAATAGTGATAACTGTTTTTTATTTACAGTAAAACAAGTAGTGAAATGTGTTAAATTGTTTCTGTTATTCAGTTCCCTGTTCTAATAGCTCTTCTGGACATAATTTATTTGAAAAAAACAGGGGTAAATATGAAAAATCTTTTATGAATTTCAAATGTATTTTCTGTCATGCCATTTTGTAGAGAATGTTGCCTAAATTGTGGGACATGCCTAAGTTCTTGTGCCAAGATCTGTAGTAGTATTTTGGCTTCTAGTGCCTAAATTCCCATTTACTGAAACAGGACCTGGGTCCTAAGAAATTAACCCAGGAGAAGATTTTGCTTGCACTTGAAACTACTGTCAGTCTTTTTTGATTGCAGAGCAGAATTTTCTTTTTATGTTTGAGCCTTAAATATGTAACTCATATATATAGTCAGCCGAAATTATTGTATAGATTTTTGAGAGCCATATGCAGACCTTACACATGCTGAAAACACATGCAAGCTATTGCATAACAGTGAAACAATAAAAACATAACCATGGCCTATTTTTCTCTTTCATTCATTACTGATATCCCCTTTCTCCCTGAAAGAAATCCACAATGAAATATTATTAGCAACATACTGTTGAATAAATGTCTGCAGATGTAAGCAAGAGCTATTTAAGCTTGAATAAACACTCAGAACAAGAAGAGTGAGTATTAATAATAAAGTTCAAAATTACCAAGAAAAGGCATTGTGAGACTAATCTAGGAAATTGTACTGAATTTTCAGAAGGTATGTTTTTGAGGAAGTAATACAATCTTTTGCTTTCTTTAGAAATAAAAAAGAACCTGTCTCCCTCTGCTGGTTTTCAGAGAAAAAAAAAAAGTTTATAGAGACTAAAAAAATCATAGCTGAAAATTTGATACAAATTACCAGATGTTCCAGAGTTAGGACTTAAAACTTGTTGCCTTTAAATACATAGTAGCCACTTTGAGGACATGAACTACCTGTCTTGATTAGCTGAGGATTGGTAGATTTTTGTAGTAGTTACTCTGTTTAAGCTAATAGTTTCTCAGTATATTTTAACATGATTTCTTTGTATGTACGTCTTTAAGAAAATGTAACATAAGAGAAATTTAAACTGTTTAGCCTTTAATTCAAACATCACCGAATCTTGTAGCTATCTTGAAGAGCAGCCTAATATTGGAGTTGTAAATGTAGATGCATAATTTTCCTTTCCTGCATAGTCTGAGTTAGTGTACTTTATAGTTCAAATTAAGCCTTTTTCTTTCAAATACGAGTTTCTAAACTGTTCCATAAATATAAGTCACAAGCCATAAGGCTTTGAAGGCCACACACGCAAGGATAGCTACAGCACTGAGCATAGCTCGCCAGTTGTAACAACTGCATAGGGTTTCTTTGAATTGCGCTGGGGCTGTGGTGTTGAGGCTGGCTGCTCCAGGATGGGTGCTCGCACCTGGGCAAAATGCCCTGCCGAGCTGTGAGCCCCCACAGTGCTGTTCCCCCAGAGCGCTTCATGAAGCAGTGAGACACCCACACGTGGTCTGTGCCAAGGAGAGTGTATCAGCGGGATGGGAACTTTGTCTTGCAATCCCCACCCTGATGAACAAATGTTTGGGTATTTCCATGGAACGGATGTACTGCCCAAAGCAGGTACCATGTTCTGGTACACGTCATGGTATCTGCAAAGAGGTTTTTGTCCTTGGTACGATATGCTGCATCTTCCTATTGTCAGAGGAAACACGTATCCGTTAATAATCCCTGTGCTTCTACTAACAATTTCTCATTCACAAAAAGGATGCTCTAACAATAGACATCAAGTTTATTCCTTCCAATTAGTTAAAGGCAAGTAGCAATTCCAGTAGTTAAATTAAGGCGTTTGTCTGTTAAATTTGGAGGGCTTCAAATTCAATGCATTTTAGGCTGAGAAGAAAATGAAGGTAATTTTGTTTTTAAAGTGATTTTTGGGGGTTGTTTTTTTCGGTTTTTTTTTTACTTCCCATGTGTTACCTTCACCAAAACACATCTGCTGTGCTTTGTTACGTGTAGCCATCCTTTTGATCTGGGTATGCATCAGGCTTCCTTGTATCCTAAGTATTGTTTTAAAAGGCATCTGCCAGCTGCAGTTTGTCATATTTCCAGTTAGCATCAGTGTCAGTATAGTTAGTTACACAAGTTGATTTGATTTTTGCATATGTTGTGTTGGAATTGTTTTGTGAAGTTTGAGTATCGGGGTAGTGAGCACAGCACGCACTTTCTCCAAACATTTGACCAAATTCTCTCATGTTTATTCTGCTTGTAGTATACAATTTCAATTTTAATAAAAATGTTACTTAATAAAATTGTATGGATTTTTACTGCTTGTCTATCTGCAACACTTTTTTTTTTTTTTTTTTTAAACAAGACATAGCTTTACCAAGTATCTCCTGAAAACTTTTAGGGCAACTGTGGCATTTGGTCAATGCATCACAGACAACATGTATAGTGGCAAGGTAGTGAGACTGCTGAGACACACACCGTGTGCATTGTATTTACATGGACATATTAATAACTTCCTGTATAAGAAATACTTTAAAACTGACGTAATGTTTTCATGCGGGAATGTGTGACTTGTAATTATCCATTCATAAGCAAGTCTGCAGGCTATGTCATTGTTCCCTTCATTGACTCAACTATCTAGGGGATAGTGTCATTTTACCTAGAAGCTGGGCTTCCAATGCCAAGCAGTTATCTCTCTTGAAGCAGAACTGTTTTTGCTGCCAAGCTACGGAGAATGCTCCGTGGCATCTGATATACAAATGCCATTTCTAAAACTGGCTGGTACTGCTTCTAGAGCACACCTGATAATTGGTGTATCTTTAATGTGAATGTAGCTGAGAAACTAGGAAAGCAGAGGCAAAAGTACTGGTGTTGGAGTTGCTCTTCAGTGTAAGGGGTGAAAGCCAAGGAAGGAATAGCATGTTCAGTTTCTAATTTAGTGTGATAAAAGCAAATCAGTACCTATTTAACATGAAGTGGAATTTTGGTTTTATGCAATCCTTCATAACCTAGAATATTTTGCAAAAATGAGATACTGCTAAAAAGGATGGGCTTAAGTTATTAAAATACATGCAAAATAGCAGGAAATTTTCCCGATAAGAAGGAAATAATTTCTAAGGAAAGTCACAGGAGGTTCTTACAGTTATCATGGGACTGGTAGACAGGCTTGATAGTCTAAAATTCTGCACTAATCCGTAGAATGAACCAAATCATCTTTCCTATCTCGATCTTTATGATTCATATTTGACCTGGTCATACTGTCATATTACATAATGCGATGGAGGTTAGTCAGTCAAATAGTCATGATCTTGTTGAAATTGTTGGATATGGTAGCCTAAGCAGATTAACGCTCCTTTGGTTAGTGATGGATGAAACACAGAAAAATGGTTGTCCCAGGACTAAATAAACCCTGTGGCCAGTGAGTCGGAGGTGTCATCCAGAGCAGTTCAATGTGGCCCGTGTGTGAGGGAGAAAGCAGCACAAACACCGTGGGAACTGTTTTGCACCAGGAGATGCTGGTCCGTTAGGATCCTGGTGAGAAAGGCACTCCGACTCTGTAAATTATCATTTAAACTGCTGTTTATTAGAGCCACGGTGAGAAAGGCACTCCGACTCTGTAAAGTATCATTTAAACTGCTGTTTATTAGAGCCAGCACTATAAAGAAAGAGAGGATAGCATAGATAATCCTACACCCCTATAGATGCTGGGAACCCCCAGTTGTGCAGCATCGAATGGGCACAGCACACTATAGCAGACCCCAACCGTAGAAAAGGGTTTCCCATTTCAGTCATTGAAGGATTTTCTTACAAGAAAAGAATTCCATCCATCATTTCTACTGCTAAACAGAAAGGATGTTTACACGGGAACCTCTTGCTGTACTTTTAGGTAAAGGCAGGGACACGCAGGTGGTGTAATCCCTGGTACCAAGTGGGAGCTGCCTGCAGACTCCTGTTACGATGAGCTGCAAAGTTCATCCTGCGGCCAAGGGATACGCACAGCACAACACAGGTCTGAAGGCCAGGCCGTACAGGCAGCACAGCACAGGCCTCTGTCTAATTGTCATGCGGGTCACTAACTCCTCCACGTACAGTGGTCTCCTGGCCAGGATCACCACAGGAGCCCAACAGAAGAGGTGGCCAGGGGACATGACTGCCAGGGCAAAAAAATCTAAAATGCAATCCAAAAAGAAGGTGTATTTGGACAGACCACTGTCGGAAAGAAACCCGGACCTTGAGAGCAAAGCAGCTGTCTTCTACTGATGCTCTGTTCTGTGCTCCATAATTGGAACAGAATTGGCTTATTGATTGTAAATACTGGAATGGTGTTGGAAAGGATCAATTTCTCCTCTTAATAACTGACAACCTGAAAAATTCTTGATGGTTTAGATCACAAGGGTAGTAAGAACTCTGGTAATTTTTTCAGTCTGTGTAATTAAAGCGTCACAGGAGCCTACAGTTCTACAGGAACACACTTTGTGTCAGCCTTCCAAGTCTCCATTTTGCTCTTGTTGAAGTCACCTGCAAGGGCTTTCGTTGACCTTCATGGTGCTAAGTCAAGATTTATCCGATAGAAAATACTTAGATGCTAAAATGGTGGGATTTATATATAATCACACCGAAAATGTCACTGCCAGCAATGTATTTATGACTTATTTTTATTAATTTATTATTGTAGCTTCTAAACTGACACTTTTTCATGTGTCTTCTATGCTTCATTAAGCGTTTTGTATTTTTTGGAACTTCAGTGTGCTAAAAGGGCTGAATAAAATGCCAATAGGCACAAACTGAATTCTTTCATTATTTTAAGTAGTATCCCCTGAATGGACGGAATATAAAATTACTCTTTCTGGAATTCTTTTGCATCTACATTAAAAATCGTATTGTTACTTTTAAATGCCTGTTACAACTTTCAGTTTGATCTTATGAAAGGCCCATTGTCTAAACTTTGTATAAAATCCCACATGCAATACTTCTGAGCATACTCGGAGCATTATATTCTTTTGAAGCTATTGTGAAGGTCAAACCAAAATATTGTCTTTTTGAAACGTGTTGGTATGTGAGGAAGGCTGGAGTTGACAACAGGGATCTGCCGGAGCCAGCGAAGCAGCTTCTGAAGTTAAATTAAGCAAAATTCTGTTTAGTGGAACATGTTGTTCCAAACCACTGGAGTCGTCAACTGGCAAGTGACGGAAGTGTTTCTTCTACAACTGAACCCCACGTGCTGCGGAGCACCCTCGTTTCAGAAGCGTCACTTCTCAACCTCTTCCTCCGGTGCATTTTCTGTCCCCGGCGGGCACGGGCAGTACCCTTCCTCCGCGGCCAGCGGCAGAGGAAGTTCGTTGTATCTGCGGCTCAGCTCCAGCCTCCCGGACGGACATTTTTGGTGCGTTGTGCAAGTTTCCAGTCATGCCGAGCATTCTTAGGAAGATCGGCCGATAAGGGGAGGAAATGACGGAGAGTCACCTCAGAGCCACCCAGCCCCCGCT
>NW_008796218.1:3601564-3654914 GCF_000699145.1 Aptenodytes forsteri
TGCGAGCCGGGAGGCGGCGGCGAAGGCGCTGCCTGCTAAAAGTACTTCAACGGCTAACTGCGTTGTCTGAAGCGCCGGAGCGGTGCCGTTTCTGATACGAAACGGCAATTCCGAGTCGTCTTGAGGAGCTGCTTGCGCTTCATAGCACTCCGGGTTTCAGAGGTGCTTTTTGTACCTGAGGGGTGAAGTCTTCAGGGTGGCAGGCAGCTGTCATCTGGCGCTGAGCAGGAGGCGCTTGGGAAGGCTTTAGGGAGCTGGAGTCCTCGCCCTGTGTACGGGGGACCTTGGCTGTCGCTGCAGAGACCCGCCGGGTTTATGTTCCCTTTTTATTCATGTTCTTGGTGGCTTTTTGAATGGGTTAACTAACCTCGGCTTGGTGCGTTACCGGGGTTCCAGAGAAGTTGGCTGTTTACAAAGCTGATCCTTAAACAGCTCTGCTGTTTCCTCCATGAGCTTTTCAGATATTAGTAGTAACACATGGAAGCATGTAACTGGCTTACTGTTCACAACTTGATCAAGTTTATTATTCTGTATCAATGCAATAAAAAAGGTATACCTGCATCTTTGTTAGCACAAGTAACCTCCTACTAACAGCTATGCTGTGTTGGGGAAAGAGAATATGGTAGTAAAATGCACTCAAAAAAAAAAAAAAAAAGAGCTTGGAAGAAAAGATTGATTCTGATGCTCTTCCTCGTCATTGTATTGCTTACTGCAAATGTGGTCCTAGAGCATAGTGCAGTTAAGCTGATTTGGGGTAGGGGAGAGATGCAGAGGTTTTAAATAACAACCTTGCATGCTTAATGCAAATCTCTTCCCAAAGGGAACCGAAAACTCAAGAAAAAATGTGTGATGTTTGTAAAAGATGTTGTGCAATACCTACTTAGAATATAAACTGTGTTCAAGAGTAGCAGTGTTGGATGATTTATGAAGAATCCAAAGGGGAAGCAGAAATGGGGCGGGGGGAATGAAATCTGACAGATGAAAGTATTTTGTTAGTTGGTTTTGTTAACTTTGAAGGCAGTTGTGTCCTTCATACCCCCAACACTGAGAAATGGGCCTGGAAAAAACTTTATGCGTCTGGGAGGAAGAGAAGGTGCTTAAATTGGACTCATTTACTGCATTTGGGCAGGGGGGGGCAATGGACTATAATGCCCACCGACCTAATTTTTTTTTAACTGAAAGCAAGTTGAAGCAAAACTAGTAAGAATAAATGGACAGTGAAATAAAGTTGCATAGAAGATAAAGGCAGTGGGAGAGAGCACAGGGAGAAGTAAAGTAACAATGCTCAAAGTTAAATGGCCTTTTGGTGGTGGTGGTGGGGGAACCAATCAAAAAAGTAATAAACTGTTTAGAGTCCTATCTTCTTAAATGTTGTGCGGTATTTGAACAGTCTTTTACATAAAGATGCTTGTTAATAAATACATAAAATTCTGTTTGATTTAATAAAATAGATTTGTCCTACTTAATTACAATGTAGTAGTAATCCTGACTTAGAAACTTGAGGTTCCTCTTTCCTTTTGGAATATTATTGTCAACATTAAGAACATCAAGGTTCATCAGTACAGATAATCAGTGTATATAAAGATAAATAGATTATTTAGTTATTAGTTATTTTTATCGTTTTTGAGTAGCTCTCTATGTAGCAACAAAGAAAATTGAATGCCTTAAATGAGAAATGATGCATTTCAAAATGTCAAGTAAAAAAAACCCTGAATTTGTGTTCCTCTGTTTCTTACTTCTCAGACTAAGTTAAATTGAAACTGCTGATATTTCTTATCCAGTGCTGCAATTATATCTGCTATCTAGCTGAGAAACTTAAATTAAAACGTTGCTTAACAAATAAAAATGCTGAGGGGGGGTTTTGGATTTTTTTTTTGTTGTGTTAGGCTTTGATGTGGGACCGAAACCAGACCAGTATAGGGCTGTCTAGAAAAAAGAATGCTAGATTTGAATTTGATTAGAGCAGGATTGCATGTTGTTTGTCTTTAAACCCGTGAACAATCTTATGGAAGCTTTAAAAATTGCAATAAATCAACATTGATAGGTAGGGCAATATAAACATAAGGGTAACGTGACTTGAATTCATAAAATATAGTATGTGTTTTAAGCTCAGCCTTAATGACATTCAGATAATGATCTTTCATTTTTTATTCTAGAAGTATTGTCTTTTAGTGTCTGCAGTTAGCGCAGAAATTACTGTGGTATTTATTTATTTTTAGAATAGTACAACAAACTTAAAAATGTGTGTATAGCACAAATGTAAATTGTTTGCTTTGTAGAAGTGTAACTGTAAACATATTCCTCTATTTTAAGTAGAAGGTGTGGATGTGTAATTACTTACCAGAACCAGAATTCAGTTTTTATCAGCAGTGGTCAATAACATCAGTCATCTAATACAGCATTCATCCAGCCCCTTTGTACACGACAGGGTTGCCGTGATGTCAGTTTTTGCAGAAGAATGCACAAGTTGTTTCCAGGCTGGACAAGTAAGTGAAGGAGGAAATGTTTCAAAGCATGCCAGTGATGATAAACCTCACTTAATCTATTAAAGATTTAGAATAAAATGTTTTCCTCAAAGCTCACATTAAAAAAAGTTATGAGAAATATTGCTTTGATCTGCAACCTGAAATTATTTACTTAGGGTAAGTTTAGTTTGTTCCAAGTGGTGGTCACTTCAGAGTGCTTTCATTGAAGAAATTGAAGTAGAGAGAGAAGGTATATCTGCATATTTCATGTAACTTGTAATTTTCAGGTGTGTGGCAAAACATCACTGACAAAAAACCAACCATAATTGGAAACTTGCAGAATGTAGTGTATGAGGACCTCATGGTATTTGTGTTAAGAGTATGTTGCTAGTTCAAATCTAGAGGTTGGTTACTGCATGATGACCTAGATGAAATAACTTGGTCCATATAGAGTTTGTAGCTCGTAGGTTTCAATATTGTAGTTGATGTTAGTAGTTACAGGCAACACATCGAGAACAGGTCATCGGTAACTGATATGGTCTTGTACTTTGCTTTTCTGTTGTGACTACAGTCTGAGGGTGGTGACAGTACTGAGTTATGAGATGAGTGCTGAAAGTTTACAAGAGTTCAGCATGCAGCTGGACAAATTCCTGTAGGAAAAAAATCCATCAGGGGTCTTAGTATTAGAGAAGTTACCTCAGGATTCAGGAAGTCCTTGAGTGGCAAATTAGTGGAGACTAGAAGAGTATTTTGAGGAAGTGTCATTAAATACTTGCCTTGGTTTAGCTTTTTTCCATTGGCATTTCTGAAGCCACCCTTAAGAGACAAGTTAAGGGTGAGATGAACCTTTGGTCTGACTGAGTATAGCCATCCTGTTCAGTTTTCTACCAGTGTAGTGTTTAAAAAAAAAAAAGTAATCATTGAATCAATACATCTAATAAGCATTTAGTATTTTCTAATGTATAAAGCAAAAAGGTACATGTGAACAGTGCATTTGTTCTGTCAATTAAGAATCAACAATTCTGCTCAATACTTTCATAAACACTAGGTTTGTGACTAAGAAGCATCTGCTAGTTATAACTGAAACTGTGCAAGTTTCCTGCCTGAGCGGAATTCATCTGCTGAAGCAAGTGGTAGAAATAATTTGGCCACTGCAGCAGAATTGCATTTGGTTAGACTGGTAGGTTGGTACTAATACAGTGATACAGAGTTAAATCTGGGACACGGCTGTGGTGACTTGGTTTTCTCTCCCTATGCTACTAATGTTTTTTGATTACGTTTTGTTGAAGGTGTATACTATGCATTGCTGCACAGGGAATAGAATAGGATCTTTGTGGGGGAGGGTTGTTTTCATCTCCCTGTGTTAATAGCCACAGTACATTGCATCATGAACTTCCTGCATTTTGCTGCATTTTGAATGCTTTGTGACATTAGGAGGATATTTGCAGGGCTTACTTCAGGCATATAACTTAAAATTTGGGGTTTTACCATGGTCCTCTGTACTGCAGAATGTTATAAAACTATATGGAAGGTGTTTGGGCATTTCTATTCGGGTAATTAAAGCAGATGGCACAAATGTTTCTTTCTTCTTTTCTCTATCCTCCCCACCCTCTAGACGCTTTCTGTATTTTTGATTGAATTGGATATGTGGTTTAAAATGCTGTCTACCTTCTGCTTAGTACCACTGGTATTGGGATTAGTGGAAGTACTAGTACAGATAGATGTTCCAGGTAATTTGTCATGCTCTACTGTGATCAGGCCTGCACTGTATGAATAACTAAAACTTTGTCTGAGATATTGCTGCCTGGATAAAGCCCTGAGCACCCTTGTTACCTTCTTATAGCTGACCCTGCTTTGAGCTAGAGACCCCCTGAGGCCCCTTCCAGTCTTAATTGTTCAATGAAAGTGGTATTCCAGAATAAAATTCTTTTGCAAATCATGGATTACTGTGCAAATTATTGAGCTGGGGAATCAAAGTATTTGGGGCAATAGCATTACTTAAAAAAAATCAAACCCTAAAACAGTAGCTAATGTTGATTCTGTGTGGAATATTTTGTATTGCATGAGTGTTTTCAAGTACCCGTTGAAAAGCAGGATTGGTGGAAAAGAATGTGAATCATAAGAGTGACATGGAGAAAAGCATAACTTTAGAGATGGCTGAAAAGCAAGAAAACCAGTAAAAAGTTTTTAAAAGCAAACTTCTAAAACAGAAGGAGTGGATATGAAAGCATTATCCTGTAAGGAGAAACATTGCAACAGAACCAAAATTCTTAGCCTTTGTCAAACAATGCTGGTAATAGGCTTGGCTGTAAGGCATGGAAAAAAAAATCTTGGCCAAGTGCATCAGAATGAAACAGCCTGGGATGCCATCAGTTTCATTAATGGTTTTTCTGGTATCTGCATCCAGAAAATACTGGGCAGGAACAGAATTGCAGGTATGCTGTTAGAGAGCTGAGAATGAAATAGGGAGAAATATGGAGATGCAAAAGTTGGTGAGTAGTTCTACAGCTGATGAAACCGATGTCAAGTTTCCTGTTCATTTGTGTCTTCAGCTGATTGGCTTTAAGGACTTCTTGCCGTGATTCACACATTTATAGAGATTATTCTGGTAATAAATCTGTGGTGTCCAATAATATGAGCTCGTGCTACTGTTTTCTTCTAGCTGTGACACCCAGTATTCTTGGTGGTGTTGGGTTGCTTGTTTTTATGAAACTTATATGGAATTTAATTATCTTCAAGACTCCTATCTCTTCAACAGACTTAAATGAAATGGTGATTGGGTTCAAAATTTGGGGGGAGGAGTATAACAGCACAAATATGCTGAAGAAGCTTCCAAACATACTGTACCTAATCTGCAAGTATCCACATCTACTGGTGGAGTAGCTTGCAGTGGCTAATGGTGCAAACCAGTGGCTCAAGAAGGGGAAGAGTACTTTGTGGCAATGAAGAACATATGATCTGTAGGTAGCTGTAGCTGCCTACACTAAGATTTGGCTGGAACATCATGACAGATGCTTCTACCCTTTATCTCTCTTCAAACATTGATCAAAAAATCAAGATTCTACAGTTACAAAGATGCCATATCTAGTAACAGTCTTCTGCACAGTGTCATGGATGAAAATTGATTTAAGTAGAAGAGTTCATAAGTGGTTTTATAATCACTGAAACAGCCGAGGCTGGATTTTTCAAGGGATTTGTTGCCAATATTGAAAGACCTTGAAGTATTCCTGGAGGCATCCTGTTCTAGTACTGGAAACACCCTATTCTTACTTAGCTCTCAAGATCAGAGGTTTTGTGATGAAATTGTACTCTTTAGATGTAAATGAATTTTCAAATTCAAAGTTAAGAGATGCAGTTGCTGGTCTCGGTACAGCTGCTTAGGTATTTACAAGCTGAATTATTTGAGCAGAACAGAAATGAGTGCTGGTTCAGAGTTTGTGCCCAACTAAAAACTGCAACTGTATTTAAGCTAGTGAAATTGCCTTTGAAGAATCTGTAGATATGACCCGAAACGAAATGAATTCAGTCTTTCGGTTAACTGTGTTAATCTCATCTGTAAGGGGGTGCTTTCTAATTTTGCTAAAATGACTGGATTAAAAAAGCTACAAAGTTTTTAGTGGAAAGACAGATAGAACTATATACCTGAAACATTAGCCTTTCAAGACTACTTATGTATACATTATTGAAAAACTTCTAATTTAAACCTAACAGTATTTTTAAAAATATTGGACTTACTTCAAGAAGTCATGTAATGAGTATCTGTTCAGTTGTTTCTCGACTTTTAGCAATCTGAATGCATCTGGCAGAGAGGGCTTTTGAACATCAAAGTTCTTGTGTTTTTTCTTGCTAAGGAGTTTTCCTGCTGTGGCAAATGTCTTGCTATGAATTCCTTTCCGGATGATTAGTACTTTCCATAGTATATTACTGCTGTCTTATTTTGCTAAGTTTTCCCTGTTATCCCATAAAACTGCTACTGTCTCTGGTATGCAGGCAAGATTTGTGAATGATAGCTAACTTAAGAATTAAATGTTAGGCAAATGCCTCAATCTTTTGTTTAATGGCAAAATAACCATGGAGTTATTGTGAAAATTACACTTGTTTTGAGGACGCTCTGGCTACTGTATGTCAGGGCATTACTTTATAAGGAATGCAGGAAATGGTCTGACTTGTTATCATTGCCTCTGTATTTAGTGCTTGGACTCTAGGGAATTTATGCGTACTGATTTGTGATAACTATAAAGTATTTCTTAAGAATGAATTACCAAATAATATGTTCTGTGCTTGTTTAGCACTAGAACAAATTATAAATAGAATGTTAAAAGCCTTGGGTGTTTTTGAAAAGAAAATTGTTGTGCAACTTTGTTGTGCAACAAATCTTGAGTAGAGAAGAATGTTAACACGTACATGAGCAGATGGTGAGATTACCTCTGCTTAAGGTAACAGGGTTTATTTCTAATAAAGTCATCCCTTGTTCATTAAGATAGGAAACTAATTTAGATTTTGGGAGTCTTTGTCCGGGTAGAGATGTAATATCCTGTATTGATTCTCCTGAGGTTTCTCACCAGAAACCTATAAATTCCTTATTAGAAAAAAAATTCCTTCATGGTTCAATTTTATGTATTTGCTAGAGTAGTGCATATGTAAATATATTTTGGTTTTTATGTAAGCCTCTGTAAGTGAAAATCTGGTTTAATTTCCATTCCATGTAGAGGCTTTGATCTGAAGGAGATGGTCAGACATCTTGCTGTTTCTTGGTTCTTGATATTAATAAAGTTTTGTTGCTGCATTTTTTTTAAAAAGAGCGTTTTACTCCTTTGAAATAATGAGCAATACTCAAGTAAATAAAATTACGTAGCAATACACAGGTACTTGACTGAGCAAATTAACTTTATATTCTAAACACATTTATTCAAAATTGCCACAAAGGAAGCGTTGGTCTTTGGCTCCAGTCTAGCAGAGTTTCCCTGAGAAAGAGGTCTGCAGACTCATGTCTGATCAGATCTGGTCAAATACTTAAAAGAAAATATCGCTTAAAGTTAACTAAGTCTCACTGCAAGAGACAGATTACCTTTCGTCAAGGCCATAGATAAATCGGGTGGTTGAGATTTTTAGACGTGCTTTTAAGTGTAGCAGGCAGTATTGGTGAGTTACTGCTAGGGCAGTGTAAATATGGTGACTTTGTATGAAGTATGAATGTGTCCATTTAATTTCAAATTTAGGGGAGAAATAAGTGGTGTAGGAAACTGCTTTATCGCTTTCAAATTTGTTATAATTCCTTCAGTTGCTTCTAGTTTTCCTTTTTAAAAAAAAAATAGAAGTATTTGACCCATTCTTTAAGTGTTTGGAAAGAGAGCTGTGCTCTTGAAGGTGAACAGATTGACAGTTGAAAACTGATTATTGTTACTTAAAATAGTGTGCAGCAGTTGAGATGAGAACAATCCTGACTCTAAGGATTACTTCTAGGTCTTCCGATGACTTCCAGTTGTTGCAAACTTCTCATGAATTCCTACGGTATGGTCAGTAATGGTTCAGGTATCTGTTCTTCCTGTTTCTGGGATTTGAATTGAAACATTCTTGAGTGTTTGAGAGGCATTCCCTGCTGATAGATGGTCCAAATGGAACTTGCCCTTCTCTTTAAATGTTGGAGAAGTTTAAATTCTGCTCACTCTCTGCCTTTGAACTTAGATGGCTATGAAGTCAGAAGTTCAAAGTGAAGCTAAACTGATGTGAAGCTAAACTGATGTGAAAATGTTAACTGATGCATTGTAGTTAGCATTTAAAAGAAGGTCTATCTTTATTTTAATCATGCTTATGCCTAGGGAGCTTTTCTTCTGATGTTTTATCATGTGAATTTACTGCTTAAAACTGGCGTGCAGGATAAAGTTTTGCTAAAACTATTGCTATTTTATCAGATTTTTAATCAGTTTTTAACTTCAAACTGTTTGAAAACTGCAGTCTGCTTATAAAATTTGACAGAAATTTATACACTGATTTGGCTTTACAGTTTCCCAAGGGCAGGTCTTAAATACAGCGATCAAATTAAGTGTATGGATGCTGATGAGACTGTCTTGCAAAAATAAAATTCAACTTTTCAGATAACCACTAATAACAATATTCTTCTGTCTTGAATACTAGAAGTCACTGGATTTGTCAGTGCAAGTGTGAAATTGTACACTGACAAAAATGCAGCACTGTAATGTGAAATTGTAAAATAAACAAGCAATTATTGAGCATTTGGGATTCCCTAGATGTTACAAATGAATGTGCTGCAGTAGCTGTGCCCCATCTTTCTGAGTGCTGGGGAATGTAAGTTTATCTGCAGTTGTGACTTTGTGGAATAGTGACTTCTTGTGAGTAGGAGACTGCTTGGTGAGTATGGAGGTCAAAGCTGTCAATGTCAGCAGAAAAATAAGGCTTCCTACTTTTTTTAAGGAGCCAGAGTTGTTTATATATAGTTACTTTGAAGACCATATAATCTTGATATTTTTTCCTTAAGAAAAATCACTTGCTGCCGTAATTATCAAGCAGCACCATAATGCATTGATAATTTTCAAAGTTGTAACCCAAACAGTTCTGAATAGTCTCAGAAAGTATGATCCTATTTTAGTTTTTCAAATAAAATTCGGGCAAAAAAATCCTACTGCTACTTAGAATCCTTAGGCAACAGCAAGACTGAAAACTGCACTTAACTCATGCTGCTGCTTCTTGGAAAAAAACAAGTGGGAATTATTAAGAGGACTTCGTAAGTCAGGGTGTTCTTGCATCTGAAAATTTGACATAGCAATTTTAGCCAGCCGTAAGTTAATAAAGACATTAAAACCTGCTTGGATATCTAGGCAGTCTGAGCAGTTGGTGTAAAGTTTGTTAGACTTCTCATTAGGTTATCTGTGGCTCATAGGCTTAGACTGTCTAAAAAATATTCAGTACATCTTTAGGAGAAGGTTTAGAATGACTGTCCTGCTAACAGGAGGATAGTAAATAACCGAATGGCACTGAAGGCCACAGCTGTGCTGTAAATGGGACCAGGGACCTGCACTGTCTATAAAGGAACCCAGCAAAAAAGTTTGGGTGGTTTTTTTAATCAATTCCCTGATCAAGTTCAACACTCAGCTGTGCAAATAGGCAGTAGATAGGACAGGACTTGTTTCTGATGGCAAGAGTTGTGGCTTTAATGAATGTCAAACTCTACAGCTTAATATATTGTATGGAAAAGGATCTGGTGTCTGCTTTTTTCTGTAGACTTCACCTGTGTTGAATATCATCGCGTGGCATGGATACATACTAGTAACCTCCAAAGCTCCTCCTTAAGACTTTATTCCCCAGGACTTTAGTTGTGTGGTTTTCAGGGTTTTATAACTTTGTTAGTCTGTCACTGTTTCAGTCTTTCTGAAGACAACATCTTTCATTTAAATCTTGTCTTGGTACCTGTAACTTTAGTTTTGGTTTAATCTTGCTTTGTGAAGTGTTTCACCTGAATTTGTTTTCAGACTTAGCTGAAATGTATAGAATCTCTTATAAAGATGTCTGTCCTTTACAATATAAGCCACTGAAATGAAGTAGATAAAACAAAGGCTTGGCCAGAGTCTTAAAGAATTTAAAGAATCTGTTAGAAATCTGTTAAGAATCTTGCTGTCTATGTGGTGAGTCCACAGAAGTACAGTAAGTTTGTTTAAAGCACATATCTCTGATCTAATTCAAGGAAAAAAAATCTAATGGGTATGAATAGCAAGGCAACATAAAGACAGACTTTTGAGTTATCTACATTATTTGCTGCAGAGAACTCTCCTAATTTGTAGATTGTTACATGACTTAAACCCATGATGATTTACATCTAAAGGACTCGTCTAGTTCAGTGAAACTGTGTTTTAATGAGGATTGCTGTTTATGTAACTCTCCTACCGGAAACTCATTATTCATGATTTTTATCTTGCTACTTGATATGCATGCTAGCTGTTGCTAGAAGACATCTTATCTCCTGGACTCAACTCTAACCTGTCTAAGCTGTAGAATAAAGTAGAAATAATACTGAAAAATAACAGTTCTTGTGGTAATCTCTTGTAAGATCATTTTAATAGAGGCATAGATATCGTGGTGAATATGGGAAGTTGTATAATAGTACTGAGTACAAGATTAGAATTAGAGAAATGTAAGATGTCGTTTTCTTGGTGGTGGCCTTAAGCAAAAGTGAGCTTTCAGAGTTTCTTCCCTTACATAGTAGTGAATGACACTTCCTTTAAGGGGCTGTTAAAGGGATTGCTTAATGAGCAGATGTATTTAAATAGCTTATTTTGCTTGTCCAAGAAATAGCATTTCATAAGCATTATTTCTCTTGTTAAGAGGATAAAGTACAATGATATTTTCCAAAGGAAGGGAGGTCCTTCAGCATCATTATGACCATCATAATCATGGTACAGCAGTTTGATAGGTCTATTGGGTTTTTTAATATATTGAAGTAAACTGGAAGTCCTCTTGATAATGTGCTTTATCAATGCTAGATATTTGTATAGTCTTTCGAATGATTTCTACTTCTGACATTGAACCAGGCTAAGCATGCAGAATTACTCAAATCTGAAAACAGTTAGGTACCTGAATGTAGCTTTTGTCTTAGGTTTAGTGGTGCAAAAAGAAACCAAGTACTTACTCTACCTACTGGTAAGTACTAGTAAGAAAAATAAATGGGTCTCACATAATTCAAAGGCGGTGAATTTAATTGTGTGGTGTCTCTCAAGTTTGACTCAAAAAAAAAAAAAAAAATTCTCTTTAAAACTTTGTCCTGGGTTTCTGAAGGACATGTGCAACCTTGTCAGTTGGTGATGTTTGACTTAGTTCTCCACGTATGATTTCTTTTATGCGTTTCTAATGTTTCATTTCCTTTCCAGATCTGCTAAATCTGTTCCAAAGCCAAGGGTAGACAGCCAGTACGAGGGAAGTGTTGCTTCTTTAAATGGACATCTGCTCTTGCGGTATGGCCCAGATATCCAGTAGCAATGGATTTAAACAGCGCTCTTCACCTTCTTTGGCAGCTGCCAGGTCAAAAGATGTGGACAAAGAGGAGGCGCTGCAGATGGAAGCTGAGGCATTAGCTAAGATGCAGAAAGAAAGAGTTGTAGCTGGTAATAAACAAACTTTTCATTCTTTAAGCGGCACCAGACAAAAAGCACAGACTCATAACAAACAGGACCATGATCTCATGGTGTTTCCAGAGTCTGATGCCAAGAGCATGGAAGATAAACTAAGTACCATTGACATAGAGAAGCTTACTCATGCTGAACTAGAGAAACTGCTGCTGGATGACAGTTTTGAATCTAGTAAAGTACCTACGTTACCAGTGAGTCCTATTTTGAGCCCATCTGTGTCTTCACAATTTTATCTTGGGCCTATGGGTCAGAGAAGACAGTGGATGCCTGGGATACCAGCACCTGTGACATGCACTTTACCTCCTATTTACCCCTCAGCTGCTTACACAAAACAGACTGGTATATTTCAAAATGGATTCCATCCAAATATGTCTTCCTATTACTCCAGAGAACCTATTTATCTTGGTCTTCCAAGGCAGTCACAATACATTTCATACCCATTGGCAGCTACTACACCGTTCCATCCACAAGGAAGCCTACCTATATATCCTCCAGTACTTACACCAGAAATGGCAAAAGTATTTGACAAAATTGCAAGCACCTCAGAATTTCTGAAAAATGGGAAGTCAAGCACGGACTTAGAAATGACTGCTATAAAGTCTGCAGTTTCTAACCTGCCAGCCTCGGAAAGCTGCAGGGATGTTAGTAAATTTGATTGGTTAGATTTGGATCCTCTAAGTAAACCAAAAGTGGATACTGTGGAGACTTTAAATAAGGCGGAGAATGATGGAGAGAGGGCTTCAAGTATGACTGCTGAAGATCCATGGGATGCTGTGCTCTTAGAAGAAAAGCTGTTAGTAACTTGTCATCTGGAAAGAAAAGTTAATGGGAAATCTTCTGGAGCAACAGTTACAAGGAGCCAGTCCTTAAACATGCGAACGACTCAACTTGCAAAGTTACAGGGCCAAACATCACAGGTATGTAAATTGGTATTTTAAATTGCAGTATAATAGTAAAGATTAATCACAGTATTTAAAGACACTTTAAGGTCTGGATTTGTTTGTTGAATATTACTTCACTTGAGCAGTGTCCAAATAATGTGATGTTACTGGTGTGTGTATGTATGTGTTAGTGATATTCAGAAAATTGAATATTACTACTGAACTAAATCCCAAAGTAACTCTGGCCTTGTGTAATCTTTCCACATTTACTGAGGAAACTGCTGTTTTTCAACACACTACAAAAAGAAATGGAAATAATCTTTATCAATATGATTTAAATACTTATTTGTTCTAAATATTTAAATTAATGAGCAATTCACATGGTACTACAAAATAACAAGATGGCGAGTTAGACACTGAAAGCTTTATTTCAGCAGCCTTTTCTCAGATTTTGAAAAAATCTTTTTTTCCCCTTATATTTGAACCTGTCTGCTTTTTTTTTTAAAAAAAAAAAAGGTAGAATAGAAAGGTGGCATAGTCAAAACTCTTTTCTGCTCTCCCAGTATCACTTGCAGTCTTTCATAGGACCACTGTAATTCTCTTTTGTAGGTAGAAATCTTTCCTTCTGTGCAGGAATGCTAGAGAAATCATAACCGAACCTCTGGGTTATACTGTCCTGGAAGGTGGGATGCCTGTTGGGTCACAAACCCTGTACTTCCATTCTGGAAGAAGGAAAGCTATCTTTGTGTGATGTTACTTTTATCAGGCAGGGCAAAAGGGTGATTTCTGCTCTAGGATCAGGATTGCTTTCATCAAAATTTCAAGACAAAAATGTCAACAGAGACTTTAGTTATGACACTCATCTTTTTGGACACTGAGCACATGCAGTTTGTATCAAAACTAAACTGTACAGCAGATGATCAATAGGGTAGCAATCTCATCTGGTTAATTATGCCCCCATAAGTACATCCTACTCTTTTCCAAGTCCAGTAAATGACTGTAGATTATTTAACTTTTCCTATCTTTTAAAATTTTTTCTGTGATAATTCCATCATAAAACGAGACATTACGTTTTAAAATATTAGTCACCTCACTAGAAAGTGAATATGAATACTTCTGTAGTTTTTGGTAGAGAGAGTACAAAGACTGAAGGACGTCTTCAGTGGAAAAGACAACACCCTGGCAAGGGTGATAGTGGCAGGAAAAATGTTATTTCTAGAAACTGGTTACAGGGGCCAAAGTAAAAGATTCATTTGCCTTGGAGACTTTGGATTGCAGCTGGTTTGAATCTTATCTGTTGTCTTTCTAGGTGTTTTGAATAGGCTAGGGACATGCCATAAAAAAACAACTGTTATCAGTCAAGGATATTTTCCAAATTGCTCCTTAATTCTTCCCTCCCCCCTCGAACTGGGGGAGGTTTTTTTTCTCAGAAAAAGGCTTTGGCTTAAAGGGCTGTCTAAATTTCCATTGAAGTGAAATTTTTGGCCCCTCATTTGAAGGATTTCCTGTTTTTCTGGGCTAGTTGTCAGTACTCTGGCAAAAGTTTAATAGAAGGCCAGTGGAGAAGGAGCAAAAAAAACCCCTAAACCCCAAAAAATCCTTTACCTTTGTTTTTAAGGGATCGCATTTTTAACATTACATGTGTGAAGACCTTGGGTCTAACTTCATTTTATTTTTTTTCTATTCACTGTTGAGCTGAGATATGTGGGCTCACTTATTTCCTAGTATTTGGAGAGGCGTGTAAATTTGGGCTCTACAGCAGTTTGCTTCTTCAGTTTGTCATGTTATCTAGTGATGTGTTTGTCAGTCTTCCAGTGATGTTTGGTTTGTTGTAATGTAACTATTGACTAGAATAGCTAGACTGTATAGGACCAGTGCTTCTGAGGTGTTGTCTGTAGAAAGTAATATTTGACTGTTGCTGAATGAAATCTGTTTTTATAAATTCCAGGGGTGTTTTTCAAGAATGCAGGATTTAAAAGGGTCTTTCCTGTTCATCAGGTCCAATCCCATGCTATTTGCAGATCACGTGTTAACTGATTCATCAAATGCTCAAGCTCTGCCTTCACATGTGGTCTTTTCTTCCTGCTACTTTTGATTTAGAGGCTGTTTCAGGCCCTCACTGTCCTCATCAGTCATCTGATTTTCAGCAGAAATGCATTCATAACTAGCTCTTAGCAAATGTCGTTCTTAACAGGATGGAACAGCAGGTATTTAAGATAAAGAACCATTTTGACGCTAACCTTAACATGTTATAAGAGACAGTGGCTTTCTGTCAGCTTTCATTGCAAGCTCTGTGTGATAGCTTTTCTTTCCTGTCACTCTTTTTCTGAAGATGGCTTATGAGAATTTTAGTTATCTATGAGAGCACAGTGTACCGTGTGTTCTTGTACAGTGGCATAAATAAACCCTCATTACAAGTAGGGGCATACTTGATATGTTAATTGACTACAGGATTGATATGTGCTGTTATGATGCCATCGTGAATAAAGCAAATGCAATAAAAGTGTATCTGACTTTCTTAAGCCATCATCTTTTTCAAACAAATTCTTAGTTTATAGCAGACTCCTGCAGTGAATGCCCAATTGAAGGTTCGAGATTTACTTTCCACTTGTGTTCCTCCAGTGGGTGGTTAACTAGTTTTGGCATAATACTCCAGGTTCTAGTCTGTATTATAAAGTTAACTGATGATACAAGACTGTAAATTATCAGCAGGGGTGTCTCTGCTGCTTGTGCTGAGTTGTTAAGGAAGATAATAAATAGATCTAAAGAAGAGTCTCTAAAATGGATATCCTTTCAACATAACCTGTGGCTTTTGCTTTATCTTTTGCCCATCCTGTGCTGCTACTTTATTTTCTAGTTTAAATAATTTTCCATCTGGTATAGTAGGAAGCTGAGTTATTTAGCCTCTATTTCTGGCAGTTCTCTTGTATTTTATCCCATTTACCAGGTATGTTTCCTTCAAAGTATATTCTGAAGTCTTGCATCCTAACTAGTCTAGATCACTTTTTCCCCCTGAATAACTCAGTCTCACTGCCCCTTTAAACAAAACTATTAGTAACAATTTCTAGTCATATATTTTGATTCTATCATACTATATTTAATCCCTTGAATCAATAGATTGCTTTGAGTTTTACCTCATATTTGATGAAGTATCTGTACATTCAGTATTCCCCTTTAAATACTTCAGTGTTTGTCACTGCCTCTGCTTTCAGAAAGGAGAAAATCATCGTTTTGTCCTATTCTAGGTGTTGTCTTCTCTACCTTTCCTCTCCACAGAGCTGAAGAGTCTTGTGGCTTTATATACTCATGGGACTTAATTTAACTTGACTTTTGGTAACTTGCTGGGCTTTGGGTTTGTTTTTTTATTAGGAGTAATTGTATTTGCAGACCACTTCTATTTTTGCAGGCTGTGCTGATATGAACTATTTATCTAGTTTGGCCTGAAGTCCTTTCTTACAAGTTGTTTCCTGTTTGACTGGTGCCTTTGCACCTCCTAGATTTGCTCATCTAGAAGTTAAAGAAATTCAAATCCTACTTGTTGCTCAAAACCCTAATTATCTGAGTCCAGTGGATTTTAAATAGATTTCTTAGTTTATCAAAGCTTGTCTTCCTGAAATTATCTTCCAAAAAGTGATCAAAAATTAGTATTCAAATTCAACTAAAAAAGCAGGGAGGTATTTAATGTTCTTAATTTTTCACCAGGAGGTAATTTCCAGCAATACATATTTGAATTAACATTAGGTTTCTCTCCTTAGCCAAATGTGGCTCTGGGGTCAACTATGGGTAACCAAATAAACCTTTTTTTGCTTTGCTCATTACATTAGTCAGGGTAAACAATAAATTCTAAGCTTGCATGTGTAGAAATGCCTTGTTCCCTAAACTCCTTTGAATTTAACAGCAGAATAACTTGCAAATTTTGCTGTAAATACCTCAAAAGTGTCACATAGTGGCATAAAGTGGCAATGTTGCATCACTGGTGTTACTTTATTTTAAGTAATCCCCTTGTGTATTGCTTTTATACTCTGGTTAGAGTTGCAAAGTGCTTTGAGTACTTACTTGTAGCATTACTTAACTTCTTTAAAAAGAGTTCTTGATTTGAAATGATTAAGTTTTCTCTATTTAAGAAGCTGGCTATACAAATGTTGAGTATTGTGTTGAGTGCTCACCAGCAGTTAGTTGAATCTTTATCAAAGGTGTTTACCTTTCACTTGGTATGTTAACTTCCTGTTTCCTTGTATGATTTTCTTGTTTTGTTATTGTGTAATTGCTTAAAGAATACATTTACTAGATACAATTGCACAGGTTTGTCAGCAGGTCTTGTGCAGTTGCCCAAACGTATTTTTGTGATACAACTTGTCTGAAATGTTAGAATGGAAGAACCTTTTTAAATTTAAGGTATTATACGTGCTCCTGAATCTCATTCCAGGTTTTGTGACTTTACAGCTTCCTGCTCTAATTGCTTCCTATGGTATGGCTAACCCCCAGTTATATAGAATTTATGCTTTTGAACTGATCAGTGTTCATGAAACCAGTATTTTAGCTGAAGTAACTAGGTTTAAATGCAATTCAAGTGGCAATTATGGGTTGTGTATATTATCCCTTCTAAGTTTATGCTATACTGCTTAAGTTATTTGAGCAAAAAAGTTCTAAAAGGAAAAGACCTGACAGTCCCTAGCTCTGCATGTTACAGATTTGAGCCCTTTTCTGAGACAGTCTAATTTGACTATATTGTCTGATATACTCTAATGAAATTAGATGCTCAGCTAACTTTGTCAGCTAATAATAAATAACCCACATACTAGTTAAGTAGTTGTTCACTATTTCAAGTATGAATGAATTGTGATGACTTTCAGAAAACTATAGCGCAGTCTGCTTTTCTTTTTCTGGACTTCTGGGTAGATTAAAGGTTTCTGTAAGCATTGTAAAAGCTCTGGATGTAAAATTTAACTGATCAGAAGGTTTTATCCTCTGTGCGCAATGACCCTAGGTTGGACATGAGCAAACTCTTCAAGATCAACTTATGAAACTCCAGCCAGATACTCCCTGGAATGAGTGCTTCAGGCTAGTGGTGGCTGTTAGACTACAGACGACTGAGTTCCACCTCAACCCCACTGGTTGTTCAGCTGCTGTTTGCATACGCTAGCATTTGTATGGCTGTATTGTGAATTGGATCAGAAACAGATATGGATTAGAAACTGCTGCAGTTTTGTTTGTGATTTTTTTGGAGTTTATTAGATTTTGTTGTTTGAAACTGCAGTTCTCTTTTTAGCAATTATTTTTTAGATTGGATACTTCAAAGATTGTGGTTTATATTTTTGGCAGCTGGCGGGTACATATGGCATAAGGGATTAAAACAGCAGTAATTTGATACCACGAGATTAGTTCTGAGTTTAGTGTTCTGAATGCTACTTCCTTCCAGTGTACAATTTATCTTTTCCTGCTTTGTAGGAAAAGGTAGTCATGGGCAGAACTGATGTGTAATGGTTCTTTCTGGGACTATACTGAAGGCTGAATTGCAGAAGTAGAGGAAAAAACACTGTCTGTCTTCCTCCTCTGGTTCAGCAAAATCTAGCCAAATTCTAATGCAACAGGTCACTGCTGAGAGCTCAGGAACTGTTGTGCTTGCAACTTAATCTTAACTGATAATGATGCTGTCAAATTACCTTCTGTAAAGGAGTCACTAGTCCAGTGAATCTTTACTTTTCAAATTAGTAATGATATATATTCTTCTCCTTATAGAAGTAGACATAAAACTAATAGTAAACCTCAGACTCCTGAAAATCTATCATCTACACCTGGCTTTGCTGGATATAGGAATATGTTTGCAGCTATTTAAATACTGTATTATCTTTGAGTTGCAGAAAGACAATGGGACCACTGGCGTGCTGACAGAAAACGTGCTTCTCCAAGAAATTGAAGGGCAGAATCAAGAACTGTCAGCTTTTTCTCAAGCAGTTATGAAGTAAGAAATTACTGAACACAAATTAGCTGTCAGAAGAAAAAAATAAAGCTAAATAACTCATTTTCAGTTAAGTTGACAGGGCCAGTCCTACACTTTTTTGCTTGATGGGGTAGAATTCAGTATGTCTCCTTTTCCCTTTTTCTTATCCCAGTTTTCCCTGGTTTTGTCTTGTTTTTTTTCAAGAATGCAACAGAATTGTTAAGGTGCTCAGTACTAAGCTTTTTGAATTATCATAGCTCCTCTTTATTCTTTTGGTCCTGTGACTTTCCTCTCACTTTTTTCCTTTTTTGTATTCCTTTTTATCCTCAAACTATTTTCCTGTATTTCCATATATCTGTATCTCCTTCTATATATTTTTTTATACAATTTCTTTTGAAAGAATTTAAAGTCTTTTTCTCCGTTGATGCACCTCACTAAATCCTGTCACTCAATGACTTTCTAACTCTTAAATGCTGTCATTTTTATTGTTTCCACAACTGGAATTCTGTAACAAATAAAACCTTCAAACTTGTTCCTGCTTTGATCAGGTGGTGAAGTTTCTTAAAGGCCATACCAAAGAAGATGGGACTTGATAACCCAGAATGCTCCTTCTATTTTCTTGCTTACTGCCACAATTTAATGAGATTTTTTTTTTGCTTTCTTCCTAGAGCAGACAAACTAAGAGTCTTGCCTCTTTTCCTCTCTAGATCAAAATCCAAGAACTAATAGGGGAAATAGAGATCTTTGAATCTGAAGGGTAACAGCTACTTTTTAAAACAGGAATGTTTATGAAATGAAAAGCAAACTCCATAAAACCAGTGAGAAGTCATATACCTGTGAAACTTACTGATGAGCAACATCAAGACAAAGCTCACATAAAATAGGCTTGTTGCAACAGTTTTTAGTTAAATCTAATTGTTGCCCTTTCTTTCAAGAACCAGTGCTTAAAGTGCTGATGGACTTTTGACTGGACAACTCTTGCTAGAGGGATTCCTTTTTTTCCCGTTCATGCTATTGTCAGGAATCAAGATGATGAAATAGATGACCATTATAGATGAGTTCTGTTCTTAATCTCCTATAATACTACTATAATGTTGGCAGAAGGTTAAGGTTAAATTATTTTATCTTTGATAGCTGCTTTTTATTTTCTGCTATTTATCAAAGTACTGTCTATTCATTACTAGGTGAATGTTTCATACCGTTTGTGTCCTAAAGAAAAGCTTTTCCTTTAATTCAGTCCTCTTTCTCAACTTCCACAACTTGGAATAACTATCTTCTACATAGTATCTAAGTTAAAGTTAGACGTCTGAAAATTAAAACATGTCAAGAGTTTTGTGGTGTTTTGTACATAAAAGAAATGACCCTTTTTTTTAAACTGGTTTTTAGCAAATGCCATGGATTAGCTCTTTTAAAACTGTTTTAGAGCTTAGCTTCTACAGAAGCTGTGTATGTCCTGTACGTGTTGACCTATTAAACATTTTAAGCTATATGGAAGACCTATTAAATATTTTAAGCTATATGGAAAACCTGCCTAATTATAAGCTAGGTTTTTTCATCTCTACTACTTGTATAATTATTGTGGGCAGTGTTCTGTTGAGAGTAGAAAAATTAAATGGTGTTTTGTACCTACAATTTAGGTAAAGAGCAAAAGGTAGTCTTTACTGTTCTGGCTTGTGGTTATTACTATGTTATTTTGCTTTAGTCTTAGACTTACCCATTGCAATGTTTCATAAACCTTCTCTACTTTCAGATTGAGGACCAAATTTCCTTATGCTAATTGGCAAACAAATCCAGGCTTTGTGCTGAGTCCAATCATGCTGCAAAGAAATATAAGTGGGGAGAATGCCAGTATCAAGGTTTCTATAGAAATTGAAGAATTCCAGCAACCAGTAACTTTCACGTGTGATGGTATGTTTTTCTGCTTTTTAAATTGGAGTTTGCTTGTAAGACTTAGAATGGTGGGTTAAGACTGTACACTCAGTCTAGGCCAATGGCTTTCAGTTTTTGTAATCCCTGGGTCTCAGGTGTGCAGATTGCTTGTGGGGAATGTGGAAAAGGTAAGTGAAGAAAGAACCTAATTCTGGGTCAGTGCCTCCATCAGAAAATATTTAGCTGACAAAGTGAAACTTTTTTTTTTAAAAAGGAAAGCCAAGCAAACCAGAAGCACTATTCTATCCACTGCTGAGAATGTTAAAAGAGTTTTTCAGGAGTTTGACCTACTTTATGGTAATTGAGGGGATGACAACACCAGGACTGAGATTCTTAACTTTTAATTTATTTTTTTTATTTCAACACTCTAACATGTGTTTAAATAAACTCTTGCAGGCTATCTGAAAATTCAGACAAATTGCTTTTGGGAAATAAGAATAAACACTGAAATTATCAATTACTTGACTTCAATATATGCTTATGAACACAAACACTAAAATAATACTGTCACGATGTGCCACAACTATCTGGCCCAGTTTTGTGGGTAACCAGGAGTATTAGTTTGGTGTGGAACTTCTAGGTTTGCCTTGTTCTTATACATAAATTCACATTCTCTGTGCAGTCAAGACTGCACAGCACGTTTGTATTAAAGGCTGTAACTCTGGGTGCTGTCAACTTCTGGCAGTTCTTGGTGATAAAATAACTGATAATAAATTACCTCAGAAGCAACTTACTTTTTAGCCTCTAAACTGCTGTAGTCTCTTAGGCCTTGTGAGGGTTCCCATTCCCAGACTGTGTCACCTGGTAGTGGATCTGTGCTGTGGTGGCTTTTTTATCATTTGGTTCTCTATCTGTAACAGTGTAGATGCTTTAGAGTTGGTTGTTCTCAAAAGATACGAAGTTGCTTTATTACTCACTTAAACTAGCTGCTCTGTTGGAAAACAAGCTCTCCATACGTAAGTGTTTTCATTCTATATTTGTTAATTTGCTCAGCCTTATAGTTATTCTGCTGTGATTTAATACTCTTTTGTTAAGAAATGAGGTGGACTGTAAGTGTAGCTTAGGAAGGGTTTCTGCTCTTCATCCTTAAGACTACACTTTCCTAATATTACAGGATTAATCCTTTCCTACAAAAGGCTTTGGTAGCGTAAGCAAAACGTTATGGCTTCAGCCCTTTATTTCTAGAAGTTTTGTGAATACCTTGGAATGTGTTTTGCATTCTAGCCCTGCGTATCTTATTCTTTGTGCTTTCTGCTCTCTTCCTTTTTCTGATGCTGAAAGTAATCACAGTTAACTACTTGTCTTCCATAACTAGTGAAAGATAGGTATCCGTAGCTTATACGTGACTAGTAATAGGCGTATTTAAAGTTATTCTCTTCCTTTAATTCGTTCTGTTCTTGGTCAAATTGTTGCATACCTTAGCATCCTAATGCTAGAACTACTTCAGTATGGCTTTCAGTCCTGCTCAGAAGGGACTGCAGCCTTTCAGTGTTCTGACAACTCGATGTGTAGAAAAGACCCAGGAGGGAAACAGATGAACTTTAGAGCTTATTTGGGTATACCTATTCATTTTGCATTTGTTTATTAGACTTTACATGGAAGTACAAGTCTACCTGAGCAATCACTGCGTGTCAGTAAGAAATGAATGTCTTTCAATAAGACGGAGGGTGGGAAAAAGGTGGTAACACTATCTTTGTATTACTCCAGTAGGCTTTGCAGGACTGGCAGACCTTGGCCAATGCAGCCTGTGACTATAGCCCATAAACTGTTACTGCATCTTTTTTCCTTATCAACCACCATATTCTCTGCTGAAGGTAGTACAGCAGTTTCACTCTAGACTAATAATAAGCTAAACAGTCTTAATAATGAGTTAAATAGTGTTTCTGAATTCGTACTTCTTATCATTCCTTGTTCTTGAATTCCACGTACTCATTCTTCATATGCTATCAAATACTTCTATGCTTGTAATAATTAGTCATCTGTTAATGAGATGAAGCACTTGCGTTATCTTGTGGAAAATATTGTTGTAGCATTATCTCTGTATCCACCGTAGTAGTAACATTTCTTACAAAAAAAAAAAAATGATTCGGGAAAATTGGGACGGTCCCTGGACGGGGGGAAAAAAACACTCCGAAGGTACTGATGAAAAAATAAATTCCCTTACACAGTGTTTTTTTACAGAATTTTTGAGACACTTAATGACATTGCAAATTATTTGAAGGAGAAGATCAGAAACTAGGTAGGGAGGGGTAGAGAGCATTTTGTACTTAAAATGTTTGTGGTGTTAAAACATATCTGTATTTTTCGTCAGTGACAGCTGGTGGCTGTGGGGGAATGGATTTTGGGTTTAACTAGGATTATTTCTTTTGCTCTGTAGTTGCTGGATGGAAGAGAGAGTCTGTTTTCAAAAGGGCATTTGGAGACTGATGTGAAAGTACTGGTTGTTGAGTTGCTTTTTGCAAAGGCTTGGTGATGCTTACTGAGATCTGATCTGTACAATGTGGAAACTGCCCTAGACAAATGGAAAGGAAAAAGAAAAAAGGACTTTCAGTAGGAGTTGCCTCTGCTACAGCTGATACTCACTTCCTCAAAAGCAGAACAAATAGAGAAGTTCCATCTCCAACCCTTCAGACAATGATTTTTAAACTTTAAGCAGCTCTGGGATCACATACCTATTTGAAGTCCTTGCTAAATAAGGCAAACTTATAATTAAAAAAAGGCTAGCCTCATATAAAAACTGAAAAACAGACTGCAGACTTTTTTGTACTCTTGGTCAAATGACTATACTGTATTCTAATTTAAAAAGGATTTATTGATTTCTTAAACTACAGGCAGGTTTTATAAGGTGCCTTTCTTTGTGGGGAAAAAAATGAAGATCTTGGACTATGAAATTTAGGAGATTATAGAAGCATAAGAGTCTTCCCTACAAGTATAAAAATAAATTTCATTAAATAACCACAATTTGTGAGTGAACAGTGGTTAATATCGCTTGCTATAGTAATATAGCTATATTTAACTTTTAGATGTAATTTCTTTAAACAGTGAGTTCCCCTGTTGAGCTTATAATAATGCAGGCACTTTGCTGGGTGCATGATGACTTGACTGAAGTGGACATTGGCAGCTATATCCTGAAAGTCTGTGGCCAAGAAGAAGTTTTACAGAAGTAAGTTTCATTAATATTTAATTTCATGCTTCTTCATGCACAATTAATGGAAAGTATATCTTTAACAATTAAATGTGTGAAAGCAGAAATCTTAAAAACGCAGAAGAGTCACATTTTGCACAAAGATCAGTCTTTAGAGTTGCTCTGGGATACAGCAAAGTAGGTTCTCAACAGCTTCCTAGAAATCTGTTCTAATCTGCCATCTGTTGTGTTGAACACAAACAGGTTTTTTTCAGATGCAGATTTCTAGAGCATGTCTGGATGTTGTAGTTTTCAGCTGCTCTTCAAATCCCAACAACCAGGTAAAAAAAGTCTACTGATGATTTCAGATTATCAGAAATCATCTGTGGTGTGTTTTTCTTCAAAACTAATGGCTTACAACTCCCCCATTATTTCTCTGGGTTTGAATATTTGGTTTCATTGTTAGCCACAGTAGTTAAGAGCTTTAGCAAAAGTATAGGTATCTGCAATAGTATACTAAAACTTCTGTAGAAGTAAAAATCAGATCAAGGAGTATGGTGTGGAGGCTGATTCACCATTTCCTTATTTTGAGCCAACAGGTTGTCTTAAATATTCCAAGTGAGTTTTTTGAAAAACACTGCATATTTTTGGTAAAACTATAGCTTTCTTTTGTTCAACAGTAAGCACTGCGTAGGAAGTCATGAATATATTCAGAACTGTCGGAAGTGGGATATAGAAATCAAACTGCAGCTCTTGACCCATAGTGTAATATGCAGAGATCTGGCACGAACAGTAAGTACCTCCTAAACTGCAGCAGCAATATAAGTCTTGAAGAGGTTGGGAGTTTGCATGAGAGTTGATGGATCTGAGGTGTAACCTTTTTGGGTGATTAACAAATTTGTATGTCTGCTTGGTGTTGGGAATTGTATTCTCTTATACTAAGAGGAAATGAAATACCAAATTTTTGCAAGGCAAATAATAATATACATATGGATAAACTCTCTTACTAGACCAAGTACTATAGCTGGAAAAAGTATGCAAGCGTTTGGACTTGACTTGAGACCTGAAAGAGAAGCAGCAACTTTCAGAGTTAAATAAGTTGAGAACAGTTTTTGAGTTTAATTAGATATGTTTCAGACCCTCAAAGAGGAGGGGAAGAATACTTGATATCTGCATAGTTAGGCACTCGATTGCTGTTTCTTCCCTCTTCCCCCTGTCCCAATGTGTACACATTTCATAGGCTATGAATTAGTTATTTCTTTTCCCCTTTGAAGAGATCACCTTATATCTTTCCCCTTCTACTCCACAGGTATTAGTAATGAAACTTATAAAACAGTATTACAAATTATAGAAAGGTGAGAGCTGGACTTAATAGCTAATGTTTTATTGCAGGAAGATGATGACAGAACACCTATACATCTAACCAAACACCTCTACAAAGTAGAAAAGCCTTTCAGAGAACCTATTATAAGGTAAGGTTATGTGGTTATTTTAGTAATCAAGCCCACTGCTGAATTTCTGACCAAGGTTATGTTATGTTCTTGCACTTGTGTTCAATAATTACTATTTCTTGCAGGTCTTCTATTGAAGAGCTTCTTGATGTGTATCACAAGCAAGTTAACATAGCTCTTAAAAATGAGGTAAGGGCATCATAAATTATTGCTGAACCAAAAGTAGCATGAGAAGGTTTACTAATGGGACAGCTGGGGAAACTGAGATCTGAATAAGCTGTCAAATGTAAATTTGGAATAATGGATTTTTAGATTGCTTTTCCTCTTTTCTTTCTACCTTTTCTTGCAAACTGATTATTACCTAATTGTCACAACTAGAAATGTATCTTCCAAGTCCTGGGGTGCAAAATAACCTTTTCCTCAAAAATGCTGAAGAGATTAATTTAGGGGAATAGGAAAAAGGTCTGAATCCTGACTATGTCAGTTGTTGTCAGACATGAATGATGTATTGGTAACAGATAAAAATCTACATAAAAGCGAGCAGTAATAGTTGCGTACAATGGGAGTTGTAACTGAAGCGTGTTTGGAACATACAAGTAAGTTTTACACAAAGTGTAATAACATCTTCTGCACTACTGGATTAATTTAAAATACACTGTCAAAACTATTGTCTATTTCAATGGATGATAGGTAGCTTAAAACAGGTTGTATGTGGAGTACTTTGGAGTAATTTCCCAAATGTAAAAGCTAACTGAAGATAACTTGCTTTACTCATTTCTAAAAGGAGAAGCTTAGTTTAACTCCTGATAGTAATGTAACTTGGAGACTTAAATTCTTAAACATTAGGTAACTATGTTTCTTAAACTGTTTCTATAAATCATTCATTTCAAGACTGTTCTTAATTACAATACTTTTCATTTCCAGTATGTTTGTTTGCCTCTCCAGGAATGCAGGTCTGAACAAGCTATGTCCACTATTTACATATTCCCTTAATGTTATTTAATTCCCTTGATGGTGATTCACCATGTTCTCAAGGGTAGTTTTGAACACAGTCTTCTTGTAGGAGAGTGAGATGTTACTGCTCCTTGATATGGTGGTGTTTTTGTTGCTTTGCTCTTGCAGCTGCTTCAGCTTGCTTGCTTAACTGTGGTTTCACATGCTGAAGTGAGGAACGCAAAACACCTCAATTCAGACTTATGTTCCGCTCTTTCTACAGTCTTTTTGATGATGGGAGATGTAGCTTGTAGATGATGATGAGTAGGTCCAAATATCAGCAGTTGCTGCATTTGAAATTATTTACTTCCTGAAGTGAATTCCTGTACATATTCAGTAGCTGAAGCTTGCTAATCAAAGTGAAACAGGGTAAAGTAATCCATAAGTAACTTGTTTATAGCCTTTGATTTCACATCGTTGGACGCTTTAAAATTAACTATTGTCTTTTTATTGAGTTTAATTTGAGAGCCTATGAGGAAAATAGCAGTGGAAACTTTGCTTTTCATGTGCCAAAACAGCTGTTATCTTCAAAGTGTTAGCTTTGAAAGTATGGATTAAATATTTACAATGTCTTCTGACTTCTATGGTTATTTTCTTACCAGGACAAAGTTAATTGTTGCCAGGTAACTCCTAATCCCAAAACTTTTTGATTTAATGGACTGCTTTGCTATCCATTTGTAGGAAGGTCATGAGAATATGTCGGGGAGGGTGGGGGTTGGGAATCAGTTTACATCTTACCGGGAGGATATTACACTAATCCTGCCTATTTAGTTGCAAGTGCTTATAAGTGGTTGTGAAAGAAATCTATACATTAAGCCTTTAAAAACTAAACTGTTACTTTGAAGCAAATATTTTCATTATCTACATGTGCTCTTTAAAATTGGATGAAGACTTTGCTTATATTAAAAAAACAAAACCCAAGAAACCTAGGATTATTTAGGTTTAAATTAAGTGGCTTTTCTTTTATTTGAAGAGAAGGAAGGGAATATTAGGAACATTTCAACTTTGTCTTAAGCAGCCTACCAGCATTTTCATTCTCTAAGAAGCTGATCTATTCCTTTCAAAAAAGCTTCCTGTAAAGTGTGCAATCCCCCTTCCTTTCCTTCTCCAAGATGACAGTTTGCAATTGCTTCATCTGGAAGAACCATTTAAATTAAATAATATGTAAGGCAAAAGTTGCAACAAACCTTTTCCGAAAGTACATTAAAGTGAAGTAAAAAAGATAAAGTTCTGTTATGGAAGCCATATTGTAGTGTAAGTGTAATTTGAAGCTATGTGTTTGTTTTAAGAGGGCTGAAATTGAAACACTGCTTCTTTAGCATTCCTTCCTCTCACTAATTGAACATCTTTTTTTGAACTACATTTTTTCTATGCCATGAGGGAATTTGAGCTTAATATCTCATTAGAAAATACTTGTCTGCCTACAACTTAATAGAAAAATCGTTGGAAATCTCCTAATGTTTCCCAGGACACCATTCTAGAATCCATACTACTATGTTTTCGGAGTTGATAACTGAGCTATAAGGAAGTTCTCAATAGTGAGGGTTTTGTTTAATCAAATTGTTACACTGCAGTTTAATGTAATTGAGATATGCATCTCATAATGAAATTTTCTTGGCTGAATCATCAAAAAAAAATTAAAGCAATACTGGATTTCACAATTGTGATCAATCTGTTCTTTCATACATTCCTTGTTAGAACCAGCATAAAGCAGTAGATCATGTAATTAAGACTGTCAGAAAAATCTGTTCTACATTGGATTGTGTAGAGACTCCTGCAATAACGGAATCAGTAAAGAAGCTAAGGAGGGCTGTTAATCTTCCAAGGACTAAAAATGCTGAGGTAAACTTTCACACTATAAATTGCATTCTGAAGTATGCTTTTTAACACTGACAAATACTTTTTTGTAATCTTTTTGGTAGTTGTAAATGCCAGCAACAGTTCAGTCAGGGTTATGGTGGTTTTATTTTACCTGATATCTTCCATTTATTTTAACATCTCTTTGTTAATGTATTAATCGCTTGCTTTGGAATCCTTTCCTGTTCTAGATAGTATTCTAAAACTAGTTTTAAAAAAGTCACTATTTTCTGGTTCTGTAACTACAGACTTGTGTCACAGTAGATGCTACTAAATCTGACTGAGGGAAACTGACAGCTAGCTCATGCCCTTTAAAGTCAATGCAGTTATGCTTAAAGGAGGAATTCACATCATGTATTTTCTTTGCAGTATTTATGTGAATAGCAATAGCATCTTAAAACTCTAACAGTTCAATCTTCTGCATTCCTGAGCATATGGACAAAAATAAAAATCTCTCAAATAACACAGATTTTGATGATAAAACTGCCTTACAAGGAACAGTTAACTTGAGTAGAATTGGTCTCAAGTCATGTTGTCAAAACCAGTCATTAAATGGAGAAGTGTGCAAATAAAAAAGCTAAATAGTCTTGTAATACTATTTCTGTTGTTCTGCTGCCTTATTAGAGTGGCGATTCATGTGCTGTTCTATTCACTTTCAGGTTCATCAGTTCAATATTTGTAATACTAAGCAGATGTCTTGCAAAATGCACGGACCAAATAAATATAGTTGTCACAGGAACTAAAATTCTTGCAGGGAAATGCAGAAGACGTATTAAGAAAACTTAGTGAAATGCAGCGTATCAAATATTTGTTCAATGTTTGCTTTTTGATAGGAGAAAGCTTTAGATATAATTAGATTACAGTGTAAAAATAACTTCTGAAAATAATGTTATCCCAGTAGAATTTGAAAAAGGTACTTTTTTATCAGCAAAACCCTGCAATTCTCTTGTGATGAACGTTAATGTTTAAGCCAATGTGTATGAAGGCATATAGGACTGTTTTCAGAAACAAAATTGCTCTAAAGATTGGAGCCAGTTGCATCTAAACCTTATGTAAGATATTGTTTGATTATTTTTAAAGTAATTGTTTTGTGGTTGGAAGAAGTGGCCAAAAAGTACAAGAAAACAGTAGACTGTCAAGTAGGAAATGACATGTATAGTGCTGTTTCAACAGTTTGGCATCCTGTCATCCAAAAGTACTTGGACTACTTGACAGATATGGTGGAAACATATGGCAATTTTTCTGAAAGGGGAAAATGATGTGATTCTGCCCCCCCGCCCCCCCCGCAAGTGTCTGCATGTTTTTTATAAGAATGAAGTTTTTTGGTAGTTAAGCATCTTGTCAACATTAAGTTTTAATTAATACACTAAAGGTGTAAGGAGAGCTTTCATTCTTCTGCAGCAGTTGTGGCAAACTTCTTGGGCTTTTTCTGAAGTATTAGGAATTCACTGGGTTTTGTTTTTAAATCGCAAACTTAGTTTTCATTACGTTTTAGTTTTATTAGAAGTTGAATTTGGTATGAAACCCTTCCTTATTAGAAGGGAGTAAATTCCCATGATTTGTTTGGCACCTTTTGGTTTCAACAGTGTCCTTGTTGAGACTAGACACTGCTGTAATACTGTATCATGTTTAGACTTGCAGTTTAGCAGACCAAGAAGCAAACACAACAGATAGTATTAAGTGACAGTACTTGCTGTTCAGTTTTTCTCAGTTGCTTAACTTTTTTTTATTCAGTAAATTTATAGTAACTCTGCCTACAAAAGATACGTTAACAAATGCCACAAACAAAACAGCTGTTCAGACTTAAATTACTAGGTAATAGAGCTAACAGCTTCTGCTTCCATCCATAACAGCCCTGACCAAGTTTTATCTCTACTCAGAGAAGTTAGAGTATTCTGAGCAATATTCCAATGCACTGTGTCTTTTAAGAGTTCATAAAGGGTGTCAAAATAGTTGTGACTTGACAAAACACGAGCTTTTGAACTTGGTGAATAGTTGTTGCATGTTATGGAAATTGTGATGCTGTCAGTTAACTCTTGAGGAACTTTGAGTAAAAATGTGTTACATAAACCCAAATATGAGCCTAATTCAGATGTTTCATAATTTCTGTACAAGATACTTAAAAGAAATGGAAAATTAATATTGGTCTCTTGGTACTGAAACTTGTTCTAACTTTACTGTGTAGGTATCCTTAAAATGTGGTGATGACACTAGCAAGAGCTCATCTGGTGAGTAAAGTTCTTCAATTTTATTTAAAAACTGCTTTCAGGTGGCTATTCTATGAAGATATGAATTAAAGTTAAACTATAATTTAGGTTCACTGCAGCCTGAAAACCCTCTGAAAGTGAGTATAGACCAGTTAACAAGAGCAGTTGAGGCCCTTCTGCGACTCCACATGAATTCATGTAGCAGTTCTGCAGCAGTTTCTCCAAAAGATAGTAAGAGTACTAAGGAAGCATGGATTGCCACAGAACATCTCCAGTTCACAGTATTTGCTGCGCATGGAATTTCTCCTGGTTGGGTATCAAAGTGAGTAATTTATTAATTGTAAAATTCATAATTTTCTATATTATTTTTTGTTTAATTGACTTTCTTTTTCTTGTCCAGTTATGAAAAATACTACTTGATTTGTTCTCTGACCCATAATGGAAAAGATCTGTTTAAACCTGTTCAGTCCAAGAAGGTTGGCACATACAAGAACTTCTTCTACTTGATTAAATGGGATGAACTGTAAGTGACTTTAGCATGTTAAAACTCACTAAAATATTTTGTTTTAGCTAGTACCTACCTAGCTAGCTGTTGAATACAGTCTTTCAAGCAACTCTTGCTTCTGATTCCATTTGAAGTGTTGAAAGAACAATGTGTGAGACTTACTAACCAAAATCAGAAGTATTTCTCCAAATGGTATTTCACTACTCATTTTAAAAGTGGGAATGGAAATGCTAGACAAGTGCCCTGTGCTAATGTGTTTGTAGTGTATAGTTATAAGGACTTGGGAAGGTCATAGCATTCCTTATAATGGGAACAGCTTGTGCTGCTTAAAGAAGGATGAATAAAGCTTGCTTATAAGCAGTGCTCAAATCTTGTAAATGGGGAGGAAAAGCAACTCACTTTTACTAACAGTAATGCTGAATTGTTTTTTTTCCAAATACATTGTGAATTTAAACATCTAATTTAGGATTATTTCTATAAAGAGAGCAGACACAAGTGCTTGAGAATGTCTGTCTATAGCATATGAGAATGTCTGTCTGGTTTGAGCTACTAAACTTCAGTTTCTCTTTATGGGGCAGGGGAAGAGGGTAGAAAGGAAGAAGGAAGGGCATGCAGAGAAGAAATAAGGAGAGGATGGTGGGTGATATCTGATAACTGAGAGGGGAAAATATTTTTCATTACCTATGCACAGCTTATTCTTTTCCACTTAATAGTTATCAGGCAGCCTGTCATAACTGGAGCTTCAGGTGAGTTCCACATTGCCCTATATCTATTTTCCTGACTGTTTTTAAAGGTCAGAGATAGACCCTGAGGAATACCCTGAAATTCTACCATGACAAATTATTTCAGACCAGGAATGAGAGTTTCAGGTTCTAGAATACCTGCCTTCAGAGAGTACTGCAACTACCTTTTTTCTGGTGATGCAAGGGATTAATTGTCAGATCTTTTGCTAGCCAGTACTAGTGTATTACAGTGAAAGATGTGTTAAATTGCTTATAAGCTGCTTAATATAGTTGTAGTGTTTTGTAGTGTAACTGGCTTAGTAATAAGTTGTGGTAATTTTTAGAATGATATTTTGGTGTGTTACAGCAAATCAAACTTAAAGAACATTTTAAGCAATAAAAACAGTGTAAGCAGAAATCTGAGTTTGAATTGCTCAGTGAGGTGTATACTCCTCAGCTGCTTTCTTTATGGGTGCTAGTTTTGCACCATTTGAATTTCTTTCAGTAGTTCTTAATAGATTCTTTCATTTGGATGGGAAACTATTGTCAGCTGACTCTCAATCTGAGAGACTAGGAGGCGGCTAACATGGAATTGTGTGTGTCCTCATAGTGAGTAGAGCGGGAAGACTGGTTATGCTGGACAGTGTGGTTCTGTGTAAGGGATGTGATTTAGTAGACAAAGATTAAAAAGGGTTGTTCCAAACCTAGCTACAGTGCTGAAATGTAATTTAGCAGGTTTTGCAAACTACTGGTACAGGAGATAAAATGGAGTGAAATATAATTAATGAAATGTAACACTTGTTCTTCAATGTTAATTAACTTTCTGAAAGGAAGAGGCATCAATGGGTTATATGGATAAGCCTGTAACTTATTAACAACTGTCTGTCCTTTGACTGACTTATTTTAATACTTTTATTTTACAGAATAATTTTTCCCATCCAGATTTCACAGCTGCCTTTGGAATCAGTCTTATGTCTGACTTTGTTTGGAATCTTAAATCAAAGTAGTGGGAGTTCTCCTGACTCAAATAAGCAGAGAAAGGGCCCAGAAATTTTGGGTCAGGTTTCTCTACCTCTTTTTGATTTTAGGCGGTAAGTATCCAAAATATGGGTAAGATTATTAATATGATTTACTCTGTATAAAGCTTATCCACTCCCATAACTATAGAAACTGCTTCTCCGCCACTGCATGTAGTAGGCCGTGATAAAGGTAAGAATTGTAAACTATATTCATAGAATCATTAAGGTTGGAAAAGACCTCTAAGATCGAGTCCAACCGTCAACCCAACACCACCATGTCCACTAAACCATGTCCCTAAGCGCCTCATCTACACATCTTTTTAAATACCTCCAGAGATGGTGACTCAACCACTTCCCTGGGCAGCCTGTTCCAATGTTTAACCACTCTTTCAGTAAAGAAATTTTTCCTCACGTCCAATCTAAACCTCCCCTGGTGCAACTTGAGGCCATTTCCTCTTGTCCTATCGCTAGTTACTTGGGAGAAGAGACCGACACCCACCTCGCTACAACCGAATACATTATTGTTACAGAAATAATGCTTTCAATTAAATAGAGTATAAAACATAGTCCTGTGTTGTAGTATTTCCATCTAACTGGCTGAAAAAAAAAAACTTGCCTGCTGGAGGAAGTTGAATATTGTTTGGATGAAAGCGGTTTTATTTGTGGGAAATCCTCATAGTAATGGGGGCCAAAAGAGGTCATGTTCATACCAACTGTGTAAGTATGCAGCAGTTGAGTATGTAAGCATAACTCAAGTTGTCCTTTGAGGAATCCACTGACATCCAGGTGTTGCCCTATAAGTCATATGCAGTTAAATATGTGCGGGTGTCACTGTCCGTTTCATTCTGGCCACGGATGCCAGAATTAGGCATGATGTTGCAGAAGTGATCACACCACTGCAAAATAGCTTCAGGATTTATGCTTAGGGTTTCCTATTTATATGTGCTTCTGACTTCTAGGTCTTACTGGAAGCTTAAATTATCTAATCGTCAACCAAGGCTGCAGAAAGACAACCAAGTCTTTCCTGGATAGTTACTTCTATGTATTGCTTATGTCTGTTCCACATGGCTTGCATCCTCTGGTTCTAGATATGGCTCTACTTGTTCTGCTTCCCCTTTTCTATGGTGACGATTCCAACAGCTTGGGGATGCTTAAGAGTTTAGACTTTCCTGCATTGCAAAGATGGCCTGCAGCTGCTTTTAGTCACCACTGAAACTTGGATTTCTTTTCATAAATGATGCTTATTTCAGCCTTTTGTTTAAATGTTGTATTTCAGTCTCCTATCTAAATATCACATTGCACAGTATTTTATTGAAAACATAGCTTTTGTTTTGATTTGAATTGCAAATTTATCTTGTCTTCACGCTGCATGGTGTTCTCATAGTAGTTAGTTTAGGGAGAAAACTATTTTCTGTTTATGCAGAGCACTAAATAGAATGTGTTGCACCAGTGTTTACTTGAATGGCCTGTATATGGCAGCTGTAAAGATGCTAGTGGTCTAATCCACTTGCAGTCTACATAAATTAAATCCAGACCTAGGTAATTAAAGATACTAGCCAAATATTCCAGTTACAGTTGAGAATAGCATCAACAGCAGGCAGGAGCTGAAACTTGTAGCTAACTAAAACGTAGGAAGAATAAAAGGTCATGTGTGTGCTTTGGAAGAATCCGTAGTCAAGTTAAAATCCCTTCAGATGAAGTGTGTGGAGTGCTGTAAAATATCTTCACTTGTGGATGAGACAGAAGGCTGTGGCAAGTATATTAAACTAGAGAATTACTAAAAAGAATGAGCTGTTCAGTTACGCTTTAGTGGCACGATTTAGTATTTTTTTATTGGCATCATAAGCTCCCAGTTAATCAATTTTTACGTATAAAGAACTGTTCTTTCTTTGAAACACACGTAAACCCTAAAACATCTTTCAAAATATACTAAAAGCTTGGCCTCCAAGAAGTCTTTTTGAGACTGTATTTTGATTTTTAAAGACTGATAGAAGTTTTCTGTGCCTAACATTCAGCACTTAACCAATATATGAAGTATCCTCAGTTGTGCCTTAATATTGGGAATAAACTGGCAAATACAAATGTCATCTGATAAGTGCTTGCAGATCTAGTAATGTGGAAAGTCCAGGCAACTAGCAATGTCTATAATATTCATATGCCCATGGCTTTTTTTCTGAGAGGGTAAGAAGGTGCGTGTGTTCAGTTTATTCCTCAGAGGCAAAAGTGTTCCTTTTCTCCCTTAAGAAATAGGGAACGCTTGATTTAGCTGGGTTAGCTGTGTCAGCACTGAACTTTTTCCTCTGCCTTTTCTACCTGAAAGTTGTATGTAGTGTTTCAAAGGACTTAAAGTACAGAAGACATCCAGTGAAAGAAATAAATTCATATGACACTTGATGATCATAATTCCCTTTTTTAAGGTCCAAACTGTATTGGCTAGTACAGTTTGATTTCCTGTGTTCTTTTCTGAACATGAATATTGAAATACTCGTCATAGGATATTTTCTTATCTCTGCAATAGAAACACATACTCAGTTTGAACTATCCTCCTATACCACATTAATGCTTTGGAATTGTTTCCTTGTAGTGACCATTGGTCTTCTCCAGATAGTATTTTAGTAACTAATATCTTGTTGAAGTAAACAGACTGTGACACTAATACCTGTACGTGCTCTTTTTTTTTTCTCAGACTGTTAACTTGTGGGACAAAGCTCTTGCAACTCTGGACCTCATCACATCCGCATCATGCATCAGGGATGGCCAGTAGGAAAGGAAATATGGAAAGAATAGTATTGCAGGTTATATATAATTCTGACTTGATCTGACTATGTCTTGTTTGAATATTGTGACTTGTAACTCTTACGTGAGTGGTAGTAGATCAATTAATGTTTTGGGGAGAGTGCAAATATTGCGAAGTCATATTTGAAAGCCCATATAGAATAGCGATTACTAAGCATTAAGGGCAAAGAATGGAAAGCTGCTGTATGTGTATACAAGTCAATTATTAAATCACTATCTTGAAGTAAGAAATCGGAAATGCCTTGGTAATACATGCTATCAGTACCGGGAGAGAACATCTTTGAAAAGCAATCTATAGAAATGTATGCTGAGATGGGAGTTGTCTAGACCCAAAAAATAGCCATTCCAGTTTCTTTACAGAACATAAGCACCTCTCATTCTAAATTCAGAGCCCAAATTTCTCTAGGAAGAGAAGGCACCTTGTTAGGCATGGCTTAGCAGTCCCAAAACATGGTTGGTACTGTTCTTAAGAACTTGCATCATCTCTTTCTTTTTCTTTTAGATTGACTTCCCATCCCATGCTTTTGATATTGAATATAAAATTCCTCAAGCTGCAAAGACTACTGTGCGTCATTCCATAGAAACATTAGAAAAACCATTGAGAGAACGTCTCCTTGCCATTCTCTCAAAGGATAACACTATTGGGTATGTTCATCTCTTTCTAGCTATGGTCTCTTTGTATGCATCAGTTTGTGGCTAGGGTATGGAATGCTTATTTATTCTTAAATTTCTTTAATATGGTTCTAGTAAATTTTGAAGACCTATGGACACTTAAACAAGAGTTTGACTTAAACTTGCGAAATAATGGTGCTGACATAATGAATTTACTTGTGCTTTCCATGGCTAGTGTTGTCATTCTCCTGTTACAAGACTGCCACCCTTTTGGCTGCCTGTTATATATGCCTATTGCATATATAGAACTGCTTGGCAGTTCTTCAGTTACAGGGAGCAGTGGCAGTTTCAGCAGTGGCTGTTCATATGCTATGAAAGGTTCTCTGGCAGGCTTTCCCCCTCATCTGCACCAAACTAACATTAACATTTTGGTTTATTTCAGACTATACTAAAACTTATTTTTGTCCTGCCCAAGTTATAACTTTGAACAACTGCTTCCATAATGTTTGAGGCTTTATTTTGCTTCTCGTTTTGACTTTTGTGGACGAAATAGCCATTTTAATTGCATTCCATTTTGTGTGTTAAATTATTTCTATGTATACAATGACCAATAGCATTGGGGTTATTCAGGTGATGGTCTGTGGTGTGCGTTATAAATGGAAATGCTTTTGTCTGCAGGCTGTCAAAAGAAGATAAAGAATTTTTGTGGGAGAAGAGACATTATTGCCATAGTCATACTAGTAGCCTACCAAAAATATTGGTTAGTGCCCCTCAATGGGACTGGGCAAGTCTTCCAGAAATATATTCATTACTTCAACAGTGGCCTCCTTTATCACCCTTAGCTGCACTGGAACTACTTGATTCAAAGTAAGAAAAACAATGTAAATAAGTTCTCTCTGTGTGTTGTGCATTAAATGACTTTTCAGTAAAAGATTCTGAATAGCATTCTTGTGGAAAATACTGCTGAATTTCTTGTAGCAAAAGCTAAATTTTCTTAAAATTTTGAAAAACGTGCTTACTTTATTCATGTAGGCTTAACCAAGTCATGTATTGAAAGAATAGCAATAGTGGTTAGGATTCTGAAATCTGATTTGCGACAGGAGAGCAAGCTCTACAGCCAAGCTATCAAGACTGAAGTTTTGAGAGATTAGTATGCTTGTCCTAAACATGCACATGTGTTTACATCTTAGGTAATGAAGGGCCTCAAACCTGTACATCCTTTATTGACCTATTAAAGACTTCATATAGGTTCTTTTGTATCTAGCTGATATCAAAAAAGAAAAAAAGTCCTACATGAACAGAATAAACTTAATGTGGACTTGCGGTGACTTTCTAGGTTTGCTGATCAGGAAGTACGAAATACAGCTGTGAATTGGATAGAGATATTAAGTGATGATGAGTTAACAGATTTCCTTCCTCAATTTGTGCAGGTAAGACTTTCTGTCTACACTGAAGTTTGAATTTTTTTGCTCTTGAAAACCCAAAGGAATTGCTGATTACTAGTAGCAGAAGTGCAACTGCATGCCTCTATACTTAATAAGCTTAATGCATGGTATGGAAAACAATTTGAGTAAATAATTGCCCTGTGACTGTCCTATGGATTTGTGGTGATTCTGTCTGTGCATTAGTCATAAAAATGTCAGTCTTCACCTAGAATTAAATCCAGACCTGATTTATTTCATTTTCTTTGTATTTAGGCATTGAAGTATGAAACCTACCTTGACAGCGCTCTTGTCAAATTTCTTTTGGCTCGGGCACTGGGAAGCATTCGAATAGCACACTACCTATATTGGTAAGATGTTCTTTGTTCCATTGTTCACGTAATGTTTACTAAAGATTAATATTTCCAGAAAAAAATATTCTTTGTTAATATCATAGTTCATATGATATGTTGTGAATGGAGAGTATACAAAATGTAGATCCTGTTTCTCCCGTGAAAAAACAGACAGTGCCTGTACAAGGCACAAACTTACTGCCTTTTATATCCTGTGTATCAGTAACTTTGGATATATATAGTACTGATTCATTGAAGTATTTTAAGGTCTTAGTATTGCATCGTTTGCAGTATTTTCCTTAGGAAAATTTATCTTAAATCCTTTATTTCAGGCTTCTTAAGGATACACTGTATGATACAAAGTTTGGTGTAAGGTATGAGCAAATTCTTGGAGCTTTTCTTTCAGTCTGTGGAAAAAGGCTGAGGGAAGAGCTGGAGAAGCAGACCAGACTGGTGCAACTTTTTGGAATGGTAGCAGAAAGAGTAAAGCAAACAAGTGGATCTGCTCGGCAGGTGTGTATATATTTTTAATATTCTTTAGGAAGATTAGACTGAGTATGCCCTCAGAACAATCCACTCAATTGCCTTTTTAGTTTAAGTTCAATAAAATGTTATATATAATATATAGGAAGATCTATGAATCTATTGCTCTGCATTTTAACAAGTTAATGGCTTAATGAAGTTGATGTTTTTGTCAAATTTGTTGTCATCTGAAACATAAGATTGTGTGAGGTGATAGGGTAAGAAAGTAGGATGGTTTCTGTGCACAATAAACTGGAACTGGATTTAAACCTATCATTGCTGAAGAATGATCCTGTGATGCAAAAGAATGGGATATCCGTTTACATGCTAATAATATGAACTTACAGTTTGATAGAGTGGGATTCTATCATGTGGTTCAGTAAAAAAAAAAACACCACTAACTTGTGATATTAGTGTTGTACTACTAGACTTATGTATTTTTAATAGCTAGAACAGCAGTTACAACTTCTAGCATTCCTTTGACACTGAGGAGTTAAAACATTGGCTTCAGGATAACTTTGTCCAGAAGTTTTCTGTAGATGCTTCAGTTAGCAAAATGTCAGCTGAATTTTTTTTTGCCTGCAGGCTGCCTTGCAAAATGGTATGGAACGTGTGCAGTTATTTTTCTTGAAGAACAAATGCCGTTTGCCTCTCAATCCCAGTCTTGTGGCAAAAGAGCTAAATATTAAGGTACTGCACATTCAGAGTTTCAAAACCTTTTTGTAAAAATTACATATAGGCAAAGTTTTTACAAATAGAAAAAATCAATTGAGGTGCTTGAAAGCTTTTTACGCTGGCAGGGAGGGTTTTAGTTAAAAATGCTGATTGAACAAGGCAGTGAAATTAGCTGAGCAAACATAAAATTTATATACAAATACCTCTGTAAAACCAATGAAGGTACTTGTGTTTAAAAAAAAAAAAAATCTGCAATAACTTGTTATTTCTTCAGACCCTGTCTCTTGAGACCAGCAGTCCTGGTTATAGTAAAGCAGGGGACTATTCAAAGTGCTTGAAAAAGTCCTGTTTGCAGTAGTAATCAAAAGAGAAAATTGAGCCATGCTATAAAGCTCAAACAATGAGTAGATACTGTAAAATAGGTGAAAGTACCTGTTACTGGTTGTGTCCAAGAGATGCACTGAATCCAGGGAGGCAGACAGTAGCTTTATTTTATTGTGAAGGTCCAGCAAGTAATAATGTAGGAGAAGCAGGTGAACTATTTTTCCAGAACTCTGCAAGGTTTGACAGTGTCTGCTCAACCACGATCTTGATTCTATCATCATGCATGACTGAGAACCTAAAGGTCTGTGAACACTGGATTTAATCCTGTGTGGAGAGACAGTTCGTCTTGCTTTCCTTCTCTGCTGTAACTATTAAATCATGAATATGTACTTGAAAGCAGATAAATGAGAAAATACTGTGAAACGTGCAAATACACATTTTATAATATCTTCTAGGTTTCAGAAAAAGCTGCTGATAAAATATTTATCCATGTTTTATTCAGTCTTCCCTTCAAAATGTATAAAAACATCACTGCAGCACTATTGGCTTTTGTACAAGAATTCAACAAATGACAGCCAAAGGGCTCTTTATTCAAAGGAAGCACGTATTCACCACAATCGCAATGTTAAAAGTCTGAATAGACACATTGTGGTTCAAACCTGCTTGTTGTCAGAATGTCTTGTTTTCTGGGCTAGCAGGAATAGTCCTTTTTGAGTATTAACACTAAATCTACTTGCAGGCATGTTCTTTCTTCAGCTCCAATGCAGTACCGCTGAAAGTTGCACTGATAAATGCAGACCCTCTGGGAGAAGAAATTAACGTGATGTTTAAGGTAGGCCTTACATGTATATTGGAGAAAAAAAGTTGAATGATAATCACTATTTCATTGGTATCAATTAACTTTAGCATAGACCAAAAAGTTTAGTTATTTTGTGAGTTTGTTCCTGTGTATGTAGAAACCAATGTCTGAACAGGTTGTAAAATGTGAAAGTAAGTCTACCACATGTGAAAGCTTAAATGTAGCCTATTTCTCTTTTTAAGTGCGTAGCTATGAGGAAGTAAGTAGCATAATGTATCACTTCCTAGAAATATAAAGCAATTAATCTGAAGTTTAGTTTTGCTGAAAGCATATTGTGTCTCTAACTTTTATTTTTCCATTTAAGGTTGGAGAAGATCTGAGACAAGATATGTTGGCTTTACAAATGATTAAGATTATGGATAAGATCTGGCTGCAGGAGGGACTGGACCTACGGATGGTTATCTTCAAGTGTCTTTCAACTGGAAAAGACCGAGGTGCAAAACCGGATGCTGCCTATAATCTTTGCTCCCCCACTTCAATTTCTTGTCACACTGATAGTGAAAAATTTCTGTGCAGAGGCAGGACCAAGAAACAGTGGAAGGCCAGAAGCCTTCCATGCAAGGAACTTCAGTGTTCCAGAGTATAGCAAGTTAAATTGTTCTGAATTTCCTGATGGCTGAGTTGCATTTAAATGTGTTTCTTCTCTTGAGTCCTGTTGTCAATGAACAGTGGTGCAAACAAGTAAATATTAATAATGATAAAAGCTAAGGTTTCTCTTGATGCCCTTACTGCTACACAAGAAAATAACGGTGCCATAGCAATCCTGATTCTAAAAGTTTAGTTACGGTGACGGAAAGTATTCAAGTCAAAACTGAAATTCTAAAGTATTTGGAATCTGCTGCAGTTGAGTCAGGAATTATCATTCATGTACTGAAACATGCAAAAAGAAGAAAATTTTAACACACACACACTATCCCCCAGAATTAGTGTCATATGCTGGTAAAAGTTCCTTGCGAATATGAGGCTCTTCTAGGTTTGAAACTAGGTCACAGAACTCTGAGTTTGAGTGTAAATACCGCCCTGCACTTTGAACATGCTTTTTGCTGGTTTTCACTAATTCTCTAGAGCTAGCCAATAGGAACCACAAGATCTTTAAGAGGATAAACAATAACTTAAATATTTCTTTAGTCAGATGCTAGAACAGCATGATGAAAACTCTTAAATACATGAAAAGTTGGAAATCTAGGTTGGCAAAACTAAGCAAAAAGCTTCTATTTATGCAAGACTTGCTTTTTAGGGAAACAGATGGCTTTTCTTCCTATTTTGAATGATGACTTGATTGCATAGTATGTTGCATTTTTTTTTTGTTGTTGCTGCTAATATTAGTATTCCTAAAGTACTTGAAGGACTAAAGTGAAAAAGAAAAATGGATGTAAACTACACATTTGCCTTTAGTGGCTCTTGCCAAGATAGAAGTAAAATTCTGTTAATCAAATAAATGTTTTCCTTTTATAACTTAGCTATACAAATATTTTTAGTAAATGGTATCTCCAAAATAAGGCCACATATAAAGCCTACTGCCTTATTTCTGGAGCAACAGTCTAGTCTGTTTCAGTGCTTGACAGTAGTTAAAGTTACTAGATTACTTAAGTGTCAGTGTATGAGAAATGTCAGTATCAAACTATTTTGCAGTTCTTGCTTATAGACCAATACTAGTTTATGTAGTAGAAAGTAATTATTCAAAGTGTAACTTATACATGCATTCTAGCAACTGTAACTAATTGTAGTAAAGTAAGCCTAACTTGGATTGCTACATGTGTTTTGTGGTATGCTTTGTAATATAGTCTGCAGAAGTGCTTAGTAGACCAGTGGCACTATTTTTACACCTAACTGGGTTTTGAAAGAAGGTAGTCTGAGACTACCTTCTTTGCATCGTTGTCAAGTTTCTACTGAATAATGAAAATGCAGTATAACTTAAGGAGATTGTTAAATACTTTGTTGTATTTTATATAAAGGCATGGTAGAGCTTGTTCCTGCTTCAGATACACTTAGGAAAATTCAAGTGGAATATGGAGTAACAGGTTCTTTTAAAGACAAGCCTCTGGCAGAATGGTTGCGAAAGTATAATCCTACAGAGGAGGAGTATGAAAAGGTAACTCTCTTCAGCATTGTTCTTTTTTGAAGATCTCTTAAAAGGGATAAATACCATCTTAGGAAAGAATTAAATTCTTATTCTAGATCTTCCAATTGAAATTTTTGTTTTATATCTTTAGGAAACTTATTTTTTTCCTATACTTGAAAAAGGCAAAATGAAAATCCCTTATAACTAAAAAGGAGTCAGATGAATTCTCAGGATTCACATCAGAATTTTTTTCTGGATATGGAAAAAAAGTACTTCAAATTTAAGATAGGGAGGAATGGTGGCTGCTCTTAATTGTGGTTTAGGAGCAGTGGCCTCTTCTCATACAAGCACATGGGATTCAAAAAATAAAATGTTTTCTTTTGGCTACAACGCTGTTACAATACACTGGAAAAATAGGTCTTGTACCCTCTTCTATTCTCTGCTAACATTTATTTCTTTTTGTGATTTGTCTTCAAATCCTCTTTTCTTTCATTTACTTAAAAAAACAAAACAAACATTTTTGCTGGAAAGTGTAATAGCTTTGCAAAAATCTTTAGATATCTGCTTGAGGAACACTATTTTGGGGAAAAAAAGCAAATTTTAGGGCCTGTCTTGTCTGGCTTGGATTTTACCCTTGTCAAAATTGGCTGTTGAATACATGAATGCTGTTTTCCCACGGATATTTGATCTCAATTCACTCTGTTCTCTCCCTCCCAGGCTTCAGAAAACTTCATTTACTCTTGTGCAGGATGCTGTGTAGCTACTTATGTATTGGGAATTTGTGACCGCCACAATGATAACATAATGCTCCGAAACACAGGACATATGTTTCACATTGACTTTGGAAAATTTTTGGGTCATGCGCAAATGTTTGGTAGCTTTAAAAGGTATTTTCTGTGGCTAAGCGATGTAGAGAACGAAGTGATTTTTAGTGTATCTTTATAAGCATTATAATTCTAAGCATTAACTTTTAAATTCCTGTTATCTGCTGTTCTCATTATGAAGCCAATGTCTTCCAATTTAACCACAGTTTCCAGAATGCATTCAAACTTAGCTATATAGAATTAATTTTGGAAAGGCTCCAGCTTCCTATTTCCTTATTCTGATCTCTGGAACTGTTTTAAGTCAAAGCACATAGGCATAGCTTTCAAATAAAATTACTGTTCTAGCTACTGGTAGATTGAAATAAGGAATTTGGTCTCCTAAATGTCATTTAACTTCAGTGCTTCCAAACTGCATTCATTCCTTAAGAACTTTGTGCTATACACACTTGGCAAATCTCGATGGGAATTTCTTTACAATAGTTATGAAAGCCAAGTATTCTGGTACAGGAAAAAATTACTCTAACTTTTTATTGATATTTGGGAGCCTTACATCTAACACAAATCTTGGTGTCATACTTTTCCAGGAATATTGGATAAAACTGTAGTGTAGTTTCACCTTTTTAGCTATATTCATGCAATTATGTATTGCATGCTTGTTAGGTAAACTTTATCAATGAATGAGAAATTGAGTGCCAAAACCTTTACGTCATCTGAATATCTGAATGTGAAACAAATGAGAACAGACTCTGGCTTATAAAAACAGTAGTGAATGTCAACATTATAGAAAAGAATGAACAGCAAGTTTGTATTTACTACTCCTCTGTGTAGGGGAAGATAATCTATATCCAGGATAGAGGAGTTATGTTTTAGTCAGGTGATAATATAGTCATTACACTTGTTTCAATGTGTTATGGCTTCCAGCAATGAGGGATGGAAGGCATTCTAAGGTAACCTGGCCTCCAGGTGTTGCTCCAGGAGATCTGCTGTAGGTCCAGTACCATGTGAATGTGCTGCGAATCTGAGATAGCACTAAGCAGCTGAACCCAACCTAAAAAAGTAAAATGGCATTAATGGATTATTTAATATCATTACCTTGGGGTGGGGATGGAGGGGAGGAGGAAGCACATGACGAAGTAAATAGACCTTATAACTGACTTATAAATTCTGTGCTTTTTGAACAGGGATCGAGCTCCTTTTGTGCTAACATCGGATATGGCTTATGTCATTAACGGTGGTGAAAAACCCACTATTCGCTTTCAGTTGTTTGTGGATCTCTGTTGTCAAGCTTACAATTTGATAAGAAAACACGCAAACCTCTTCCTTAACCTGCTTTCATTGGTAATCACTTTATTAAATTCAGTTGAAACTTGATAGATCTCTCATGTTGGATTATATTAAATGCTATGCTTTTTATGCTGCAGAAACTCTTAATGCATGCTTTTAAAAGCCAGAAACATCAGAAGTACTTTTTAGGAAGGTTGTATTTGGATTTGTCTTTTAAGCTTTTTTTACTACTACCTGTTTCCTGAGAATTTAAAACTAAGAAGATACCATAAATCACACTGTAAAGTGTTTTAATTGTTTTTAACTCAGCAGAAATGGTGAAGGGAATAACTGCTGATTCTAAGTAATTGTTGGCTATCGCTGTTAGCATTTAGCAAGTTAGTGCAGCTTCAAATGAATTTGATGGTCTAAGTTTTAATCATTTCAATGTAAAATTATACTGGTTTTATTGCATTAAAACTGTAAATTCCTGCAGATGCTTTCTTCTGGGTTACCAGAACTAAGTGGGGTTCAGGACTTGAAGTATGTTCAGGATGCTCTCCAGCCCCAAACGACAGATGCAGAAGCTACCATTTTCTTTACAAGGTACTGGCTAAATGAAAACTAAAATACCTACCAGCATCATGCTCTCAATGGGAGCTTTCTACTATGAAAAAATGTACTAAGGATGTACACAAACATGTTTGCTGAAGTTGAATAAGTTACACTGTACAATCATAAAATACCGGTTAGCCAGTGAACTACATAAATAAGATCAGTTTCATGTAAGATTAATGCTTGTGCTAAAATACTTTGCCTTTAAGAGTAACCTTGTGCAAAAACTTGTTTGAAATACTGAGAGCGGATAACTCTGTTTGGCTGTTTGAGACTTGCATTTTGCATGCATCTTAAATTGCTTAATAGCAGTGTATATGATGGGAACCTTGTAATACATGTAAAGAAGTTCTCTCTTTCAAGAAGTGCTTTTGCACACTGGGGAGGAAGGGATGATGCTCCAGTGTAGCAGGTAGGTGGGTGTGTATATGGTGTAACTGAGTTGTTGCTATGTGTTACAAAATGTGTTCTTGAATATATGGGGGAAACTGCAGTAGTATGCATGTAACTTTTTTTACCAACTCTGGGAAGACTTCGCTTCTTGGACAACAACCTATTCCAACGTTTGAATACTGAATCTTCTATTAAATGCTGATATGATGCTATTTATGTAGCCCATTGATCACTTTTACTGACAGAGAAACAGTTTTTAAACTAAGAAATTGGTTTTTAAGTCTGAATCATTGACAGAACTACTTTTGTGTGTTCTGACATGTGCTCTGGTATTTGACATTTTTTCTTTTCTAGGTTGATTGAATCCAGTCTGGGAAGTGTTGCCACAAAGTTTAACTTCTTCATTCACAATTTGGCTCAGCTGCGTTTCTCAGGTCTACCTTCTAATGATGAACCCATCCTCTCATTTTCTGCTAAAACATATTCTCTTAAACAAGATGGCCGAATCAAACAAGTGTCTGTGTTTACATATCAGAAGAGATATAACCCAGATAAACATTATGTAAGTATGTAGAATCTGTTTCCACTCAGTAAAGATACTGTGCATTTTCTTCCAACGGGATACATTCTCCTTCTTGCCATAAGTTCAGTACTTAATCACAGAGAATTAGTCCAGGGGAAGCGTGCCTTGTTTAGCCTTAAGTAGCTAGCTTTGAGGTAGACAACTAGGTTCCCTTTATTGACAGAGATTTAGTAAATACAGCTATAGATACTTACATGTTCAGTTGGGCACTAGTGTCAGATTTAGAGCTGTAGAGTTTTCCATAGTCTGACCACATTGACTATAATGGGAGCCTAAAACCCACACCGATGTTGACACCCAAAACTAAACCCCACTGTGGATGACTTGAAAGTAAAAACAAAATCCATAATTGAAATCTAGATGGGAATGGGCCTGCTTGCTTGCGTCCTGGAGAACAGAGTTGTATTGGCTCTGGCTGGGATGGAGTTACCTTTCTTCATAGCAGCCCACACAGTGCTGTGTTTTAGATGTTTAACTAAAACAGTGTTGATAACACACCATTGGTTTGGTTGTTGCTGAACAGTGCTTGTGCCAGTGTCAATGCTTTTTCTTTTTCTTCCACTTTGCCCCTGCCCCCCCTGCAGTGAGTAGGCTGTGGGTGGTCAAGAAGTTGGGAAGGGACACAGCAGGGACAGCCGACCCAAACTGGCCAAAGAGATACACCATAGCATATAATGTCAGGTTCAGCAATAAAAACTGGGGGTAGAGGAAGAAAGCAGGGGGCGGGAGGATGTTGTCTTCCAAGGTGGCTGTTGCCTGGTGACTGGCTGGGCGTGGGTTTGTTTGTGGGAGGTGGTGAGAGATTGTCTTTGCATCACCTCCCCTCCCAAGGACTGTTTTTATCTCGGCCCATGGGTCTTCTCGCTTTTGCTCCTATTCTCTCCCCTGTCCCATTGGTGAGGAGGTGGCAGTGAGCAAGCAGCTGTGTAGGTGGTTGGTTTACCCTGGCCAGCAGCTAACCACGGGAGTGCTAGAGTAGGGATTGGTATTTTTAGCATCCAATAATATTCTTCAAAATGAAGACACTTCTTGAAAAGGTTCTAGAAGGAAGCAGAAAGGACAGAAGTAGTGTTGGTGGAGATGATTTAAAAAAATGGGGATTTGAGTCATATTTATGTGCTTATGTAGCCACCTTCTGTAAAATGGCTCCTTCCTGAATAGGAGTCATTAAGTCAAACACCTTCTGGTTTTGTTCTGACCTTCCATTAAAATTGTATTTGCTCCTCCTAAGTGAAAGCATCATTTCCTGTATTAATGCAGCTACACTCCTAGTCAGTCTTACTAGAGGCAGCAAGCATTACAATTTGCCCTCAAGATTTTGACAGACCTGGGTTACACTTTAAGACTTGTCTTAATATTCATATTCCTATGCAGATATGCAACCACCTTCAATTTACTTTTTTTTTTACTTCTCTACTGCTGTTTGTTGGCCTAGAATAGTCAGCTCAAGTTACATTTTCCTCAAGTTGTTTAAAAAGTGAGCTATATTGATGTATGTAAATGTACATCTCTTTGAGTTGTATTTGTTGTAAATGTCTTAATCTGGTAAGACACCAGCTAGGGAAGGTAGAACAAAGCTGAATAATGCTAGAAGCGAAGAGCTTTGTACTGAATCACTATATCATACATGTATTTGAGCACTCCTAGTCTAAGCCAAAACAGCCTCCTACCTTCCAGGAAACTGCTAAGATGATACAGTCTCCTTCTGTCTAGATTTTTAAAACTCTTCCCAGTTGCACATTTTTTAAATATACATGTGCCCATAAAATGAGTCCACTGAATTGAATTTTCTGTGCAGTTTCTCAACCTTCATTTCCCTTTCATAAAGATGTGAATAATTGCATCCTGGGACTGTACCCCCAGTACTTCTAAAAATTCCTTTTGTATAAGGCAGTACACTTGCATCTGCCCACCAAATTATCACTTGAAAAGTGGAATCCTTTAGAATCTTGAGAGACTTAGATTGAGGGGGGGGGGAAATTAGGCATTAGTGTCCTCCATAGTCTGTACCTGAAAAGCTTTGTGGTAGTTCTGGCCCCACAGATACATGTCTAGGTGCAATCTTGCACTGATGTGTTGAAATTTTGTACACCTGCTATATGGTATGAGCTTACAATGAGGCTTAAAAGGGAGAATGTGACAGCTTAGCCTTACTACCTTTGTCCCACTGTCAGATGTGGATCTACGTTATGGGAAGATCATGTGATGTTACTTTGCATTACAGTACGGGTATTTATAATTCCAACTCTACTATAAAATGCAAATGCTGTTACTGGGATATGTATGCAGGAGAAGGATTACCATAGCAGAAAGAGTTAATTGTTAAGAAAATTATATTAAGTCAGTTCTATAATATTGTTACTACTTTTATCTTTGTGTTTTGTGTTTTGGGCAGATCTATGTAGTGAGAGTTTTGAGAGAAGGGCAAGCTGAGCCAACATTTGTCTTCCGAACATTTGATGAGTTCCAGGAGCTCCACAACAAACTAGGCATTCTCTTTCCTCTTTGGAAGTTACCAGGGTATGTTCCTAACTCACCCATCACTATTATAATGGAAGCAAAAAACCTGTTCCCAGCTGGGTGGAGGAAGAAATAGCTTGAAATGGAGACAAAACTGCTGAGGGGCAAACTAGACCTCAAAGTTGGCAATTAAGGGAGAAAACTGTTGTCTCAAAGTTTTAAGGAGGAGGGCCGGAGGAGCAACTCGGTGTCTTTAGTCTGTGTCTCATATCACTTATATTGCCTGTGAATGTTTCCTTGCCTTTCTATAATGTTGTTACCTATTAGTGTGCTGTGTTTCCGCTCATGATTGACATAAAAAAAGGATGTACTTCAGGATGGAAATAATAATGAAATCTAACTGTACTTACTTCAGAGAAATTAACTGAAAACTCTATCTTGTTGTTCCCTTGTAGCTTTCCTAATAAGATGGTTCTGGGAAGAACACACATAAAAGATGTAGCAGCTAAAAGAAAAGTGGAGCTCAACAGCTACATACAGAGTCTGATGAACAGTTCTTCAGAGGTGGCAGAAGTGAGTTCAAATAACTCAAGCAAATCCAATGCAAGTTTTCAGATTTTGGTGCTTGTTAACACTTAAACTAATATGTAATGTTTCTTCCAAATTTAGTGTGATCTTGTTTATACTTTTTTCCATCCATTACTTCGTGATGACAAAGTGGAAGGAATAGATGGAATAGCCAGACCTACAGGTACGTAATGTTTTTGGGGGTGTTTATAAATTGGATGACTATAGTATGACACCTTTACAATGTGATTTTTTAACATCTTTTTTAATTAACTGTAGTTTTCCCTCATTGAAAACTTTGCATCACTGTCCTTCCAAATGTGCCTGCTTACAGTTTCAAGGAAATAAAAAACATACCAAAAATTGCAACAGTATGTGATCACTTGGGCTTGCTTATAGTTTGACTAAATAATTCAAGTTTTTACTCCAAACCTCCAAGTTGGTTCTTATAAGAGAATGCAAAAATCTTTAAAACCTATGGCCTTGCCCTCTTATTAGAGAACTAGAAATAAAATCAGGAACTGAACTTGCTTGGTCTAAGGCTTGTATTTTTCCCCCATATGTAATTAGTGTAGTAGTGATGAAAATGTACAAATATACAATTATTTCCTCTGTAATATTTTTTCAGATGCAAGTCCATCAAGTCCTAACTCAGGCAAAGTGGGAGGAGAAGTGAAGCTATCCATATCATATAGAAATAGCACTCTATTTATCATGGTGATGCACATTAAAGACCTGGTAGGTAGAGATACTGAGCTCACTGCTGAAAACTGTTTCCATTTTGTCAATTACCTTCTTGACTTGGGTTGATGCAGGCATGGTGGAACTCTCTCTCTTCCTCCAAACTTTCCAACTGCCAACTTAAGTGCTGCTTTTGGTTAGCTTGATTGCAAAGTCTAGATACTTGAAAATAAATACTCAAATAGGTGTGCACTAACTAGTTTTCTAACTTGTCTTGGTTTTGGATTGTAGGTTACAGAAGATGGTGCAGATCCAAATCCCTATGTAAAAACATACTTACTTCCAGATACGCACAAAACATCCAAACGCAAAACCAAAATCTCCCGGAAGACAAGAAATCCAACTTTCAATGAAATGGCAAGTTAAAATTTATCTAGTAACTCCATATGATTTGCTATTGTCTCTTTTTATAAGCAGTAATTAAAATATTGTCTAAAAAAAATCTGCAAAGATATATAAATGGAAAAGGAACTTGTTTGAAAAACTCTGTGCCCTTTTAAAAAAAAAAAAAATCAAAAACAAACCCAAAGCATCTGAGTAGGTAAATGTACTATTACAAGTAAGCAGAAATTTCTCAGGCTGACTCTGAGGAGTGATGGGGAGAAGGAAAGGAATCTTAAAACTAAAGATCCCCCTGCCCTGGATTCACTGATTCATAATGTGGAGAAGAATGAATTCAGAAGTCTTGGCATGTAAACAGGACTTATATCTAAAAACACTGGTCCTTTTAAACACTTAACACTGGGAGCACAAAATAAAATACGGATGTACTTCAGCCCATCCTCTGAGAAACAGACATACTGAATGGTCATAATGTGCAGTTAAGACATCTATCAGTGGCTAGACAATCTGTGTAACTTCATTTGGATAACCAAAAAATTCTTGACTTCTTACCTTCTAGCTTGTGTACAGTGGATATAGCATGGAGACTCTGAAACAGAGAGAACTTCAGTTAAGTGTGCTCAGTGCAGAGTCGTTACGTGAGAACTTTTTCTTGGGTGGAATTACACTCTCACTAAAGGACTTCAACTTGAGCAAGGAGACTGTTAACTGGTATCGACTAACTGCTGTACCCTATCTGTGAACTTATTTCTACACCTGAGTAAGACCAGAACAATTGTATTCACTTGTGCTTTGTGCATCTTCCTACTTGAAGATAACTTGTACATCTTAAAATAAGAGACTCTGCATTTCAACAGATATGTTGGACCAATGTTTGTGTAGCCTAATTTGGAGGATTTCTAGAAAACCTGGGTTACGCTTATGCGATGTTATCAAAGCATCACTATAAATGTTTTAAGAGTTGCGGGTAAAGGAAGGGGTTTTTAAACCATCCATGCAAGTGAAATGAACAGTTTGACCATGCTAGTTGCTTAAACCATAACTTAATCATTAGGCCTGTGGATATAGTGCATTTTTGCTTTTAATTTTTGTTGCCTGTGTTGTGTCATCCATGGCATGATGCTGGAGAACATCAAAGAAATGACATTTTTAGGATTACATTCCCACTACTAACTAGACATCACAGAAGCAGTGATGGGTAAAACTTTGGTGGCTTCACACACACCTGTAGAAATGAAGGTTGAAGGTCTGGAAAAATTCCTTAGCGTTGCATTTAATCCCAGATTCATGCTTCTCTAAGACTTATTGGAGTGAGTGCCAATAATGGAAGTTGTAAATAATGGTGCCTTATAATTCAAATGCTTCTCTTTTACCTCATTTCTGGTATTTAAATATGTATACGTGTTAACTTTCAGCCCCTTTAAAAGGGGAAACGTTCTCGTATTTGATAACTTGCAGGTCCTACTGGAAGTCTTTTCCTGAGATGTGTTCCTTACAAATAATATCACTTATCCTGATCTTCATGGTTAGTGCAACTTATGTAAATTTTTTCTACCCCATTGTCTACCCATGATCTCCAAAAACTGAATGAAGACTGGATGAATGTGGCGCCATAGGAAATGTGCCCAGCTTCTCAGTGTTTTCAAATGTCTTAATTTCTAGACCTTTTAAATACTACAGTGATTAAATGTGGAACAGATTCAAACACTAAATCCAAAGTGGCATTTGCACCTAAATTACTTACCTGTACCTCATATGGTCTCTAGTTAAAAAGCACAACTGCTGGATGAATTGTAGGCCAAAATGAGTTGCATTAACAGAGCTTTGAGAGAGGAACTTGCTCACTTCTTTTAACAGTTCACAGCAACACTGTTTCTCATTCCCAGTAAGAATTAATACTTAATTCCAAGAAACACTAGATTTGAACTATATTGTGACAGTGGAGTACAAATGTGACTTACTGTCTCCCGTTAATACCCCTGGTTGGTTAATTAGGTGTTTCTGCACTACAGGCATAGCCTTTTTATTCACCTTACTTGGTGCTTAGGATGGTCATGTTCTGTCTAAACACAGCTATAGGGTAAAGTTGCGCACTTTTCTTTAGTACTAAATCTTGAAGCAAAACAGACTATCACCACTGACTATGACTAGAACGAAATTGTAAAGTAAAATATGCAACTATGAAGACACAATATGGGGAAAGCCTTCTCTACACCCAACACTAAAAACCGATTTCATAATCTGATTTTTCCTTCCCCTGCTACTGACCAATCTCCCTTCAATACAGGAGAGAGAAGTAAACTTGAATATCCTGGTGCCTAAAATATTCATGGTCCAATTTCCTAGGAATTATTACAATTAAAAACTTAAGAATATCTTGAATGTTAGAAACTGGGTTGATACTAATGGGCGCTAACAAATCCCAGTTTTATTAGGCATCTTCTGTGTCTTTTTCATGTAGTATATAGCATGTAAATAATAAACTATATAACTAACTAGATATATTTCCTGCTCACTTGATGCTTTTGAGACTTACTCCATTCCATCATTAGAATCACAAGTCACTTAAAACACAGGAAAGTAGACTACTGTTTTTGTGAAACGTTCCATTGTGAAATAAAATGAAAGCAATATGTACTGCCTTTTTTGCAGTTTGCTATTAAAGCACAGTATCTTACAGCACAAAATACAAATAAACTAAAATCATTTAAAAAATGATTTGCAGTTTTAACAGTTGTCTGGACTCTGGAAAAAAAAAAGTATAGTACTGTATTATTGTTAGCACTTGTCCTGACTTCTGATTTAATCTTCTTCATAGCTTAACTCATTTTGTGCCTTTCCCTTCCTTTTCAAAATAGCCACTGGCTGAAGCTTTTTATGGTCATGGTTTTTTATTTTGTCTATGGGATCTGGCCTTGGCCTCTCCTCACATGTAGAGGAACAGCACCAAGCTTGCACCTCTTTGCACTATTCTCAATTAAGAAAAAAGTGATTATGGCAATAAGACTTTAATGTACTGCGTACAAAAAAAAAAAAGGAAAGATATTCGATTGGGGTGGAGTTGACCAGTACATGAAGTAGCTTGAAAACATAGTTTTAACAGCTTTTTATATCTTGTTTAATGAGAAGAAAAAAAATCTTTTATGCATTGTATGACCTGCAGCCAGAAATACAATTGTCTGTACAGACCTTGTTTTGGTATGTCAGAGTAACAGCTTGCGTTTGACCTCTTCCTTTTCTTTATTAACCTAGAACTTTGCACTGAACTTTTTATTACTGCCTTTTTACGATCTGCAGCTACCTCTCTCTGGAAGCACGTGCGATCGTTGACAGAAGCTCTTTTCTCTATTTTTACGACTAGGGTTGTGTAGAAAGCCCCCTGCCCTGCCTTACCGCCAGGGCTCTTCCTCGGGCTCGCCGCCTTCCCCTCCCTTGCGCTCCGTACTCGGGCACTGTGACTGGGACGGCGCTATCGGTGGTGAAAGTCAGTGAGAGCAAATACTTTGCCTCCCCTTGTCTATATAGCTGTAAGAACCAAATACGTTAATTAAACGAGCTCGTTAATAAAGATGTACGATATTGCCCTCCGTCGTGCCCGTACTGAACGGGTTAAATGTGACTCCGTAACTGTCCTGTAAGTACATTAAACGCTGTTCTGGGGGAAAAAAGAAGTGTGCTGGTCTTCCCTGTCTGTTGGGGCTGGGGGG
>NW_008796218.1:3655447-3704196 GCF_000699145.1 Aptenodytes forsteri
TTGGCTGGCCCCGGGCAGGGGCGTGCTTGTGGTGCCCGGGCTCCTGTTCCCGGTGCTGTCCCGGCGCGGCCTGTACCGGTGGCGGCATTGCCTCCAGGCGAGGAGGGAGGCCGCAGGCCTCGGCCGTGCCGGCTGGATGCGGCCCTGCAGGAAACGCTTGTAGTAGGCTGCCTTGTTGGGGGGTTAGGGCGGCAGTCTAGCTTGTCCGGTTCCGCATAGCATGTGATCTGCTTCTTCCCCACAGAAAGGGCTTGTCCCAGTCAGCCTTGCCCTACAGACGCAGCGTGCCTACGGTAAGTAACTCCCCCGCCCCATGCGCATTTCGGCGGGCCCGGGCGGCTGCCTGGTGGCGTTCAGCGCGGGGTCCGGTTCCCGTAGTGCAGCTTAGCAGTGCCCAGGGAAAGAAACAAAACGAAGAGACTTGTAATATTTTGTATCGTCGTTTTTAAATTACGGCCTGATAAAATGCTACCTTAGCCGATGGTCTTCAGGATACTGAGAAAAAGCAAGCATCGTTTCCTGGCCAGATGATTTGTTGGGCAAAAAAAGTCTCTCTTCCTCTTTGTACCTTCCTTTATTTAAGTGCTACTTAAATTATTTTTAGTCTGTATGCTGATAATTCCTAGAGATTAAATTACTCTCTTCATGCTCGAGTTTGGTCTTTGCCATTGTGGAATAAACCGACTGTTTTCTAAACTATTTACAACAGTAATTTGCTGGTCAGAGCACTAATTTAAGTAATGTCAGTGTGCCCTTAGTTCATTCAGGGTACTTCCACTTAAAAGGCTTACCTGTCAGCTAAACAAGCAGCAGCTTAATCTGTCTTGCTTTGCAAGACTATCTCTTGTGGTATCTGTTTGTTGGCAGAAAGATCAATTTGTGGTGCATGTGGAAAAGCATGTACTGAAAAACAGTTAAACGGAAACGTGAAAGCACAAAGCATGAAAATAGATACAATTTAAAGTAAGATAACGCGAAGCTGCTTGAAGTACTGCTGATGGTTAAACAGTTTAATAATGATTAGGATGCTCAAATGCTATACTTGTTTTAAAAAAACTTGTGGGTTTTTTGCTTAGTTTTAGTTGTATTCTGTTTTGAATTGTCATCTATAGAGCAATTCCAAATACATTTTTCTCTGTGCTGTTCTATTTCATAATGTTACAGTATTAAAAAGGGAAAAAAAATTAGGAGCTTTTGTAGCTTGTTGAAAGAGCGAGGACTACCTAGCTTGTTGGTGTTGTCTTCCCCCTAATAATCACCGAAGTAACGGCTCTGTCAGCACAGATTAACATAGAAGTAATAGAAGAGGCACAGTCCTATCTGAGTAGATCCATTTGTTTCATTTTTTGATTAATTTGTGTACTTAAAGTCCAATTTTCACTAATCTCTGTAGGTGCTTTACTAAGAGATGGCTAAATGATTCTCAATTTTGCATTTCTGTCAAAGGCCCTATCAAAGAGTTCCTTCCCAATGGCAGTGATGTTTTTCCTCTGTAAATTTGTATTCGTGCTTCCAGTGTGGCAGTTAAAGTAAACTGATGATAAAGCAGCTGGTTGGAGGCTATATGGGGTGTTTTAAACAGAGACTTTCTTACTTCGCCTCTGTCTTCCCCCACCATATATCACTAACACGATAGGTTCATAATATGTAAAAAAGTGTCTATATCATTAGAAGTATAATTTCAATTCTTGATTGTTTTTTCAAGCATTACAAAGCATCTATTTCTACCATTTATAAAAAGCTTTCATATAGCTAGCCTATGCCTCTGTATTAAGCAGTGCTCATGGGTGTTGGGGGTTTTTTTTGTTTTTTTTTTCTAATTTTCTTTAGTGGCTGAAACTTACTTCTGATGATGTAAAGGAACAGATCTACAAGCTGGCTAAAAAAGGCCTGACTCCATCACAAATTGGTAAGGTTTATTAATAACTCCTAAATGGAGACAAAACACTTTTTTCTGACTGTAATAATGTAATTATTCCTTCAACTGATGTTAAATAACATACTGAGAAAATACAGGTTTTCTGATGTACCTATGTAGTCACGGTGTTGGTATCATTAAAAATGTAATGCATCTCATTCTTGCAAGAAGCATATTTGGTGAAATAGTTGAGTATTTTTTTTCAAGGAGAAAACGTGAAGCATCTGTTTCATCTTATAACCTGTCCTTAGGAACGGCCAGTAGCAGATGTTACAGGGAAGTTTAGACTGCCCAGTTTCCTGGAGAAAAACTTGACATCTCATCTCAAATATCGGCAGCCCTGTGTTTAGGAGCTTACTGAGCCAGGCACTGTAGCTACATGATAGACCAGTTCTCAGTAGTCTGGACCCCTCTCGAGCTCTGCTTAAGTGTGTGCATGCTACAACTTTATACGGTCACGAGCTATGCAGTGCAATTATGTGCTATGCAAATGATTTTTTTGTTATTGTAATCCTGAGAGTATTAATGATCCCTGTGGTACAGTACATTTTTTTAGAGTAAAGATGTCTATGACATCTTTGTTAACCATAGAGAAAAGGGTGATTGAATACCTAGCTTTAATGAGTCCTGTTGAAAATTTCCCAATAATATTGTAGCACTTAATGTGTTACCTGCCTAAATGTGATGGGCGGGTTAGTTGTCTGTTAAGTGTTACCTGGTAAAATGTTTCAGCTTCTGTAAGTTGAATTTTGCTCACTCGTTGTCTACTATTTGTTCACAGTTTCCATCAGAAAGTTTTTTAATTTAGAGAAGACCTTTTTTTGGGTAGCTTGTAACTGTAAGGTTGGTTTCGCAAGATTTGTTTGTGTAAGGTTTTTCTTTTCAGGGTGAGATGTAAATGTTTGTTTCAGGTGTGATCCTGAGGGATTCCCATGGTGTTGCCCAGGTTCGCTTTGTTACTGGCAACAAAATTTTGAGAATCCTTAAATCGAAGGGACTGGCCCCAGACCTTCCAGAGGATCTTTATCACTTGATTAAGAAAGCTGTTGCTGTTCGGAAACATCTTGAGAGAAACAGAAAGGTGAGTGCTAATTTAAGTAGATAACTCTCTGTGTTTGTTTTTTCAAATAATACAGCAGTTTATTTGCAACTTGACAAAGCAAAGACTCTTAGTGTACTTCCTGTTAGCCGCCCACTTTGAGGAAACTTAGGGGTTTGGGGAGGCGTTTTGATAAAGGAGAATGGTCTTTGCCTGTAAAAAGGATCTTAAAACCATTGCTTAAACCACATATTTCTGGCCCTGTTCTGATTTTACCGGATTCATCAGACTTTGGTAATGGGAACGTGGAGCTTGTAGCAGTAGCTGTGGATTTTTTACTTTATTAAAGCTCATCTGCATTGTACATCGTTGAGAAGTGAAAGTAGTGCTTGCTTGTGATGTAGCTTTCTTTTCAAGGATAAAGATGCCAAGTTCCGCCTGATTCTGATTGAAAGCAGAATCCATAGGTTGGCTCGCTACTACAAAACTAAGAGAGTACTGCCGCCCAATTGGAAGTAGTAAGTCTTCTCTTATGTTACTATTTTCACCGAGGTCTTGTAGGTTTTGTAAACAACATGCTGGGGCTGTTATTCGAAGGGTGAAGAGTGCATTATGATCAGGTGTATAGGTAAACTAGGCAGCAAAGAATAGGTGTTTTCATAAATATTAACTGAAATTAATGGAACTTAGTGCTGGGTAAATGCCTGTCACAACACTTGGAAAAAAATAATTGTCTCAACAAGTGAAGTCACTACTAGATAATTTTTATAATACTTTATACAAACTGCAGTCTCTGTTCTCACTCGGATACTTTTATAGTTCATGTTACTTTAAAAATTTATTGAGAAATGGCTTAGCTGTGGCAAAAATGAAAGTAATTTGTAGTTTTTCTGTAGGAAAATTTAGCCAGCGTAGGAGGATTCCCATAGACATCAGGGTGAGCTCTTTTTCTGAAAAGACTCAAGTGCAACTAGCCAGGTTTTTGAATACATGGTCTTGTGCTGTTATCCTAGTATTTGTATTTTAAAAGGAAGGGTGAAATCTTTCTTTATGCCATAAAAAATTTTAAACGGGTGGTGATTAAGCTCACAACTGGTAGTTAAAGCTTTGAACTGAAGCAGTATTTTTGGCAACTAGTTTGAAAAACTGCCTTTGCAATTAATATTTCGCTCTCTTCTCTCTTTTTAGTGAATCATCGACAGCTTCTGCCCTGGTCGCATAAGAGCTGGCTATGACACTGAAAGAATAAATTTTCATGAACTAAGTTTTTGTTGTCTCTAAATGGTTGGTGTCTTATAAACTTCTGCCCCTTTCAGGAAGTTGCATGTAAATGGGCAGTTTTCAAGGTGAAGCAGACGTGTGGCCATGGTTTCTATATTGCTATCCTACCGTGTCAAAGCTGGGTAGCGGTCGTTGCTGTTCTAGACCAGCTGTATGGTTTGTGTCTGTGCTTAAACTGGATTTTTGATCTGATAGCCTCAAGTTAGTAAAGTGACCTAGTCATTCACAGCAAATGTGTTTTATTCATGTGGGGCCGTGCCTCTGTGTGTCCTGCAGGAAGAACTGGGGAAGAAAACAATGATGGAAGAATTGGAAATTTAGAAAATGCGGAAAGGATTAGGCAGAGGGGGAGGGCGGAACTGGAGAGGTTGGTGGAATCCTTGCAGCTAATCCTTTAGGGCAGGGGGGGAGGGCAGAACTGGAGAGGTTGGTGGAATCCTTGCAGGTAATGTGGATCTGCTCCTTGTGCAGAAAACTTCAGCAGACCTTGACCAGTTCCTGACAGTAACTGTTGCTGTCACTTGAAAGTAATTTTAAGAATGATCTTCGAGATTTGGGTAAATACAGACAACAGTTTAGCTCTCCTCAGATGTTAGGTCTTTACTGAGGTAGTTTTCCCTAAACCCAAAGGGCAGTGGCTGTTGCATAGTCACTTGCTGAGGTTGTGCCTCCAGGTTCTAAATAGCTTTGATCTTAAGAGTCATCTTTCTGCTGGAGAAATGTGGGGGGCAGACTGAGCTTTTTCCTTTTTTAGGAGAAAATTACAAATGGAGTTATTCTGAGCTGTTGTGACTGTTGGTTCTAAGTCTTGGTGCATTACTTAACTTTTGCCATATTAAAAAGTTAAGTAAATTTAAACAAGCCCTAACATTTTTGTGAAGTGTAGTAGCTACTTTCTAGATCATAACCAGTGGAACCTGGTAACTTCTGGATTTAATTTTGCAGAAAGACAGGAGTCCTCTGCCCTGACTATGCAGCTAAATACAGACTTGTGAAGCTGAATATAAGACAATTTTAAAAGAAAAGCACTGCGTTCCAGTGGAACTCTAAAGTGCTACCTGTCTGGTCCATCTTAAAAGTTAAAATTACCAGCCTCCATATGCTGTCAGAATACTTGCTTTCGTTTTTGAAAGCTTCTGGTGATTACTTGCCAGGCTCTCACAATGATAATTAAGTGTTCTGGGCTGTAGATGCAATAAACCACTTTCATGATACAAAAAAAAAGTTGCTGTGCGTTTTTGGGGCTGGAGGTATTGCCAACTGAAAAGCACAAGGACACTTTTAAATACTCATTGTTCTGAAATAGCTAGGTGTAAATAATGAAAGTACCAGCAGATGGCACTTGGGAACATTAATGTTTTTAAAAAGTTCTATATTGCAAATAGTGCCACCTAGAGATCAAGTGTCAAGGCTGGTGGTCCAAGCCAGTGAACAGATGGTGTATTTAGAATTTTTTGTAATGGTACTATAGACGTGGTGCCAACTGATACAGTGGTTTTGAGCACAGTCACGTGCTCTTGTATTTCACGCTACTGGCATGTTTCGATCTGAACGCAATCTGTACTGTGTCTTTTCCAGCACTAGTTTGCTAGGGGAGCTGAAAGCCGGCTGTGCTGTACTCGCGTGGCGTTTCACCCATCCAGTGGTGCTGAAAGCAGCTGACCTTGCCAGAAGAGGGAAGGGCAGGGGTTGTTGCAGCAACGGGGTCTGTCTCTCAGGAATGGAGGAGAGGGGAAGTACCATGTAAATGATTGACCTTGTGGTGTACTGTCAGGAATGAGATTAGCTGGGGAGAGATCCTGGGCTTGCAGTAAGGTCAGATCCAGGTGTTGAAGGTGCTCCTGAGGATAGAGCGAGCGAGCGGTACACCATACTTGCTGCCTGTAGAACTTGGCAATCTCATCGAAAAACAGTAATGGTATTGTGATTGTACTATTATGCCTGTATATTTCTACTACTTACATTGCTAAAGATTCTGTATTTCCTGTAAATCGTATAGGCTAGCTTAAGTAAGCTGTCCGTTCTCATTAAGATTGTCAGTCCCTTACCCCTTTGATTACCAGAGGTACACCGTCAGTCAAACTCATTTGCCCCAGGGCACGCAGGTTGTCTGCTCGGCAGCTGGTATGCCACAGGGCAGTGGGTGCCTGGCCAGGTGTGGGAACAGCGGAGCCAAGGCGCTGGCAGGGGTAAATCCTCCCGGGGGAGCAGACCCCTACCAAGCATGATACCGACCAACCCATTTGGAGGACGCGGTCCTACAGTGTGTGTCTGAAGAGATGAGTGTGGGACCAGGAGGAACGTGGTCCTGTGGAAGCATCAGGTGAGTTTACCGTTTGGGGCTGTGGTACAGGACGCTTCCTGGGTGAGAGTGAAACTCGGGGAGTCTCCTCCCACATAGCTGAGCACCAGGACTGCTCCAGGCAGCTCAGGACCTGTGATCCAGCTGCCAGGTACAACACAGGTTGTGGCCGCCCAGGAGAGTTAGTGGAGGCTTTCCTGCTGCTCTGGGTAAAGCTACTATAACTTCCCTTAGCTGGAGAGATGCGATAATGGGAATAAATCCAGATCTGCAAATAGTTGCCCAAAATTAATTCTTTATATGAACCAGCACAAACCGTCTGTCCCATGGTTATCTCCAGCCACCACCCTGGCTTCCCTCTCCCCAGCAGCCTGGGGTGTTCTGCGGGCTTTGGGCCCCGCTGCCTTCTTGCTTTCTCCGGTCACAATGTCTCGTCTCTTTATAGTTTCTTTTGCCTTGGCTTAACCTTCAGAAGCTATGTTCCTGTTTCTGCCTCGTTCCCAGCAGCTGTTTCTGAATTTTCAGTGTTGCTCTTTTCCTCTTGCAGTACTTTTTGTTCTCCCAGCAGGTACAAATCTGAGCGATGGTTATTTTTTTTTCCCTATCCCAATGTGAGCTTTTTCCTGTGCTGTGCTAGGGCACGCATCAGAAAGGAGCTTACAGCTTCCCCCACTTCCAGCTCTCTTGGCCCTGCTGGCGCAGCAAAGCCTGCCCTTCCCTCTTCAGAGGGGAGCAGCCACAGGGCCTCTGCCTCCACAGCCAGCCATGGAACATGGGGGCCCCCTCGGCAGCCATGCTGTGCTTTGCTTCTCCATACCAGGCTCGTTCACATGGCGAGTTTGGTTCACAAAAGCCTCCTACTAGACTTCAGCCCTTGCCAGCTTTACAGCTCTTCCAGGGCTGTGGGATGTGTGGCGGAGGCTGCTTCCCTTTGGCTGATAAACAACCAGTTTTGAAGTCTGGCTGCTGAGGCAGCCTTTCCTCTTGCAGAGCCCCTGGTGGCCGGGGTTGCCTGCCATTTTCTGGGAAGCTTTGTCGTAGGGTTGTTTTAGGAAGAACGATGATTCTTGCGGTCACTGCTGGGTTGCTGAGGGTGGTGAGGAGGGAACTGGTTTCCTTCAGGTCTGAAGCATCGGGTTCTCCATTGCACGTGGCACAGGGAGATGGCACAAGGGCATTCTCTGGGTTATAGGTTTTCTTTCTAATCCACCTGTTTTCTTAGGAGCATGAAGCTCTTCCTTCTCTCGCCTCCCTTTTGCCTTGGCCTGCACCTTTCTTGTTCTTTACACACACATGCACCCCGCCCTCCCGGCCCAAGTTTCTGTGCTTTAAGTGTTTGCCCTGAAACTTCTGGCTGTGTGTCTGAGTTCCTGTTAAGGAAATTTCCCCTTTTTTTTGTGAATCAGTCAAGCCAATTTTCTTCCATTCCTTTAGGTGATGCGAGTTTATCTTACCCTGATTTGAGTCAGCTAGGGCAACGTTCGAATGTATGAACACGACTTCATGTTTTTCTTCACTTCTGGAGTTCATCCTGGAATGGTAAGTCCAAGAAGGTGAGTCTTTATTCCTATGGTTAAATCAATAGGTGATTGATGCCATGTGCAGTTTCTACCTTCACTTTTAGGAGAGTTTGAGAGGTGACTGTTAAGTATGGGAAAGATTGAAGGGAGAGCTTTGATTCAGTTGTGTCCGGAGGACACTTTGAGTGCTAGGTATCTGTTCATTCTGAAGCATTTTGTGGTGTGTGACTGGTTCCCTCGTGGAGGCAAATAAACCATCTTTTACCTCTATGAATTTTTCTAATCGACAATTTCTGTTTACAAGTACTTCTGTGAAAAATAAGAAACTTCTAGTAATTTATTTCAAGTAAGGAAACTTAAACACCAGTTACTCTGCTGATAAGTCATTACCACTGCTGGAAACCATGAACTTCTCTAGCTGAAAAGGGCGAAAAAATTCAACCGAGCTATAGTAATAATGATCAGAAAAGGCAAGAAATTGTTTGGGTTTATAAATGTACAGCTGCAAGTATATGCTCTTCTGCTTTTTCTGGAAAACAGCTTCTGAAGTGTGTTTTCAGTTGCATTTTCTGCCAGTAAGCTTTTTACAGTTTTCAACTCAAAATCATTGCATGCAAGTTAATCCCAAATAGCAAAATGTGAATGAGGCATGTATTCTGCTTTTTCTGAGCCAAGGTTTGTGTGTCACTTTCTTCCACTGTTTTCAGTGTCACTTACAGATCATGAAAAACAATGTAGTTAAAAAGCACTGCACATGTTTCTCAGGACTCAAGGGCCGGTTTCTTTCCCCGTTCCCATTTAAATAAAGAGCAGTGGGGCCTACTGAATCCGCCAAAGACAGGTTTGGTACTCCCGCAGCTCCGGGATAGCTGGTGTTTCTGGCTTAGGCCAATGCTGCTTCACGTTCACGCAGTCGTTTTGTTTCCTTTTCAATGCCGGGATCAAACTCGTGAAAAAATGTGCGCTGTTGCTGGGAAGTCCCTTCAATAACTCTGCATCATTTGCATGACAATATGTCGCCGTGCCCTGGTAACCTCCCTCTGCCAGCACATACCTTGGCAACAGGAAGCGGTTCAGCAATGTTCGCTGCACGAATGGGATGTCTGTGAATGTCCTGTTCTTGCCTCCCAAGGATTTCTGGAGATACTTGCAGCTGGATAAATAAAGGCTTCCCTCTTTCCTCTCCACCCTCTCCTGCTTTTGGGATAAATTTTACTTCTGGTTAGAAATCTATAACCCTTGTAGGGGACAGTGTTGCTGACTAGTGTGAGTTCTTTCCTGTCACCACAGGATTTATTAAAGACCTAAACCAGCACAGATGCAGGAACTGGAGCTGAATCAATATAAAAGGTTAATGTTAGTGGCATAGTAATATGTATTGGATATGACGATAAACAGTAGCATTGTCCTACAGGGCTTGGTCACTAGAGAAGACGTAGTGGACGGTAATTTCTGGAGGCTTGCTCAGTGCTTAGGACAAAAGGGAGTACAGCCTGTTACAGCAGCCTGCGAGCTTGAGATACTGTGTGGCAAGTAATTACGCTGGCTGTGCCTGAGGCAAGAGGTGTACCTACATTAAAAGATCACCTGAGTCTTCTAGCGAGTGCTGGTTTTACAGCACCAATATTTTATTCCCTTTGAGGCTGCTCACTCAAGACCCCTTTTCAGGTCAGAATTCTTCTTCTTCAGAGCCAGGAAGGGGCTTTCAAGTTTAGTGCAGCTGTCAGGGATCAATCTCTTTTACAGCTCCTTCAAGTTCTTTATGATGCAGATGAATAATTTCCGTAAATCCTGAGCCCTGTGTTATGCCAGAATGGGAAGAGGGTGGCTGGCGTTTTGAACTGTAGAAGCTCTTGACTGACTGGGTGAAATAACCAGTGACAGCCATTAAAGATTAATCAGGTTGAATGAACTTGGGAAGGATCCAAATCTCAGAGGATCAGTTCTGATGGCGAAGGCATTTGAGATTTGCAAGAAAGGGGGTGGAAACACCTCTCAGTATAATATGTGTTAGTGGACACGGGCACACCAAAAGCTGTTGTGAAATACAGGCTGTAAAAGAACTTGTTTCCTTGTGAAGTTTTTTCTGTTGGGTTTTTTTGTTGTTTTTATGGAAAAACTGTAACATCTTCCTTTTCCTTAAACTAAAGTCCATCCCATCTTGCCCAGCTCTGCCGGTCTTGGCAAAACTGGGACTATAAATTGATTAAATTTTCAGAAACTGCTGATGTAGTAATACCTATCTTTTGTATTGGGTATTCCATTTACAGCTCAAACTCGTGCTACAGATACCTCCTTAGACTTCACTTCAGTAGTTATTCCTGATAACTTTCTTCAGCAGTAGAATCAGGTGTGGATTCTCTTTTGTTTCAGTATTCTGCGATTAAGCCACACAGTATCTGGAAAGCAATACAAGAATTATATTTTAAAATAGTATTTAGCTAGTTTCAGTCAAGCTAGGATCTCAAAAACATACATGATTAACAAATAAAGCCCTTACTAAGAAATAACATTCCTGTGATGTGTAGGGAGGTGACTCAGTGTTTCAGTGGCCCCAAATTCCAAGTAGTATTACACTTGTGAGTGTTGTGTAATGACCTAGGAACAGACAGTTGCTTGAGAAAGTGTTTAGTTTTCTGGAATTCACCAAATGTGAGTATTGTAACTTTGATGATGCAGGAACCCCATTTCACTGATATCTAGCTCTTACATAGTACTTCTGACTCGTAAATCTCAGTGGTTTGTGTGAGAATAGACTATCCCCCACCCTTTCCAGGGAGACGGAGGCATAAAGCAGTGAAACAGCTTGCCTGGGGCAGTAGGACAGCTAGGCATGGAGCTCTGATGTCCTAAATCCCAGCCCCGTGTCCTACCTGTGAGCCTGTAATACAGCTACACTTTAAACAAAGATGGATGTTTGTATGTAAATGGCATATGTGGGGAGTGGTGTAGAGCTGAGCACAGAGGCAGTTTGCAGAGGCATTTGGGGGAATACAGACCATGTCACTTGCTCCTGGCGCAGGATACCACAGTGTCACTCTTAGTGGACAACAGTGGCCAGTTACGATAATACCTTTTTGCGCTGATGTATGTGCAAGGTTGAGAGTGGAAAGAACAATTCCCCAACCCCTTCCTGTCCGGAGTGGGGAGTGGGCTGGGCCTTTCTTCCTTCTGAGGTAGAGCACCAGGGAAGGGGAGCCAGACTTTTTCTCGGAGCTTCGTCTACCTGATTGTGCTCTTGTGGGGCGCGTAACTCTCTACTCCTACCAGCTCAGAGCAGATCGTGATGTGGTCTCCTACTGTTATCTTGTCTTCCTGTGTATGGCAACTTTGGATAGAGCAAAGGAGGATATAAAAAGCAGGAAAAGTTAGGAGCCTGGCCATGTTGTACAGTTGAGACATTGACACTTCTCAGTTTTGAAACTTTTTGACTTACACGTTCTGTGGTAAAATACTGCACAAAAATCCCCTCGATTTAGCTGCCTAGTATACAGGATTCCCCTTAAAGAGTAGGTAAAGCCTATGTTCCAGTGTTCTCTGGAAATTGTGTCTTCCCCTCTTAGCAAACATCAGTACCTTCTTGTCGTGGTTTAACCCCAGTTGGCAACTGAGCCCCACACAGCCGCTCGCTTGCCCTCACTCTGCCCCGGTGGGATGGGGGAGAAATCAGAAAAGCAAAAGTAAGAAAACTCATGGGTTGAGATAAGAACAATTTAATAATTGAAATAAAATAATAATAATAAATTGTAATGAAAAGGAAAACAACAAAAGAGAGGAACAAAACCCAGGAAAAACAAGTGATACAACCACTTACCACTCGCTGACCGACAGCCAGCCAGTCCCTGAGCAGCGGTCACGGCCCCCCGGCCAGCTCCCCCCCCTGTTTCTATACCGAGCATGATGTCACATGGTATGGAATATCCCTGTGGCCAGTTGGGGTCAGCTGTCCTGGCTGTGCCCCCTCCCAGCTTCTTGTGCACCTGGCAGAGCATGGGAAGCTGAAAAGCCCTTGACTTAGTATAAGCACTACTTAACACACTGATGTTTTAGTTGTTGCTGTCAACATTATTCTCATCCTAAATCCAAAACACAGCACTGTACCAGCTACTAGGAAGAAAATTAACTCTATCCCAGCTGAAACCAGGACACTTCTGCAGCTGTGTAATAAAATTCTGAGGGTCACAAATTGGTCTAGTAAGAAATTCTATTTCAGATAAGGATTCCTGTCAGCCTTGCTTCTGGTCTGATCCAAAGATCAAACTAATAGGGTCGAATCTGAGCAGTTTAATGAAACAATGTTATTTAAGCAAAGCAATCACGTCCTGCTGCAGTGTTGTTTGGTATTAAACAGCAATTAGATTTGTCTCCCCAACAAAATTGAAAAGCTCGTCTGAAAGCAACTGTAATCGGAAATGTCATACTGCAGATACCAGTGACAGATACGGTTTAACAAAACACAGGCTTTGGCATCAGTTCATCACAACGATGGATAATCCCGTGGCATAGAGCAGCTTAGCACTGTTTATGTAGCTTGCAGTTTAGGTTGAGAGTATTCCTTTCACTGTCGCATACACACTCGTATTTTTCTTTTTCGCGCTGGTGTGCCACACGATCAACAACCATGTTAAACCGGACTGTTTTGCCCACATCACTTGCTCTGTAGTGAAGGTCAAGTGAAATGGCATTTGGGATGATGAACCTGAGGTTTACCCGATGGTACCTGCTGTAACAGCACACACATGGAACTCTAGTCTGAGCTTTTTGCAACGGCTCACTCTGGAAGCACAAGAAACTAAGCAGCAGTTTCAGAAAGCTGCAGTGGTAGTGGTGAGAGTTCTGCAAGAGTCAACACTGACAGTAAAGCAGATGTGCTGAAGTACTGATTAGGGGGGTGTTCACACAGGCTTTAGGGGTGTATGACTGGATTTGGTTCAGCTGCCTGCGTGGGAACTTTCACAAGAGATACTTTGTGGATTGCACAAAGCTCCATCTCCTGGACTCATGCAAATCTGCAAGAATTTTTGCTTAAAAGACTAGAACATATTGCATGTGTGTCAGTCTTAAAATGCAGAACTTTAATTATTAGTCAGAATACCCTGAGTAATAAGCCTTCCTCCGTGCATCCTGACTTTTAATCCTTGAACATTTGAGTTAAAAAGATGTTAGCAGTGAAAGAAAGCAAGCCCTGTCAGCATCAGACTGCAGAGTAGGTACAAGCATCTGATGTGTGTAAAAGAGCTGGCCATCAGTATATTTTTTTCTTAATATTACTTCTCATGTGAGCTGGGAGATAGTAGGAAATTCCCTCTTGCTGTGTATTTTTGACGGGAAGATACAGCCACTGTGAAGAAGCGTTAGGTGTACTGTTGTCCTGGAGGTCTACAACATTAGCATCACTCCCCGTTTTTATGTCCACAAAAAAAGTGACAGACTGTGGGTTAGATTGTGCTGGGTATTTCAAGCAGTGGCTTTTTTTCTACTCCCTAGTCCCTGAGTACTCCTGCACTTATTAAAGTGCAGAGACTCATCAGGGAGTATGTTAAAGCGCCTGGAGTCCTGATGTGCATTATTTGGAGCTTTCTTTGCTTTGTGCCAGGCAGATAGCTGGGGTAGTCTGAGTGCTGTCTCTTCCGTCGCTTCCCTTCCAAGCCAACATATCCTGGTGATCTGCTAAAGATGCCTCATTCCCAGGCTAAAAGTCTTTGTCAGAAGTAGTAGTGCCTGGCTCCACATTACCTCTCCCCAGAGGGCACAAAAGGTGGCTCATCTGATTACTGCACTTCCCATTTCTGGTGGGCACACACTGACCCCTGCATCGTTCATACAGCAGCGTCCTGTTTAAATGCAGTTTCACTTGCTGGAGTCCATTCAAGATCCAAGTTAAGAGCCGGCTTAAACAGAAACCTTCCACCCATTCAAGTTGCAGGCATTTACTTCTCATTGCCAGGAAGTTTGCTCTGCTTTCAAACAAGAAACCGCTATCCATTTTGATGCAGGACACAACGAATTGCAGGCATCTCTCTCTATGGAGGAGGAAGGGGAAACAGATTTGCCTCGGTTTCCCAAGCAGGGGAATGGGCTGCTTTCCAGCTCTCTGCATCCAGGCTGGCTCCTAGTGATGGGAAACTGCCCCAGTTCCATGGCTTGAGAAGAGCCAAACCTCATACGTGTTGATGTAGGCTTCAACTTGCTCTAGGGGTGAAGATCGTGTGAAGAAGAATGTCTCTGTGTCTGTGCACTTCGGATATGTTCCCTGTCCATCAGGTGCAGGGCACTTTTCTGTTAACTGACCCGCTTCCCCCCTTCTGCCACTGACATCTTTGACGCCCTCATTTGCTGTCACCCTGCGAGTAGGATGCAAAGCTCTCTCATTAGCTACGTAGGATGCAGTTTACTATTAATGCAATGTTGGGGTATTAGCCTGCTACTGCTGAAAGTGCAATCCAGTCTATAGTTACTATTGCGGCTCAGTCTGCAGACACTAGATCTGACATAAGGAAAGAGGTAGTGAAGGAGTGGGAGGCAGAAGAGGATCCCTTTCGGTGCAGTTATCTTTAAATGCTCTTTACTGTCATGCCGACTGCAGAGTTCAGCTTTGCCTGACAGCTGGCTCAAGGCAGCACAGAAGTGAGTGGGTGTGCGGGTCACGCAGCTCGCTCCGTGCTGGAGGAGGCTTGACACGTCAGCAGGCTTTCAGTCCATGCTCGGTTGGTGTCATCAACCCAACAAATCTGGGAAACTGTGCGTGAGATGAGTTCTTGTGGTCCCAGTAGCAGGAGGCTGCTGCCACCAATGCCTTTTCTGGGACACTCTCTTCCCCTCCCTGCTATGTGACCCACGTAGGTCTGTGATAAAAAGGGGAAAAGCCAAGAGAAAGGAGCCGTGGCCCAGAGACGTTGCCCTAGCGTGCCCAGTGTGGCATGCAGGCCACAGCCCAGGCAACCCTATGAGGGGTAAGTCAAAACCCAGAAAATTAGGATAATTAGTTTTATATGTAGCAGTGTCGTAGTTCCTCTCAGAGGGACCCCAAAGCAGTTGGGGTTTTCTTAGTAGAGTGTTTTTTCCCCTTTTATGACTGTTCAGATGTTTCCTCCCTCAGTCTTGAATTACTCTGAGTGCTTTTCTTGCGTTAGAGGTAGCTCTGCCTCTTTACCCTTCAGGGTAATTGAGCAGTTATTGGTTTTGCTCTTATTTTTTCCCTCCTCTTTGTCTTTCAAATATCTACCAAGCCATTGTCGTCTTTAAAATTAATTTTTAAAAACCATGGTTCCTTTATAGTTCAAACTTGCTACAAAAGCAAGATCCAAATTGCGCTGTACTCTATGGAGAATTATGAGTGTGTTAGGGCTGCAGTTTCTGTTCCTAATAAAATAACTCTAGTAACAAAGACATCTTTCTTCCAAGTAGCTTCCTTCAATTACCCTTTTTTTTTCATTGCCAATGTTAATAATTCAGTATGTGGAAGTGAAGCCTTAAAAGGGAAATAAACACTTTGTGTCCTGACAAACAAGACAGACGTTTTTGAGTTTAAGTTCCCTTGATAAATGCAGTCCGTGGTTTGTTGTTGGGCTGTGGTGTGGCCTCAATAACTCTGGAGCATTAAGTACAGCTAGATCATGCTGCCTTAGGAAACCCACGAGAGGACAGTGCTGTGTGTCAAGTGCCAGGCCTTTGAGCAGTTTGTCTTAACCTTTTAGATTCATTTATCCAATGCCCTGGAAAAGCCTTTTACTACTGCACTGTATATTATATTGCCTGCTTTTCCTGTTAAGTAAAGAGTACTTAGGAAAGGCAATGGGAGCAGTAGGTTTTGCAAAACAATAATTACTTCAGGCTTCAATACCAGGGACCTTTTGACCTAACTGCCACTCAGGCCGAATCTGTCATGTTTAATCCCTCATGCCCCGTCCATCCCTGGGAGGCTGCAGAGGTGTCCTGTTCTTTGGCCTGAGCCAAAGAGCTTCTGGATACTTACATATAAACAAGGTCTAAAAGGTAAAATTCATGTGGTGCTTCATCTTGAATTATGCATTGAACCCATTCAGGAATTACTTTCACACTTTGAGGAAGTGTCATGCCTTTGTTGGGAGGTTGCGATGGCCAGCGGTTAAAACGAAGGGCTGAGATCAGGTATTGTTTCTGTTCTGCCTCTGCCCCTGCCTTGCAGGTTTGCCTCGAGCTGGTTGTTAATTACTGAGACTTTGAAAGCAGTTTTACGTTTTGGCTACATGTTTTTGTTTCCTCAAGGCCAGCTCTGCCACAATAGTCCCATTTAATTGTTGTTTAGTTTTTAGACTGAATGATCCATATAGGTGTGGGTAGCCAGCGGCTTAATTTCTGGTTGTTGAAACCAGCCTGTTTGGTTAGCCACGATTCTTGATTTCTTCATAAATTCTGGGTGCAGAAGTACAGGCACAAAAATGCAGAGTATTAATTAAGAGTCTTTTGGCCCTGTTATTTAGTTTGTCCTTGGATTGGCCCACTCCTAATTACTACCCAGTTACTATTGCTATTATTCTTGTTTAATGAGATAATCCAAATAATCTCATTTCAGTTTCACAGATCATTAGATCCAGCACACTTATTAATAAGGCATTTGTGAGCTCTTTATGTCCACTCAGCTGTTTTCAGTCCTTCTCTTATCCTCTGCGACGGAGGGAAGAGATGTGCTGAACATTTTGTAGTCGGGTGTGCTTCTTCAAAGTATTAGCACTTGTCACTATATATTGTTTAAACAGCTGCTTCTTTTTGTTAATTGTGGTAATAAAAATGTTGTACATCTTGGACAGAGGTGTTGACTGCTAGTGAAGAGTGCCTCTCGCAAAGAGGGAACTGCTGCAGTCTCTCTCCTGCCAAAAAAGGTCACCTTTCCCACGCAGGCGGTAATGCGCAGCAGATGCGGGGCTTCTTCGCTCCACTGACAGTAGGATGAGAGCGAGCAGGGACGTTCTCAGGCCGACTTCCCAATGACAGTCAAAGGCAAGGAAGCACTAGGGGGACCATCTACTTCATTGCTTCCCGATCTTTTTAGCCAGCGTATTTACCCATGCAGCCAATTACGTGTTCTTCACAGGTCTCCTCGGAGTGTGTCAGTCACAGCCGTGTGCCCCATGCCTCATTGGCTGTTTTTAAGTTCCTCGCTGGTGAGATGTGCCTCTGAAGGAGGGAGTGTGGATCAGGTACATCTGGCGGGATGGCAGGGAGCATAGGTGTGCCCTTGGTTGAAGTATTTGCAGTGTCCTGTTACCCCACACATCTCCCGTCGATACCAATACCTGCATGTGCTCTCTGACGCTGTGGCTTGGAGTCTGCTTTTGCTCAGAGCTAGTAGCGGGGTGCTTGGATATCTGTGTGTTTGCTGGGACCGTGTTATTTAAAACAATGAAAATTATCCAAAGAATTGAAATAAACAGGTGTGTGTGGCTGTGCTTTTGTGCCAACAATGAAAAAAGCTCCAGTTTTTATGCACACGTACAGAATTAAATGCAATTAGTAACAAATGCTTCTCTGCTTTCGATAGAGTGAACCAGCAACTCTGGAGGATGTGCGCTCTTCTAGTCGTGTCAGTTGGCTGCTGAGCGTGACAGTCCTGGCGCTGAAACTGTCGCACTTTGTCAGGGTGGTTCGAAGACAGGCATACATCGCTGACTCTGAACAGCGATCAAACGGTGACATGACAAAAGGAAAAGGGTTAGAGAAATCAACCCTGTTTCATCGTTAGACAAACTGGCAAGGGCTGTCCGAGCAGCTGAGTTTGCCATCTATTCTGTGAGACTTCTCCCTGCTGTGTCACCCACGTGTGTCTGTGATATAAATGGAAAGAGAGCTGCCAGAAACGGCTGTGGGCCACAGCCCATAGTTCTTTTAAAGCTGAAACTTGCTATAAAGGCAAGATCCAAACCACGCTGTACTGAACAGCTGATGAATTGTCAGTGTCCAGTGAAGTTTTTCACGGGGGGGAAAACTACATCTGCTCCACTCGTGATCACTGTGGGCCTGTCTTCACCACTACAACACTTTGAAGTTCAGCTCAAAGCCTGGCCTCTAATGTAGCCTGCGTTCACATGCAAAAGTCTTTAGCCTGATTATGAGTTAGCTCTTTGTAAGGAAATGTGCCTTGAGGCTTGCTTAATGCTGCAGCGGGGACAACACAGGCTGTGGATTTCTCACTTGATACCAGCCCTGCTTAGGCAGGATTTAGCAGTCTACTCCTCAGGCCCTTCTTCCTACCCTTCCACTCCCTTTTCTGTTGTGTTGGCAAGGTTACTGATGCAGCAGGGTGGTAAGCTAGAGGTGAGGGTCAATATAGTTTGAGAAGAAAAAAAAAATCGTAAAACAAGTTGAGGGTTTCTTTGGTTGATTTTTAAAAAAAAATTAAAATCTTTTCTTTGATCTGGTTTACCGTGCCGCTGCACAAACAGCTATGTCAGAGAGTGGAGGAAAGGTAGGAGCAAATCTCTGCCCAAAAAGCGACAGGGATTGCATAAGGTTTGTTTTCATGGTTGATGGCAGGGCCAGCAACAATGGTGAGCTAATGCCATCTGCATGTACGTTACAGTGCTGTCACCCCAGTTATGCCAACGCAGCTGGCTGCAGGGTTGCACTCGGAGTCGCTTGGAGCAGGCTCCCGGCGCAGCAATCACGTTTGCCAGTGCTGCTAAAACCTCCACGCGAATCGCCCTACTGCAAGGTGCAGCCTGAGCAGGGTTTCTAACTCTCCTTACGCACTCACTTGAAGAGCAGGGAATGAGCTTAAGGGTGGATAATCCAAGCTAACACTGCAGTGAAAACAAGTCCCTTACCCCAAATATCACTAAAGACTCTTCTGCCTTCCCAAACCTCTGACTTCACTGTCCTTTAACAGCAGCCGATATTCTCCTGGCACAGACTACAGCAGGGAAAATTAATTGCTCCTTAATGACAAGCCTCCTCTCAGAAACTGGCCTTCTGTTCTGTGTAAATGGACGGCAATCTGTAGCCTATCAACAGACTGTTTCCTTTGGGAAAACAGCCTTGCAGTTCTCAAATTCCCCTTTACGCTACTGACTATTGGCATCTCTTCCTACCTCAAGATCTGCTACATTGCTGCACAATTTTTTTCTCTTTAATTAATTAATTTCAGCTCTGTTAGGATATAGGGTAATTAAATGCTTCAGTGTCTTGTCATAAAAATGCCACTTTTCAGAGGAATTGTCTTAATGAGCCTGTTTTTCAGTATAGCGGAGGCCCATCTATTAGTCCAGTGTATATTTTTAGAGCATGGCATTAGTTAGAAAAGCCCATTAGATCGTTACACAAGTGGCTGAATCAGCAAACTGTATCTGCTGCTATCCTGTCAAAGCAATAAAGTTAACATTATCAAAGTGATTAAAAGCCATTCATTCATTTTGCATTTGAGTTGACAAGTTCATTCCTGTAGAGGCATACAGTATGAAGCTGTAAGAAAGGAAATCTAAAAGCTCATCATATCGCTCACCCTAAAGATCTACCAGTGTGTGACAGATGCAATCAAAACATGACAGTTGAGTGAAATATCGGACGCCTGTGTTCTGTCATACGGTGGGTTGTCACTGGCAAAGCAAAATCAGTCTTGGCCTGGGACCCTTTTTTAAGGATGTGCATCTTTATGTGGTGAGTTTAAAAAGTTGTGTGTGCTTGAATAGGGCAGGGTTTCCACGAGAGCCGTTGTCCTTCAATTCTGGGTCACCCTCCTGGAGCTTCAGAGCAACGATAGTGCTGCCGGTCTTTTCTTGCGGGTGGTTACGGGGTGTGCTTGGCCAGTGGGTTCTCCGGCTCTTCAGTCCCCTGCAGTAGCTGTTGAGGGCTGGGTACGTTAGTTGCAGTTCTTGGCCTTGGCAGTGGGGTGTTGTTTGTGCAGTGTTACACATACACAGAGCAGAAGTTACAGGAAGGATAAACAAGCGTTGACATCGCTGTCATGACCTTTCTGAAAAAGCTGAGTGGACAGAAAGGTTCAATCCCTAGGGGCTGCCCTGGGGAAACTGCCCAAGTAACTTGCTTGCGAAAGGTGCAGCATATGCAAATCCTTTCTCTGGATAGGGCGTGATTGTAAAACGCGTGAAAGTTGGAAGAGCAGCCCACGTGTCTGAGACTGGAGTGACAAAACAGCTGTTGGCTAGCGTGGGAGATTTGCATGTAGAGGGCTCTGTTTTCGACGAACAAATGTAAAGCAGCTTTGAGTTCTGCAAGTCAAATTGTGCATCAAGGAAGGAAAAGGCAGAGGATGGGAAGGGCAAGACATTACTTGGTAAAAATCCAACACCTGCTTTCAGCAGTGATCCCACCTACTCAGTTCTGATCAGTACATGAGTGTATTGAATTGTATTAAAAAAACCCCCAACAACGATCCAATGAGTTATCACACTGGAGTACATACTTTTAGCTGACTTTTTTTCCCTGTTGTGGATTGTGGATTGTCTTAATTCTGCTGATGTCAGTGTGGCCCTTTATTATTGATTCATTTTAGTGCCACGAGTCTGTTGTGGTGAAGTGTCACTAACACTGTATGTCTGTTTTAAATGAATGTCTTGTGATTACATCTATGTGAACGCGAGTGTCAGACTTTTATGCTGTGTGTGCTTGTGCGTGCCTGTTCAAGGGATATTTGCCCTTTTAATGGTTGTTGCGCATGCTATGCACAATTTATTCTTTTCCTGCCATGATGAATAAAACCAACTTTTTTTTTTTGGCATTTTTAATGTGTAAAGAAAAAAAGTAGCAAACCTGCTGGTTGATGTTTATCCGGGGAAGAACTGCTCCAGTAGGGCATCAGTGGTATTTTCAGAGCCCATGAAGAAAAAAATCCATAGAAACTGAGGGCAATTTAGACGCTTTAGATATCTAACTATGAACTGCAACCTGGGAATCTCTTTCCCATTTGTAGGCATGTACTTTCTAGTCACTCGGCCACAGAGTCCTCCTGCTCATTGAATTTGTGTCCTCAGCGGCACTCTTCAAATCAAGAAAATTAATGCTTGAAGCTGTTTAGTTAATTATCTTCACTAGCGTGCTAATACGAATCATGCCTGGGAAACAATAATTTTTACTGATTTTGAGGAAAAAAATGAGGAAGTGGCTGACTTGCAAATAAACAGTGAATTCAAATCATCGTAACTGTGAGGGTTAAAAGATAGAAACAACGATGTTTCATTTTGAGGACCGAGATTTGAATTTCTGAAAGGCATTTGAAAATGCACAGTATGGCTGTTAGGTTTGGTCTGATAAATGTATCTCAGTAGAACAGGCTGGAGAAGAGAATTGCAATAGCAGTGCTTTCTGCGCAAAATCTTGGCATTGATATAGGCATGAGGATGAACACCTGAATATTTTATATCTGAGAAGGCAAATCTAATGATCTGTTGTTGCTTTTTGTCTCTTTTATCTATCAAAAATCTGAGCATCCATTTTTCTTGGTGATTTGCTTTGTATACACCCTTTGCCAACCGGATTGTATTATAGCTAAGCTGTGGCACGTAGAGCACAGGAGATCAATATTTCACTTTAAGTGTCTGCCACAAGAGAGCAGTGTTGGTGCGATAAGCTAGGAGAGCGTGCCTCAGGTAGCTTAATTCTTCCATGGAAATGTACACTGAAGTACTGCAAGAGAAACTCGAATACAGTGCAACAAATCTTCTGGGAGCTCAGTAGGATTAAGGGATAAAAATAACGAATGGTGCCTAATTTCAGGTATTGAGGTTTAAGTTTCTTAGAGACATAATTGATATGACTGTGGAATCTTTGCGAAATTTCAAGGCGTTTATATACATTTCATCACACTACTGATAATCTAAAGATGCTTGTTCCCATATTTGCCGGCGTAACTCCATTGAAATCAGTGCTGTTTCACTGGTATACCTGAGGGCATAATTTGGCAGTGCGTGCATGTTTATGTATGGTACAGCCAGGTCTTCAGATCTGCAGGAAACACAGCTTCCACTGAGTGCACTGGAAGGTGAGGCTGCTCTAGACTTTTCAGAGCTGGGTCTGAAAAGCTCTCTGGAGTCGCAGACTGGGACTTCTCTGTGGATAAGTTGTATGCTGGATCGGGCTCATTAGCACCCAGAGTTTGCTTCATTTTTAAACACGTAACTCAATCTGCTGAAGTGCATGCTGTTGGAGAAGCTCAAAACTACTGCTCCGCTGCAGATGCCCAAATCCCAATTATACTAAACAATTAGGACTGTGCCAGGAGATTCACTGCTCCCTACCCTTTCCTGGCTGGAGACCAGAGCTATAGTGGTATTTGAAACATATTACTGCCAGTTTCTCCTAAAAAAAAAAAATTAAACTTTTCCTGAAGAAATTTGTATGGATTAGTTTGGAAGTAATTAACCTTAATCTGTGTGTGGTTTCTTACTGAAAATCTGTCTCAATATTACAAAAAATAACTGCATTCAGATCTTGATCAAAATTACTCATTTTCATTGAAATGTATTAAAAATCTCTTTTTATCAACAAAACTTGATACTAAATTTTTTAAAGCATGTGCCTGATAGTTCCTGACTTGAAAGCCTGGAGCCTGATTTTAAAACTGCCACTTCACTTGGTGCTGTCAATGATCTGTTTCCATGTGATAGAAAACTTGCTATCTAAAAATGACAAGGTAAGCATGTGTCCAAATGAGATTCAACAGAAGCCAGGCTTAGGCCTAAGAAAGCAGGACGGATTACTCTGAAGATAACGTGTGTTTAAAGGAGGAAAGGATGTAAATGAGGAGAAATTGCTAGGGAAAAAAAAAAAAGATGAAAAATGATCCAGTCATGGAGCAACGTTTTAAGCTTGAAATAAGTGGAAGAGATATAGTAGACCGCATTATCTCTTAGTAAAATAAAATGCTGAACTTAGCAGAAATAGATCAGCAGATAATTTGATCCATTTGGAGGAGACCAACAAAAGCAGTTGGATGAGAGAAGAGAAAATTATGGGAGAGCATGGCTGTACTATGTCAGGGTATAGGGGACTAGACAGGTTGCTGGCCTGTCTCCAAATATCTGCTACTGGATGCTTGGGAAGGGGTAGCAGAAATGCTATGTGACAAGTTTATGATTACTTTTCTCCTGCTTTACCTGTTAGTTTTCGGAAGACAAAGAGGGAGAAGGGGTCACAGTATGCAGTATCTTGTAGGTGAGAATGAGAGCTGGAGTAAAGTGTCTCTGAACTGATTAGCCAAATTAGTGCACTTGCTAAAGTAGCCAAAACCGAGCTTCGTTCTGACTAAAAATAGTTGTTTTATCTAAATATGTCACGTATCTACTATGCCTTCCACTTCCGAAATGTTATCGCAGCTGCAGTGTCCTGCATCCTAAATTTAGAACCATTCATCCTACTGAATTTTCCAGTACAGTAGATGGATGCAGCAGCTTTTTTAGAAACTAAAAAATAGAAAAGGTTAAGAATAACATAATGCAGAGCCGCCATACTGAAATACCTGTGCTTAATCTTTAGTAGCTATTACTGTCCTTAGTTTAGTTTTTATTTTAAGTAATGATCATACAAAATGTGTAGGGATTTTACAGTGTCTGAACTGTCCGTAATGGTTCTGCTTTTTTCTAGCATACTGACAAGTGTCCTTGACACCCCTTTTGTAAAACATTGTATTTGACTATAGTCTGTGAGTCACACAGGACATGAACTGCACTGTCTAACTGTACCTCAGTATAAGAGGTCCGGCTGCTTATTGCTGTAAGTCAAATTTGAATGTGAAATATATGCCTAATATGCAACAAGATGAGACCAAGGATTTCCAGAGCTTTATAGATCTATGGCTTTTCATGAGCCCTCACAAGTAGAGATTGTTTGGGATTTGGTTGGGGTTTTTTTTCACAGGTACATGCAGAAACAAGGTCACAAAATCTTTTTTCTTCTACTCATATACAGTTGTCAGCACAACAGCCCCTATAATATCTAATAGCCAATATATTTTCATACTTTAGGACTTCCCAGAATACCTTTGACTAGGTCCACATTTGAACTAAAAGTATATGCTATTTTATTAGTTTCTGTTATTAAGTGGTTGTAACCTCCTCCTTTGCATTCTGTCTAATCAAAATTTCTTTAAGAGATTAAAAAAATCTATTGACAGAATAGGTGAGTAAGCCGTTATATTTAGATTAAGCCTTTATGTTTAGATTAGTTAGAAGGTTGCTCATCGGCTGATAAACTGGGCAGAGTTCTTGATACATCCTGAACTGCTGTTAGACCTAGTAAGTAAAATGCATATGAAATGTTGAGTTTGTCCTAATGTTTTGCCAGTTCTTTCCTGATTATCACCTGACAAATTTGGTAGTGTTACGTATGAGCGTAAAGTATGAGTTTATGGAAGAAAGTTGCTTTTTTGTATCTGACCAAGGATGCAGAAATCTTGAGGGACTTGTAGATTAACAGTAAAGCTACTGATTTCCCATAATCTTTACAGCTGTTTCCCTTTTGGAAACTATAAACTCTATTGATAGTGAGAATCAAGTTCTGAAGCTGGATTCCTAAGGTGACTTAGAACATAAAAATCCTATGTATGGGGGGGGTGTGTGTGTGTGTGTATTTTCTGACAGTTTGAACATCAAAATGCAGCTCCTCATGATGGCCAAGCCAAAGCAGTCTTTAGACTCAGCTATGTGGAGTGAACAGTGCTCAAAGTGGATTTCATGCTCACACGTCCTCCTTTGTGTTGGTGAAAAGAGAGGCTCCTGCCCAATGCGGGGCGGCGGGACTCGGATGCCATTCCCAAAGTGGGCTGGCTGCAAGACTGCCGCTCTCCCCACGCTGCCTGCTCTCAGAGAGAGACAATTTTGTTGTCATCTGCAATTTCAGTGCTTTTCAGAGAGCTGCAAATCCCTTGTAGAAAAGTCGTTGTCATAAAGGTCAATTTTACAGGGAACGGTCGTAAGAGCTCGCAGGCGGGTTGCTATTTTAGTCAGCCGGGATCATGTGGGGCTCCTGCAACAGCTGGTTTGTTTGTGGAGTCTTTTTAAAATTCAGATTTGGACATAATTTTTTTAATATTTCTTCTTATTTTTCTGTTAGGATAAGAAGAAATAAAGGGAGAGCTGGACTGAGCATCTTCCCTAGGAAGCAATGAATTTTGCATCTTAAGCCAAGTTGTTCTCATCAAAACTGGATTTAATGATGATCTACTTTCTGAGGGATCCGATGGGTTTGATGCCTATCTGAACTTTGTCATTATCTTCTAAATCTCCAGGCGTAACCTCTGACCCTTCTCCTAGGCATCTCTTTGCTGACAGACCTCAAATCCCAGTTGTTAGCTACCTCACTCAGGTTGTTTTCAATTCTAATTCCTTAGCTTTCGGGTGAGCCAGTAAAACCTAGGTCCGTTTTGCTGTTTTCTGTTGAGAAGGGCACGCTGCCATTTTCCAACAATTTGGCATTCTCAGCGAGTTCTGTTTTGTAATCACCCAGGCTAACACTCTGGAAAACAGATTTGGTCATTTCTTTCTTAAAAAGCAACTCCATTTCTTACCACAATTACCTCAAACAGTTCTGTGGCAGTTTCACAGTTATGGCAATCATTAGGAACGTTCATTATTTCATTCTTTATCGTACTTGCGTTTAGTCAGACATTAAATACACATCGCGCTCTGAAACTCTGCAGCTCTCTTTGTGCATTGTGTGACCCCATACCTGGACCTTTAATCAGGCTGTGGGAGTGCTCTTGTATTGCACTTCCTGAGATGAAGAATAGGGCTCTGTAAGAGAAAGTGACTCAGGATCAAAGATTAATAATCACCCTTTCGTTGTTGCTTTTGCCATTTGTCCATTTCAGAATAAAAGGCATAGGATTCGAGGGAAGGTAGAATTTCAGGCAGCGTGATTTATTCCTTACTGTATTTTTAGATTTCTTTAAGTATTTTAATCAAAAAGCCAGAGGTTGCTAGAATAAGAACTGTGGGATGTCTGCTGGCAACTGGCTCAGAGGTAGAAGTCCATTTACAGTAGAAATGTTCCCGCTCCTAGAGGCAGATCCAGATCTGAACTTTTGCAAAGCTTTGAGGTGGGCTTTGGTTCAGATTTCTCGCCAGTTATTATTTGCTATTACAGCCGCTATGGGCCCCTGCTGAGATCAGAGCTTCCTTTTTCTAAGTAGCTCGTATAAATTAAGAGACATTCACAATATGAAGAAAAAGGACAGAACAAGAGTGCAAGAAAGGAAACATTATTTTCCTTTGTATACTTGTGAGATGACAACTGAGTCTGAAAGTTTATGAAATATTTGGGAACTGAACTCAGATGTCCCCAGGCCAGTGTTCAATCATAAGATATCCTTCCTCTGTTTTTTTGTATTTACTGCATGGTTGGGATGAGAGTAGAGTGAAGTAAACTCTGAAGCTACTTTGGGTGTTTGGCAGCTTTTTCACGAGCTTCCTTCGGTATGTTTTTCTCTTTGCTCTTGGTCCCCGTTTCCATATGTTGAAATTTCACTGCTGCAAAATTTCAGTGCTCCAGTAACAAACAAACTTGTTCTGAAAAACGGTAAGTGACAGATAAAGTAAACGTCTCTGCCTGGCCTTTCACCCTGCCAGAATTCGCCATTTTTGTCTGCAAGTAACATGTAAACCTGAGGGGTGTTATTAAACTTTGCATTCTGCTGTGTTAGAATAGTTCTTAGAAATAGAATAATTTTGGCTGTTAGCCTTGTGGAATATAATCCTGAATTGGATATTGCTAGTTTTCATGCTTTATTATGTATTTCATACTCTTTTTTTTTCCTCCCCTTTTTTCTTAGCGGCCTCGAGCCATGTGATTAGGCCAGACTGCCAGATTTTGTCTGAAAATGAAATGCTTCCAGTTCTCACTAGGGTGGTCAGGATCTCAAGAGTGTGAACCTAGGGCTTGGAAAACAGAAAGCCCAGAAAAGAAAGAATCTCGGATTTATTTTATTTTTTTTTTTAATCAAAAGATTTCTAAACTATTATTGTTGATTTTAGGGACTGACATGTTTGAATCCACAGCGTTGGTAATACTGCGTCGTATGTCCCGTCTCAAAACAGTGCCCGAAATACAGTGACGTGTGCTGGGCTGTGACCCCTTTATTTCATGATCACCCTGGGGGTATGAAGCAGGTGTTGGGCTTCATTGGCAAATGCCCTTGACACAAAGTGCTCCACCACAGGGTGCTGAACCTGTTTTAGCAGCTCGTCCTTCGTGCAGCATGTCCAGGCGGGGTGGGAGAAGGAGTAGGAGAGATGTTAGGAGCAAGGAGCAGCCTAGCTGTGGCATCTTTACTTTCCTATGCATAACTGATAAAGCCAAACTGCAAATTACATCAGCCGTAGGGGGTGAAACTTTTGGCTAGAGTAGACCATAGTGTTTGTATAAAAATGAGGGAAAGCTGTGAATGAGTGTGTTCAGGGAGCGAATACAGGCTGTGTGTCTTGCCAAGGCAGGGGAAATATCTTTTTTCCCCAGATGTCTTTTTAGTTAAGTAATAAAGGCAACCTCAGGCAAATGGTTTCTGTTCCCATTCATCTAAGATACATATTTTAAGGCTTACTCTTGTGGGAAGTTTTACCTGCCTTAATAATGTCTCTTTTATTGTTGTCTTTGTCCTCTGTGTCCCCTGTCACTGGGAGCAGTGTGCCAAGATAATGGGAATTGGGGCATGGATCATGTCACAGCGATCAGTGGGAATTTTGTTCGTGCATCAGAGGGAAAACTTCAAAATCTTAGAAACAGAGATATTCTTGATCTCCAGTACAGAAAAGGTGCATTGTATTTAATCTATGTGGTCATTTCGCGTTGTCCTCACATCCTCACAGTATCAGTGAGGGATAAACTCTTCTTTCAAATTTACCAGGCTAAACCCATAGTAGCTGTGCTGAAAGTGTATGAAACTTGACCTAGAGTATCTGTTAGCGTTGTGTCTCCATTAGCACAGTATATAATCTGAATGCTGTATATGATAGGAGCTATAGGGTAACAGCCTTGCAACAGGGGAACTTTGCTTAGAAAAGCTTTAGAAAGTACTAGTCTTTTCTCCTGCTGTTTAAGACTTTCCCAGGGACTAGTACCATGAATCGTTAGAGAATAGACTGAATGCATCTCAATTAGGCCAGCAGGTAAACTGATGTAATTTCAATAAATGGGCTTGGATAAGCAAGAACAGCAGGCAGTATCTTTTGCTAACCTTGGAGCCAATTAGTATGGAAACTATGTATTCATCTCGGAAGGTGCCTGATAACCCAAAATGAATTCACACCATCACTATTAAGTAGAAAGTAAGATGTTGGAGAGACATTTTGGGATAGTCACAGGTAGGATTACTCAGACATACCACTGATTGTCCCTCTAGTTTTATATACATACACCAAAACCAGATTTCGATTGCCTCTTCCTCTGACTTGGTGACAGTCTCTTCAGTTAGAGAACACGACAATGACATCTTCTGAACAGGACACCTCAGCAAGCCCTGTTCCTTTTGCCAGGGGTTTCAAGGAGACGCAGTCTGCCTGCCTGCCTTCCACAGCATTTACTGGAGCAGCCAGCAACACTCCAGTCCTGCTAGTGTCTTTTTAAATGTGATGCACTAAGCATGGTAGAAAACTCAGCACTGCACAGGTGGAAGACTTCAGCAGAGGAAGAGCTGGGGACTTTATACTCAGCGGCATCAGGACAGCTACCCCATAGCAGTCTCTTCCCCAAACCCAGGTGCCAGGACTCCTTGACTTCTCGTAGATGCAGGCAAGTCAGACCTATACAATGAGCTTTGATGGTGTGTTCGTGTTGTGTTGTGAAGAGGGATGAACTTTGATGGGCTCCTAAAGTGATGGTAGGGGTCCACATGTGAAACAGGTACACTGGCAACTTGAGCTGTTATCTAGACAGCTTGTTTCACTGAGAGGGAGGGTGGTTCTCTGATGACAACACGAAGTCTGTTTTGCCAGTAGATCTGCACGGACACTTTTAGTGTTTTGCTGTGACAGTTTCCTGGATGAGTGAAGTGGTTCTGTTGTACAGAAAGCCTTGAACCTCCTTGTCTCACAGCATGCAATATTTTATTTTTCCAGGAACTTTTTTATGACTATGCCTGCACAGCAGCTATCAGCTGCCTGGCTCTGATCTCACCTCTCCCTTTCTCCATCAGAGGAGGCGCTAGGAGTCTCCTGTCCATATCAAATCCACTTCATGAAGGCAAAATTACTGTTGGTCACGGCAAAGAGTTTGCGGAGTGTGGCTGAAAACAGTCTTGTGACTTTAACTAGGACACTAGTTCCTGGGTTGCTGCTTAAAGCCAATGATAAAAGGCTGTTGGCCAGTGTTGATACATATTAGTGAGGCTGGACCATAAGCTTTAGCTTCATTGCGTACCGCTCCTTTATATTATTCTCTCTCCATAAGGCCTGGTGGTGCAATAAATCCACATTCCTTAGTCATCTGATTTGCACGCCAAGTTTTTTCACATAAAGACCATTTTCCATTGGCTCGTTAGAAGCCGCACTTCAAAACCTACTTGTTATAGGGAAAGAGGATGTAAAAATTAAAACTAGTAGCAAATCAGGCTTTCTGGGCTCTACTCTATAAGGGTCAGTGTGTTCCTTTAAAAACAGGTATTGTGAACTTCGGGCATAGGAAACTGGGAAAAATGCCAGTACAGGATAGAATGAAGATTAATGCAGGCAGCTCCTAGGCAAGTTTTCCACATTTCCTTTACAGGATGTCAATATGCTAGGATTATTTATGAATTTTTATAGGATATTATTATAAAGGCTGCCAATAAAGCCGCTCCTTCTTAACCTAAACTGTAGCAGTTCTTGTATTTCAGTGTGAGGCTTCTCCTGCACAGAGCTACTACTGTGCTGAGCAGTGTTCATGTGAAGAGAATACATTTCTGAAGGGATTATGCTGAAATTGCCCAACTTGTTTCCCTTTAGGCTTAAGCTAGATTTAAATTTTGGCTCGTGGATGTGAAAAACAAACACATTGATTTGCTGAATTGCTTCCTGTTCCCAGGAAACATTTTCAAATAAAGATGAAATTCTTTTAACGCTCTTTTGCTCACACCCCTAAATATAGGGGTGAGCTCCTATGAACAGAGACAAATCTGCCACATTAGGATAAATATTAGCACCTCACACGTACCATGTCCCAGTTTTCTACGGATGCTCCAGTTTTTCCATTGTAGCCAATTATGTTTGAAACTAGCAGTTTGTCCCAGTTTCACTAAAATAACACATTACGTTTATGAAGTGCCTATTATCTCAAGTTCTTCCAGCATTTTACAAATGACAAAAATATCTCTTAATACCTGTACAAGCTGGTGGGAGATGGAGGTGGCAATTGGAAATGGAATTACAAAGACAATAATACCGATAAGAAAAAACAAAGTATGGTACTTTGAATTGTTCAAATTAATAAATAAGTTTGAATCTACTTGCGTTTTACAGTGTCTGAGATCAAATACCGAGTCAAAGTCTGGAAGAGCAGAAAACGTTAAGATTCTTTCTTTACATTTCCATCAGAAATACCTTTGATTTCAGGACAAAAAACCCGATGAGTGTTGCCAGGATTCCCTGTGGATTTCTATTACGTCTCCTAGTAAAAATCCATTGTTCTAATGCTTTTTAACTATGGGATTTCTTCACTTTTGGTCGATTTTATCAGCTTAATAAAAAAGCTACTGTTCTGTCTTTATTTGGCAGACTATGTCTGCCAAATGAAAGTTCCTCACAAATTAATTAAAGATTATTTCCTGCTTTGCCTGGCATTCCTCAGTAATAATGCCATTTTTTTCAGAATTCATGCATGACCTTCTCAGTGAAGCTCTGTTGAGCAAAAAAACCCCAAAAGCTTGTCATAAGTGTATCTTTGACTCAGTGCTATTCAACACAACACAGTTCCATTTCTTATTTTCTTTATTCATTGGTGAGACAGGATTATGCTTAATCCTCTCAACAGCCTCATATTTGTGATGTGCTGGCATCTTTTCTATGTATTGTGCTCTGTCAATTATTACAGAGGTTATTAGAGAGACGTGTATAGGACATTTCAAATTGTTGAGCTGGCAAATGTTTACTCCAAGTGGCTTTTGATTCCTAAGGAAATTCCAAGGGGATTTGAATTGGTCCTTTGCTGTTTGCCTTGCATGCTAATTTTCTGTCGTGGTTTTTTTGGCAGGGGTATACTAAATATTTATGTCAATGAAACTGTTAGATGAAAAATGCCACCAAATGTAAATCAAAGTTGCAAAGCAATTTTAGCAAAGCACAAACAAACTTCACAAATAATCCACAGTGTAATCATTCTTTTATAGCTAAATTTCTCTCCTACCTACATAGAACTGGTGTTATCCCACTTCAGAGATACTAGCAATTGTAGGCTATAAAAGTTGCATCTAATTCTTTTCAACTTGAGAGTTGAAATATTGTTCAGCAGAAATGATACGGCAAGTTGCAGAAGGCCAACAAGGACGTGGGTTCCCTTTTCAGTGGAAACAGCAGAAATATTTCTTGTTTCACAGTGGGAAACTTCTCCCCACTTTGCAGAATTTCCCAAATCTCCAAGCATATTTTTAGGATGTGAGAAACTGTTGCTTCTCAGAATGAATCCATTATTCTCTTCCCTCTTACACCTCCAGGCCTGTGGAATACAGTTAGAGCTCAGCAAATATTGTGCAACTCTTTCCTGGGAATCTGTCAGATCCCCCTTCCTACGAAGGTTGGGTTGATGTTACACCCTCTGCGGAACAATCTGCATATTGCTCCTTGGTTCAGAAGTTCTGCGTTGTTCAGTATCTACCGCTGGGTCCTGATACCCACCAAAATCCGGTTGACATGGACTTCCACTGCATGGGTTTTGGTTTGAAGAATTGGAGGTAGGAGGAAGGGAAGTGAGACAAAAGAGTTAGCTAGGAGACAGGACACCGGCCTTCCATACACTCAGGAGGCTGCATTTGCCTCCAAATGCTAACTCAGCCTTTGGATAAGTTACTTTCCGTCTCTTTTCTTGCTTTTTGTCTATCTTGTCTTTTTAAGGGCATATACTCTTCCAAATAGGAATGCTCTCTCAGCACATGTTTTCATGGCATGTTGTCAGTAGCACCTTGATTGCAATTAAGGTCTCTAGTCACTATAGTAGCACAAGTAATAGCCTGCTCCCTGCTGCTAGGAATTGTGGATGCATTGCCATCCCTGAAAATATGATCTCCCTTCTCCCTCTTTTTCCAAGATTGCTATGGGGAATGGGGTGGGGATGGAGAAGGGTAGCTTTTTAAATCTTTTTCATTTTTTCTGTCTTGCTTTGTAGTATTTTCTTATTCTCTGTGGCAAAGGAGACGTTACGTGGCAGTGACTGCCCCGGCCCTGCTGGATCATGTGCTTCTCTCTGTGAGCTTCAGCAATCCAGCCACGGAAGCCACGCAGGAGCACGTGTGTTGGCTAATGTGTAACTAGCTTCTTTCTGCTGTTGTTCTTTCTGAGGCTCAGCTCTTTTTTGCAGGAATTCAGTGCTTTCATTTTCTTTTTTACTTTGAAATATAGGACCTCTTGGATCATTGCATCCAGCCTACTGCTATCACAGGTACAACAGCATTCAGTCTCTTTCCTAAACCTGCCAAAACCGGTTACAATTACTCCCACTGGAATGCTGTTAGAAAACCTGTGTATCTCACACTTGTATTACTAGTTTGTCTGCGCTGGTGCAGCCAGGATAGCAGAGGGCCATATTGAAGATGCAGCATGTGACAGAGTGAAGTTTTTCTGCTGGGCTTATTTCCCCACTTTCCTGAAAGCCATGAAGTAAGCCAACAAAATATTCTGTAATTTTGCCAAGGTAGCCAGGTAAGATAAGGTGTGGATTTTTTTTTCACATTCTTAGCTGACATACTGTATTATCAAAGCTTTGTAGAATAGACTGAGCCTTATCTGCAGATAACAATTGTACCATTTTGCAACTGCATTGTTTTTGGAAGCTGCTTCAAGGTATGGGTCAAGTCTGAAGGCAGGATTTACTTCAGGTCAGTTGTGGGAAGGAAGGTGGTAAGGGAGGAAAGAATTTAGGTCACTGGCAGGTGGAAAGAGAGAGAAATGTTTGAGTGCCTCAGGTCACCTGCAAGGACTGAGAGATGCCACACAAGGGGCCTGGGGCAAGAACAGCAATTTTTTTCACTTGCAGGTGAAGTGGAGATGCTGTTTAGCCCCCCAAATCTTTTCCCCATTGCTGTGCTGCTGGCATGAGTACATTGACCAAATGGGACTAGTAACAAGCCCTCAGCTTGCCTCAGCTGTAGATCGCATTGCTGTCATAACCGGATCCTCCTCAGTCGTGTGCCTTTACATCTGGTTTTTTAGACTGTCTTAAATAATCTGACATGCCCCCACAGGAGGAGGATAGCACTTCACCAAATAAGTTGCTAAATGAATTTAGTTTCATTGATATTTCTTTATGTGAACAAAGCTTTAATAGATGCTTAAGCTTAACACTTTCTAGAAAACATTGACTGTGACCTTTGGTATGCATCTGATTTTTCTTGTTCCTTGAAGAAGCCTTTCAGAGCTCATTGCTTCAGGGAATGGGAAAGCAGGAAGCTGATCAACAACAGTTTCCTGACATTGATTTGCTGCCTCTTTAGACGACAGCTACTTTCACTGAGAGACTTTCCTGCAGGAGCTCAAAAGCAGGTGCTAGGAATGACATTCCTGCTTAGGCAAATGTCAAAACAAGAGGATTTTCAAATTGTAGAACAAACTCAGGACATGTAAAACTAGAAAAATTCAAAGAATGTTGAAAATCTGCCTGAATCCCCTTTGCGTTACAGAGGAGCTGCATTTTTCATTCTGCTCCCCTTACCTGTCTGAAATCACTTTCCTCGCTTTTCACTACGTACCTGCTCTTTGCTCTCAGGTCATGAGGCACCCCTTGTGAGACACGATTACAAATATTTGCACTTGTTATGCCAACTTATATTGCATTGATCGCTACGGACAGCTCAGCTTCTGTCCGAATTTGAGGAGGCTGCATCTTTAAAAGCACCCACAAGAATGAACCCTGGACACAGAACCACAGCACATGCTGGTACCACCAGATGCTTTTAATCACCATAGGTGCTAGGGGTGCCCAAAATACACAGAGGAATTTAACTGAGTAATCTTTAAGGTGTGCAAAATAGATGTGAAGTTCCAAAATTCCTCACCCATGCACCTGATACCTCTGCCAGCCATGGCCAAATGTTTTGGGAGATGCATAGCACTGATTTTCTTGTAGGAGAACGGAAGTAAGTCATAGAATCCTTTTATATGTTGGGAGACAATTGAGACTGTAAGACCCTGATGCTATAGGCATCTGTATGCATACCTCGTGTTACCTGGGTGAACATCCTCATTGACTTCAAAGGCTGAATCTATGTAAAGGTAAGCATGCACTTCAGTGTCTCCAGGACTGGGTGTAACTTGGGTTGTCCTAACAGTAAATTTAGAAAGACTAATCATGCTGTCTATACAGCAGATGAGATGAACTACACATTGACTTGTTTAAGTCAGGATGAAAAGACCTTCAGGCAAACTTGGGCTTTTTTTTCCCCGGAAGCACTGACTACTTGTGTTTAATTGGTTAACTCCCTTCAGTTCGATCCCTCTGTGAACTCAGGTCAGTAATGTGATTAACTAATATTACTTAGAAGGGTTTGAGACTTATTAATATTACTTAGAAGGGTGGAATGTGCTGTGTGTCATGTGCTACTGCTACTAGTAATATTAGACACAGATGTATTCTGAACAGATTCATGACAAACCATTGCCTCTAACCACTCCAATGTTCTCCACAGAGTTTCTACATGCTTTCAAAATATTTTAAAAGATGAGATTTTAATACACTTTCTCAACAGTGGTCAGGACATTCCCACCCCCCAAGGAATTAAAGTGAAGGTGGTGGTTATTTTTTAATTCAGATCTCATTCATCTAGAATACTTTGAATACCTGATTTTCTGTAAAATGTCATACATCCTTTAATATGCATTTACAGTGTGATTCAACGTTAAGTATTCACAAGGAATTGTGTATTTGTCACAGCTGTGCTAAAGCAGCAATGATGCAATTGAGAACAATATTGGGCTGTTACAGTAATTTATCCTGGGTATTTGGAATGCTGGAGTATACTGGTTATCTGGATGCATGGCTTTTATTCTGGACTGATGCAAAATTAATTTAATTCCTGATGGTTTATGTGCAGCTGTTTTCCCTTGAGAAAAAGAGAATCCCATGGGGGCAAAAACTTAAAAAGAACACTGAAAGATCAGGGAATTGGCACTTGTGTTTGCAAGAATCTGAATAACTTCACAAGTAGAACAAGAATCAAAACCTTTAATGGTCCAATTGCAAAAAACAGTAACTCCAAGAGGAAATCATTAGACATGACCTTCTTGCAAACAGGAATTAATAAAACGTAATCTTAGCGTACAACACATTTTAATTAACTTAATGCCTCTTTCTGATAGATGCTAGTTTCTATAAATATTATCTGCATATACAGTACTGCTAAGGAAATTGGTATCATCTTGAATTCCAGTCATGTTTCTCCTGGGCAATTTTTTTGCTTTTTTTTTATTTTTCCTTCCCAACAGAATGCAGTCTCCACACTGACCCCTGGTTATTAGATTATATTTTAGCCAAACTAGTTACTATGCCTGGCTAATGAGGAAAAATGACATTTAACTTCAAAGTTGGCTATTTAATAAAAAGAACGTAACAATAACTTGTATCTTTCTCTGTCCATGAGGCTGCCATGAACCACTGACAGCTTTATTTTTTGTTGGTACATTGGCATTGATGCGTATAATATAAAGTGTACCCTCTCTTGTGTCCCAAGATGCAGTAGAAGCCATGTATGAGGAAAGTAAGAGCCACTGTAGAAACAGCCACCATTTACAGGTGTGGGAGAGATGAACTAATGGGCAGAAAGGTGCAAGATGTTAAAAGCCAAGGTTTTGCCTTTCCTGACTTCTCATATATTGTGCACAGCAAGATGTAGAAATAAGGTATTTGGGCAACAGTTAGTTAACATGGGAAGAAGGACTACTTAATTCCACAATCTTTACTGTGCCTGATGTTTCTCTTTTCATACTAAAACCTGGTCTTATACAGTCTTGGATTTCCTCTAGAATTAGTGGAACTATTCTTCACCACCACTAGTGTTACATCAGTTTTTATCATTAGTGATAATACGACTATCATAGTGTACAATGAATGAAAAAAAAATAGAGTTTAAGAAAATTACCATTTTGGAAATCTCATTTTTTCAAATAGACATTTAACTACTTAAAAAGGCATACAGCATCTTTAACAGAAGCAATGGTATTGCAACAATGGGCAAGAGAATCACATCATCAAGCAGATAGCACGTGGAAACATGAGATCATCTTGTTTGCCATTTCTGCTGATAGAAGTTTGTTGTACGTCGTACACTTTCAGAAATCTGTGTTTCAGAAAGCTGATCTTCCAAGGAGAAACACGGCCATGCAAGGAACAACAATTGACTTCAATAGGGTGCCAAGATGGTAAAGATGGGCTGAAAGAGCTCAACTCTCCTGGTGTTCCAGCACTCTCTTCTTGATGTTAGTGATAGTGATAAAAGTGCTTGAACTCATAGGACATAGAGAAGAGATTTGGACAATGTCAGTAAGACAGCTGTCATTTTTCAGAAATGAAGAAAAGCTGTTTCCAAAGGGAGCACTGTTGCTACTTAATCTTGTTTATTCTCTGAGATGTTCTTTGAGATGTGATACAGGATTGCCCCATATGGGGAAAATAAGGGTGAAATGGGGTGAAAATAAGAGAAGAGACCAAGTTACACGACTTTTCCTTTCTCTCTGCACTTCAGAGTGGATTCAGTGGGAAGGAAGCACACTTAGCCTTTCAACTGGATAGGATGTTAACAGGGGGCTTTCCTAGCTGGTGAAGTAATACACCCTTCAAATGCACATGTTGATGAGCTTTAGTGGCTTTTTTGAACCAGTAATCTACACTGCTTCATTCATTGTAAATGGTATAATGTTTTGCATTTAGAGAGTGCATTTCAGCCAGAGCTTTACAAATACTCATTAAGCCCCGAAACACTGCTCTGGAATAGATGAATAAATTATATGGGGAAAGTAATCATTAGAAACCGTGTTGTTTTGTTGAATGGTGTACAGTTTTCATGTAACCAAGGACTTAAGTGCAGCAAGTCCTTGACACCTATTTTCACTTTCCTATATGAATATTCATTTGGCTTAAGTTACATTTCATCTCCACATCTTATCAGAATTAAAATTCATCCTCCTCTAATGGAAACTGTGCTGTTTCACTGCTACAGACAATGGTTGGCATCAAATAAAATTGTTCTTTGTTCCAAAACTATGTTTAGAATTCAGTGGTTAATCAGATGCTGATAGCAAACACTCACGGTTTCCTTTACATCCATGTGACAATACAAAAGACAATTGATATGTGGCTAGCATAAGATTCACTCTTGACATTGCAGGCACATTGGGCTTTGTCAATATACCAATATACAGCTTGTCATTATATGTCGCCTTACTTTGAGTTGTGTTTCTTTCCCCTAGTGCAAAATGGTTGTGCACTGAATTCTATTATAGACATATCTTAAATACATATATCTTACATATATCTGTGTTTCTTACGCTTGGCTAGTGCTACATTTTGTTCTTAAAATCCCTCTAGAATGTTAAAACCAAAAGAAAGGATGCTTCCGGGGACATATGGTGGGTTATTAAATGGTTTCTTCTAAAAATCCAGCCTGAATCTGATCCACTTTGTTAATCTCCAGACGTTTCTCATTACATTAGTATCAGCTTAAATGAAACAAGTTTAGTCGGGGTGCTCACATCATTTTTGCTAATTTTCTCAGTGAAGCTAATATTTGAATGGCTGGAGTTGTAGGTGCACTTGATCCTGCCATCAGGTCTTACTACAATGGGACTCAGATGTTCACAGAGCCAAGGGTAAAAGCCTGCAATATCCTAACTCATCTTGTAACTGCTTTATGAACTGTATGTACAATACCTGTTTATCTTCATCTTGATTCATAGACAACAAAATAATCTTAGAAAAGTAAATATTCTCAAAACAGCTACAACTGCAAAGCTGATTTCTCATGTACCAAACTGATTCTTTTCCAGAGTTTATATGACAACATCCTCATCAACACCATCAGCTGTTTTTTCAGCACTCCAGAAGGACGTAATGCTGATAAAAAGTGGAAATTTTAATGTGATTTTATCCGATTTGCTTTAGCAGCAACAACCCCAAAAGCAGGGTCAATTGGAATAATGACCTTCCGTTGAGGCATTTCTTGGGAAATTCACCAGAAAGTGGAGAGAATGGCCTGAAGTGAAAATGCTAGCTCATTATCTATCTCTGGAAACGCCTCAGGCCACCGCTGCTACTACTACAGCAAAGCTGCACCCTCCACTAGGGAAGTAGCACATTCCCTACAGATTTGCATATAATGGAAGTAGTTGTGATACTTTCTTAAAAAAGCCTTTGTTTTCACCATGCCTTTGCCAAACCTGAGCCAGAAACATGTCATCTAAGGAGTCATTTATGTATTTAAAAAATGAGTACTGTTTTTACACTGTTGCCATGGGACAGCTATAGCAGGAAATGAGCAAAACACCCACATAATTATTGTTGACAGAATACAGTTCCAATTTTATCAAGTGTAACCCCTATGTGATATGTTGTTAAGGCAGCCATCAACATCTCAGTGAATGAAATACTGATTTGAGAAGTATGCAGTGCCCAAAAGAAACGTACAATTGTTATGCTTGAAAAACAGAATATGTGAAAGATATCTTGACTGAGATGATACGGGAGTAATTATTGCTAAGTCTCTGAAGAACAATTAGGGTTGTTTTTTATTAAATTTTCACATTATGATTGACATTGAAACTGAATCAATATGTAAATCCAGATTACAATGATCCGATAAGATATTGAGAAAGATGATACCTTACAAAACTGTGTGTGGAAAAACTATACAGTGCTGAGAAAAAAACCCATAAATTTAACATTTTGCAAACTGCCTTGCTTTTGTTCTTTTTTTGTATTTAATCTGCTTAGTTACTATTTAAATTGGATTTCAGAGGACTCTAATTAAGAAGTGGGATATAATTCATCGTTTGTAGAGATCACATCTATTAGGTATCTAAATAATAAAAGTTATTTATAACAGTGTTTTATAACAACCTTAGAGAGTTTTAACCATTAATCAGTAACAATGGAGAGATGTCAATGTATAAAACTGAATCAGGTATAACAATATTCCAGTTTGATAAATATCAGGATATAACCTGCTGAAATACATAATTCTCTCTCCTTAATTGCATGGTTACTTACTTCACTGATTAAAAGGAAATCTATTTCAGGTGGGTTTTATTGTGAATAGTAACAAATTCGTATATATTTAAAAGATATATGGAATAGTCCTCTCCCTCAAGAAAGGAACTCTCAAATAAGAAAGGATAATTTTTTGAAAGGTAATACTGCAATAAATGAAGAAGGTTTCATTTCTTTTACTTTATATAAAATAATGAAGTTCACTAGACATCTTTTTTGTACAAGTTGAGTCTGTATTGTTTATCTATGTCAACATGCATATTTTACAAAGTGGGAATGAAAAGCTGTGACATATGTATAGGTGCATTACATTACTGAACAATGTTTTGCACCCTGCTGACCTTTTTAGTGGTAAAGTAAGCCGAGGCACTGAGTCTATTTTGGTCTTTTCTGTGGAAGTCCACCTACACAGGCTCTAAAGGAATGAAGAATATATGAGAGTTAAAAAAAGCATCTTTTCTTGAATACCTTGACTCAGTCCAGTCAGATTCAAGAGCTCTTCTAAAGAACTTGCAGAAGGCTCTTCTTTTTGTATCTGTGTTTTAAAAGTTACTTATGCTATTCTGAATTATTAGAAATTGCTGTCCAGGTTTGTGCAACAGTGAGCTGGGTCGCAAGCATCAGCGTGTGGCCTTACTGCTTTGGGATCTGAACAGATGTCTTTAGACAGCACAGCACCGCACCGCACTGGGGAAAATGTCCTCTCTCAAACCCTTGCTAACCTCCCAAACTGCTTCCGGGACTCCCTGGGGATCTGCACCCCAGCAGTTTCCACAGAGCAGCCTGAGATGGGGAGCTGCATTACAGGAGTTGGTTGTGTGTGTGCCCAGTGAGGCAGGGAGGCTCAGCTGTAATTCTCATCCCCGGGGCTGGCTCCCATGCTGGGCACCATGGCCCTGTGAATCCACCTGCACATCCGGGATTCGAGGATTGCAGGTGGAGGACTGTGCAGCCAGGCAATGATGCCAGCCTCTGTCCTGGGTGAAGCCTTTGGGCGAGGCTGCCCTGAAGACCAATTTGTAACCCAAAAGTAATGGCCCATGCACATCTGCATCCCATCCATCTTTTTGAGGAGTAAGAGTAACTATTCAGCCCCATTACATCTGAGATTGAAGTGAGTTGCAAACTGAGAGGCATTGGTCATGCTGATGGTTTACTGCAGGAAGGGAACAGGACAATAAAAAGGGAACAGTGGAAATTAATTTCACAGCCCGCAAGGGTCCTATGGCTGAACCTGTATCAGAAATTAAGGCAGAACTGGGATAGTGACAATCTTGCCTATCCTGGATTTGCAACTTACAGATTTATTTTTTCTTTTTCTGAAAAAGAGACGATCTTTTCTTTCTAGTTTTGTTGTGTGTGATTATTTATTTATTTATTTTCCTCCTTAAACCAGGCAAAAGAAAGTTTTATTTCTATCTCACTCTGTTTTGGACTCGGGGGAGATACAATTAGGTGAAGATATGCAGGAGGATATTTATGGAACCCTGCAATATTTGGGGATGGGGGAAAAGATGAGAGGTATCGCTCAGATTTTGTTGTTGTTTTTGCTTAAAGTATGCTTTTCTGTTACTATAGCTACTGGCTGTGTCATGCTCACATACAGATGCTTTATCACATTGTCTTCAGAAACTGATTGCTGTTGCAAACCATCAAAGCCAGGAGTGGAGGGGATACAGATATGTAGCAGGAGACTGGAAAACCACAGAAGGACCCAAGTCCAGCATAGGAAGAGGCAAAAACAGATGTGGAGGACTGACAAGAAGGCACACTTGCTAGGGTTGTAACAGAAAGCAGGAAGAAACAGGAAAGAAGTAGGATATTGGAAAACCTGCAATGAGCTATGTACACTTCATGTTACCAGAAAAATCAAGGAGCCTGCTTAACCCCCAGTTATCTCCTTCTGGAGACAAGCAGATAACCAAAATCTTAGATTCTCCTGCAAAGGAGTCTTTGAAAGAGGAACTGGGAGACCACAGTGGGAAGAGATTGCTCTGCCTGGCAAAAGCTTACTTAGGAAGAGGGCTGAGACCTCGGTGAGTTATAAGCCTGCTGAGAAAATAACATCTCTGGAAAGACAGGGCAGAAGATGCTAAAATTGAATCTTGTCTGGAGTTTCGTGTGGGGATTGTTATTAAGGGGACTCCAGGGTGAAGTTTTGGGTCTTGCAAAGCAAACAAGGAACAAACTTCAGGAGGAGCCTGGATAGTGAATTCAGGGGTCTTTAATTTCTTTAGAAAAAATGTCTTAGTGAAGGTTACTGGGAATATGTGACATTCTGCTTGCCCTGAGTGCAGTATGTAGTTGCAAAAAAAAGGCGGATATGGTAACGGCAGTTCCCAGAGGTGCTGGAAAAGGCTAATACTAGTCATGGGCTATTACACAGGATAGTGGACTCAAAGCTGGGGAAAAAAAGCTTTGATGGGAATACAGAAGTGAGGTATCTCATGTTGGGGAAAGGAGTGAAGTGCATAATCCGTGAGAAAACCTCAGAGAATTCAACAGTTTGATTTAAAATTTCAAAGCTTTCAGTCTTAAAGGTCAGAGATGTTCATTTTTCCATTTGTCCTGTTTCTTACAAAAGGATCTCCTCTTCATACTCAGGTGCCCATGGCTATGGGATGACAGTGAGCCTATTTGTGTTCATAAACATGGAACTGACTTCAAGTGCCTGCTTTAAAACAAACCAGATGTTGGGAGTCACAGGTACATAAATGTTAAACTGAGGGTTTCTCAGTGCTGCCAGGCCTACAGTGTAAGTAAGAAAAAGACCCTCAACTGTTCATTATAAAAATCTTAGTTAAATTTCTGGAAATGATCCTGTAAGTGACTTTGGCACATAATTGTTCTTTTGTATTTCTCCCTTCCACAAATATCTTGAACACCGTGCCATTTAACTATTGCCACTTGTGTTTAGAATGATGATGTGTCATGACAAAATTATGACTATTTCAATACGAATAGTTTAATTATTGATTACCAAATATATCTTAGTACAAGGATTCTAGGTGTTAGGTATGTAAATTATTGGGACTTTGTGAAATGCAAAAGAGAGAAAATGAAGAGAAGCAGCGATAGGACTGTGTTAAATATAGTAATCATAAAAGCTTGTGTGACAGAAAATTGTAAATTGACATAGTCATTAGGAAATGTATTCATTCATTTTTGCTTTTGCAGGCATTTTTGTGCGTTTCAGGGGACAAGCTTAACTTGATTCCTGAAATATAAATCTTTTGGGCAACAGGATATTCAGGTGAGAGAGGTAATTGGATATATTCAGATATTAGCATCTAAAAGGTAAATCAGTAGGATGTCTTTACAAATGAAGGAGATATGTGAGGAAAATAGAATTATTTTGAAGATATCTTCTGGATTCCACAAAAGATACTTTCAGCATGAACACACTTTTAAATACTGACAGTGGTTTGGAAAAGAAAACCTTTTAACTAAAGATAATTACCATTTTTCTTACTCCTAGGAGAGTTCAGCATGTTTTGGAAGGAGAAGTTTGGATTTGTTATGCAGCACGAGTGTTGCCTTCTCAATGTCACTTTCCCATCTGTCTTGCTCAGCAGTGTTACAGTCTCAGCTGATCCATGTGTGCAGTCATCAGTCAGATCATACTGCATAGTGATACATTGAGCCTGAAAACTATTCTTGTACAATGTTTGCCATGCTCCGTATCTTCCTCAAAGGAACTGTGGATATAATTTGAACTTGTTTATATTCTTTCCAGTGGCCAGGAAAATGAATAATTCCTTTTTCCGCATTTGGAATTCCCTCAACAATAGATTTACCATTATTTAATCCTTCTTACTTTATGAGCTATATTTATCTTCTGGTACTCATAGAATTCTGTTGCCTGACACTAGTCCCATGGAAATTTAGGGAAATGTCTCAATCTATTGCAAGGGAAACAGGCTCTAAAAATCTTACTTTGTCTAAAATTTGCCATCACTTTCCCCACAGCATAAATTGCCCTGTGCGCAAAATGTAAAAGATGTTTCATTTAATGTCAACACTTATAAAAAGATAAAACACAATCTATTGGTGACAATACCTTTCCTGTTCTATTCAAGATTTATTTGGCATTGCAAGCAATATGTATTAATCCTGTCCTGGAAAGTACTTAGGCTGGAAACGGGTGATATCTTGCAGATGGTTTGCCAAACTTTTGTACGTATCTTGTGACTCTTGCCACCCTTCCTTGTGTCTAGCTCTCCTGACTTCTGTGGATTGTGTGGTTCAACTGAAAACATTCCAGATCAGAAACGAGCATGTGCTCTATATTTAGTCATGTCATCAGTAGTACCATTGTGCAAGTTGCTTATCTTTCTTAACTACATCAGGGATTGTCCTTCCTCTTCTTGTAAATAACAGAGATCTTTAGATTCAAATGGTTGCCATGTGTTCTTTCTGTGAGCTCGACAGCCACTCGATAATGGTGCTCTTTAGTAGGTATCAGGTGATGACAACTTTTGATGTCCACCTACTTCTAAAAATCGTAACATTTTGAATCAGCTTCTGTTTTCATAGAAATCTAGGCTAAAAGGGATCTGGTGAGATCATCTGTTTGTAGCTCCTGATCTGAGACAAAATAAGTATACTTGGAATCTCCCTGACAGAAGTTTTGTCTGGACCAGCCTTTAGAAATTGGCAATGAAAGGAGTACCATGACATTCCTACTTAGTCTGTTTTACTGCTAATTACATTTGGGAAAATGTCTATGTAGTATCTGTCTTCAAATTTATCTTGGCATAAATCAAGCTGATTTCTACTCACCCTGAATGGATGAACATGGAATAAAATTGATTGGTATATATTAAAAACCATCCACTGTATTTTCATTTTCACAGAATACAATAATGATCTTTTGTTATCATTTGCTTTCCCTACCCAGTAAGGTAGTATTTGGTCCTTCTTTGACTTGAATGTATTTAATTTGTCCTCTTCTTGTTGTAAACAATTTTTGGACCTCAGATTTAAAAAAAAAAACACTTTCTGCATGTTTGATCTATTTCTTTATAGTGTTCCTTTATTCTACAGCATGACACTGGCTCTAGCTGTGCATGGCCATTTGTTGGTTTTCAGGTTATTGAAGAGTCCTGTTGATGTCACTAATATTTTTATTCTGCACCGAGTTACTGACGTTAGGTAATCAACTACATATATTCTCTTTTTTTCTTTATAATTCCTTTCAAAGAGAAGCTACGAAGAAGTGTCCTAAGTGTCTGAAGTCTACCATTTTTGTGGGTTCAAACTTGCACCAATTGGGGACCTCAGCATGTCTCCTTGAGTTACCCAGGGACAAAGGAATCTATTATTCTTATTGTGCTATTTTTGGAATCACTAATACTGTTCTCTTGAGATGGCTTTTTCCCATGCTGTTTGAGAGTTCAGCAGTGAACGTTGTTGTCCCTAATTTGAACAAATACCCCATAGCTATTCCTTAGTGAAGTTCCTCTATCATCTGAAAAAGTGTTGCAGTTTTGGAGAAATGGCATCAGAAATTTTCCTGGAATGTGGATTTGCTTAATTTCTCCAAGACCTCTTTCATATTTCTCCTATTGTCTGGTTAACATATTCTTCTACCTAGAAGAATCAGTGTTTTGATTTCTGGTCTCTCAAGCACTTGCCAATGCTAGATGGGAATCTCACTGCACAATCTTGAAGAACAATTCGGTTGCACAACCTATATTTGAGTGTAATCAGAAAAAGAATTGGGCAGACTACTCCAAAATTGTCTTGCAAATTAATCTGTCTCACCATGAAACCTTTTGTGATTTTATTCCTCAGCTGTTCTGAGCAGAGCTGGTAAATCATGCTAAAAGGCATATTACACATTTTGCATTATGGCTTATGAGCTTTCTTAACCAGGATTTAATAATTCAGATTCATTGCTCCTCAAACGCTCTGCCTCTGTCTGGCCTCGCACCTTTTATAGGTTGTGCTTGTCCTTTAAAAAATGTACAGGCCATGATGAAAAAGTCATACCTAGCAGGCTTTTCTGTGCATTGTATCTCCCTTCAGTTAAGTTTCCCGAAACCGCAGCAGCTTTTGACCTCTAAGACCATCAAATTCAATTATATTCAATTCTCAGAAAACGAGGAAATAGATCATTAGGGTACACAGCAGCCTGAAATCCAGCTGTGATTCTGTAACCTCCTGGACACTGAATCTAATTGTGACCGATGGAAATGATACTTTAATTTTTTTTGGTTAGAGATTCCTACATAGTGTCTCCAGTATTATTTCCAGATTCCTACTCCATGTTTTGTTGAAAAGTTATAGCATATGAAGGGTTGAAAAAGTGCAGGGAAACATGCAGACCTGAATGGGGTAGGGAGTGGTGGTATGTGTAATAGAAGCAGAAAGAAAGGAGATGAGAAGATCTGGATGTTGGTACTGACAGGGTGAAGCTCGGTTGTAAGGGCAAGAGCTGAAAAGAAAGGAAAGGGATGAGGTAGAAAGGATGTGCGTATTCAGTTGTTTGATTTTATTCTGGAAATAGCAAAGTGTAGATACAGATTTTGGCATACTTTAAAATATATCACTGTTCTCCCACGGCAGAAGAAACTTCATGAAGTCATCCAAAAAAATGCTCCCAGGGGATGCAGACTGAGCAAAGAACACTAGTAATGTGTTTGTATAAAGCTGCCAAATGTCGGTTCAAACTTGCAGTATTCAGGGACCTCAGCATGTCTCCTTGAATTATCCAGTTATCAACAAAGGGAGCCTCGAATCTCCTAGCTTTTATTAGACCCTTAATCTTGTTGAATAGCATATTTCACTTCCTTTAGCTGAGTTGCTGATATTGTGGCCTGAAACTCCTAATTTAACCCCAGATAGCTTCTTCCAGACAGTGCCTCTAGAGAGCAATGAATGATATGTAATAGAAAATAAAAGTCGCTGAGATCAGCCAGGGAGAACCGGAACCAGAGCTTGAGCACCAGCTATATGCAGGAAAAAAAAAACACTAAAAAAAAAAACCAAAACAGAAGAATCTGGTAATCTTATTAATGAAGGTTCACAGAGAGATCCATTAGGAGTTACATATGGAAACAACATCTTGCTCAAGAGCCTTCTGAGCTCACAGCTTCTAAGGCAAGCACCAGATGTAAATACTAGAGTTAAGGGAAGAAGGGAAGAAGCTGGGGAGTTGCATATGATTGTCTGGCTCTTGCACTCTTTCCTGGCACCTGCTCTTGCTGAGATCTGAGACAGAGTACTACGCTAAACAGACATTTAGTTTGACCCAGTACAGATGCTTTTAGGACCTGAAATGCACAACACAATAATGTTTATTCAATTACATTGCTATTCACTGTAAGTGGAGAAGCCTATCTTGTCACAGCGGTCTAGTGGCCAAAGCGTGGTGGAGTTACAAGCTAGCTTCAATGAGTTCATGCAGCTGACAGAGCATGAAAGACTTGCTTCATAGCATCAAGGTAAATTAATCTCTCCAGAGCAAGAGTTTGTCTTCTCTTTTCTGCACAGATCTAAACATGCAATGACACTAAGCAACTTGTATTTGATTTATTTTGTAATTGCATGAGAACTGAACTTATTGCAGGTTCTGTGATAACTGACATTTAATCACAACATTACCAGAATGACTCAAAATTGTTAGGGTTTCAAAGAAAAGCAGCACAGAAGTTTTAGAAGTTTTGATCAAAATTCTGACTTAGGATAAAGGGCTAGAAGACACTCTCTCCTGCTTTTTAATTGTGGATAAACTAAAATTCTGTGAATTGTTGGAAGATGACAATATTGAGGAAGAATTTTTGATGGTGTAATGTCAGGGAAATTAGTCTACAGAAGTTAGCAATAGTTCTGCAGGTGTAAGACTGCCAGACTTTCACAAAACTCCCACCAAACTCTTGATTTCAAGCCCATGCTTTCTCATGTGCAACTGAAATCAAACTACTTTCCAACATTTAGCCTGTAACATGTCCCACAGTAATGACCATTCTTGGTCTGGTATAGCGTCATCTTCTCCAACAGTGGCCTAGAAGAGAGCCCCACACAATGCCATCCTGATGCACCATACCTGCATGTTGTCTGAAACTCCTGTGAAATAAAGCAAAGTCCTCTCCCCATTGCTGCTGCTTTTCTTGCCTCCTACTTTCTTCTGATGATGTCTTTTGGTTATTCAGAAGAAAAAGCATACATGTATTATTTTCCCTGTACTGCAGCATTCTCCCCTCTTACACCCTCCCTACTGCATGAGTTCTCCCTCTCCCCTGCAGCCATGCCCTCAGTTGTTCTCATCCGTTTTTCTTTACTCACCTGCCCCCAGTCAAGCCCATCTACCCTTTCCCACCCCTCTTTGCAGCCTGTCTTTCCCCTATTTAACACTCTCCTTCTATCCTGAGCTAGCAAACATCCCATTTCCTGGCTTTTTGATCCTTCTCTCTCCCCAGTATCAGAACAGCAAAAGCCCCACGGAGCCATGCTTGGCTCTAGCACTGCTGCCCTTGTTGTGAGAGGCAGGTGCAGATTTCCCCACCTTGACCCCCCTTGGCTTTCTCAGTCCCCCTCTTCTGCTGCCATTACCACTACTGCCAAGCCAAGGCACAGGCTGGGACTCCTCACCTGGGACCCATCATCGCTCTGCTGACTGGCACAGAGGACTAGAGGAAGAAGCGTAAGGGCTCTGCTGCGTGGCAGCCCAGCCACAGCACCCCCTTGCCTGTCCCATCCACTCTGTCCCTAAACCATATTCTCAAGTGACTGCAGCTTTGCCTGGAGCACTTAACTCTGTCCTTAGCTGTAGCTTACCCATGCACCAGCACCGGTAGAGATCTTAATGTCACTGGTCTGAGCTGGGAGCGAGTAATGCGTAACTTAAGTTCACCTAGCAGGCTCTCTCAAGTTACCACTCCCTCCTTTTCTAGGTCATCGATGAATATAGGGATTGGCACAGGTCCCTTGCGATACAGGTGACAGCTCTACTTTGTCAACTGACTGTTACTGACTCTCTGCTATCTTTTAACCTTGCAGCGATTGTCCCCTGTACCCGAGGTTCAAAGTCCCTACGGCCTTTCTCTCCTCAACTTCCACCATTGGTGAGAGTGTATCCCGGGACACGGTGGAAATCAAGTGCTATCACACCTCTACTTGTCCTCCGTTTTGACACGTTCTGGACGGTTGCTACGACTCCGAGACTGGAGCAGGAGATTCATCCGGCCTCTTCACTGAGCGAAGAGCGTCTTTAAGGATGTGCACCCTCCCCGACAGACCCTGGAGCCGCTCTTGCCCCCGCGGTACGCTGCGTGCTTCCGAGGCGGCGTCCCTGCGCCCCCCTCGGCGTCCTGCGACTCGGGGTTG
>NW_008796218.1:3704817-3705017 GCF_000699145.1 Aptenodytes forsteri
CGCCGCCGCCGCCTCGACCGCGGGGGGCCGCTGCGCCTCCCCCCGGCTGTGCCGGGGCCGGGGGGTGCGCCTCCCCCCGGCTGTGCCGGGGCGTGAGGGGACGAGGACGACAGCCCACGCGGGACTTGGGGGGTGGGAGGGGTGGGCGCGGGACAGCGGCGGACAAAGCCGGCCGGCGCCACCTCGGGCCCCCGCCCCCC
>NW_008796218.1:3705360-3808153 GCF_000699145.1 Aptenodytes forsteri
GGGGGGGACGCCGGGCCGCTTCTACCTCCTGCCCCCTCCGGCACGTCCGCCTATTTAATTAATGATCAATGCGAGGGAAAGTGACAACGAGGTGTGCGGTTTTGGTGGCGGATGGGGACGGCTGAATGCCGGGCGCGGTTGGATGCGGGGATCCCCACGGCTGCCGTGCTCTCTCGGTGGCTAGCAACAGGTTTCCCAGGAGGCGGCTCTTCAGGTTTTTTTTTGGTTTTTTTTTGTGTTGGTGGTTTTTTTCCCCCCTCTCTTCCTGGTATTTAAAGTGTGGTTTGTGGCAGGTGGAGCGTTGCATTGCTGAGCGCCGGTCATGGTTGAAGGTGGATAGTTGTTTTTTTAGTTTAAATGGCTCGTGGCTGTGGATGCAGCACTGGGAAGTTTTGCAAGTGAAAGGCTTTCAGTGTTTCTTCCCAGAGACGGGAAGAACGGATGAACTTGCCTTGCCTGGGCTGGTGGTGGCTGTCGTATCTTTTATCAGATATCTTATTCAGAGAACAGTTAAAAACTTGCGATGCGCTGCGTCTTAAGGCTCTCTTATTCTATGAGATGCAAGCATGTTGCAGTAAAATAGGATAATTAAGAGAGCTTCTTTCAAACATTACAAATGTTTTTACAAATGTAAACACTGATGTAAAAGTAGAGGTTTAATTAAATCAGTAAAACTCTGGTACACCCTGGATACACAGTTGTGTGTCACTTACGATGTCTTTGCATTTTCCTTTGAATTTGTCACGCATTCAGATTTCTAATGAAACTAACAGAAAAAGAGTGGAAAACAGTCGTTGCTTCAGTGCAGGACTGGAGTGGTTAACCCAGATCATTAAGTATACAGTCCCGTATAACTGCTGGCAACTGTGTGACAGGTGTCTGGTTTTGAAATGCCTGCAGAGCGTACCCCAAAACCTTTGACAAACTTGAGGTTTTTAGTAAAGATCAAACTTCAGAACAATAGTGGGCCAGGTGAAGGAGGGATTGACTGAGGGCATCATAAATACTTCACACAGTAGGATGTTTGTTAAATAAAATTCCAGATGATCCTAAAATGTCCTTTTTTCCCTACAAAGGAGGAAAAAAACCCATCAGTCCCCGTTTACCTGAGCCAGAGAATTTATTATAGTGCTGGACTGGGCAGTTAGTTTAGCCCTCAACTAGTGAACAGGAGATAGCAGCAAGGCATCAGAGAGCAGTTGAATACTGCTTATAGCAGCCACCCTTTAACTGTGGCCAGTGTGTTTGAAAAAAAGGAATAAAAGTTCTTTTGGTTACTTTGGTGGCTGGTGGACCTCTAAAATATGATAAGTGTACAGCCTGTAAACGTAGTGCAAACAGGTCATTTACACAGATATGTCAACACAAACTTCTTTCCTCTTTGTAGGAATACATCTATTTGTTTTTCTGTCCTTTCCAGAAGCTTACTGGTGCAATTTTAGAACAGCTTAGATTCCTTTTCCCAGCTGCTCTATTTGGAAGACCATTCTCGTGTCTTGTTTGTCAGGCAATTACAAAACTTTTGATTTCTGATCTGTTAAATTACAGTTGTGTGCAGTGCATTGTCATAACTTGTGCTAATAGTATTTTCTAGCTTGAACTGGAATTGCTGCAGGAAATGAAATAAGGAGTGGAGTGTGTATTTTACAGGGCAACTGGATAAACTCGACCATCTTTAGCCAAGCAAAGTTTTGTGAGGAGCAGCAGCAATTTTTTGACATAAATATGTTCAGCTGTACTGCATCACACCAAAGATTCACCTGATATAGTATCCTCTTCAGCAGTGATACTTCCCCCAGCACTGCTCTAGTCTCTGTTTTCAGCTCAGAGGCTTCCTGAGCCAAGTGGAATTTCTCAGTTTTTCTTCTGTGAACATACTGAGCTCCCCTTGTGCTCGTGTAAACATCAGCATCCTTAGACGAGGATTTCCATACCTTACTGCTCTGTTCATTCCTCCTATATTGCTTCTATGTGATGAGTTCTCAGCTTACAGAAAAGGTTACTGGTCCCTAAACGCATGATTTCACGTGTTGTACTATTAAATTCCATTTTCTGGCATTTCAGCTCACAAAAAACATAAGCTCTTCTGTATAACTACCCAGTCCTCTTTGTACTGGTGATAGTTTGCAGTCTGGTGTCATCCACAGAAATTTCATGAGCGTGTTCTCACTCCTTGGCTACTAATTTATTGAAGGGTGTCAGGAAGAATGGTATGAGTAACCCCTCTCTCTTGTGGTAATTTCCGCTATTAATACAACCTATTGTAGTTTTTTCCTTTTTGGTCAATTTCTTTATGTATCTTGTAAGTCTTATTTCTATTTTAAATATTATTTAAGTATTGTTTCTTTAATGAAATTAAAGTATTACTAAGTATTATTTCTATTTTAAATAATTTCATGTGGGACAGTATCAAACATTTTATTTAAATATATATGGGCTTACCCCACTTATATAACTGATTAGTATTATTTCTATTTTAAATAATTTCATGTGGGACAGTATCAAACATTTTATTTAAAAATATATATGCTAACTCCACTTATATAACTGATTTCTGGTACAGCAAGTAATCAAAATGTTAGATAAAACATTGGATGTGAGACATCTTTGACTTAAAAAAAGAAATTAATTAAACCTATGTCCCTTTACTTCCTTGTCTTTATTACTTCCTTCAATACTATGGACAACCTTGAAACATCATATAGTAAAACAAAGGTTTATAAGCTGGTCAAGCTTAATATCAAAACCAGGTAAGCTTTTCTCCCCTTTCCACATACTGGGAGTTTGAAAATTTCCAGAACTCCACTTCTGATGGATAGAAACCTTCCAAATTAACGTGCTCTGGTTTATAACATTTTTCTTGTGTGTCAGTGCTGTTCTATAGTTCAGCAGCTGTCCTGTAGTTTAAGGGGGACTATTTTCCTTTGGTTATTTACTAGAGATGTTTGTATGAAATTGCATCCTCTCTTAGTCTTGTTTTGCTCAACTAAATAAACTGGTTTCTTTGTCCAGCCCTTTAAAAAGGGCTCTCCGTCTGTCTGATTATCCTGTAGTTCTTCTCTGCACCTCTTGCAATACGAAGTCATCTTTGTTGCATGTGAGTGAACAGAATCATACGCTGGAATGAGCTTTTGTGAGACTCTCGAACAACAAAAATGCTTTCTTGGCTCTAAAAATTTCTCAGCTTTCTGCATTTTAGCTTGTTTGCCTGTTTGGGGAAGACACCCACACTGACAGCACATGTGAATGCTGTGAATTGACTGATACATCCAGATCTTTCTTTTCCTTTACTGCTTTAACTTTTAAGACTATAATTTGTATTAGGAAGCCATTTATGAAGCTATATTCTAGTTCTTCCCATTTATGCACATCCACATCTTCCTGAATGATACTCTCTGTTCTGATCATTCTTCAGGTTTTCTTGATAGTGGCAAACCCTATTAGCGCAGCCTGTTAGCCTAAAATCACGAAATAAAACATTAAATAAATTATGTATAAACTGATTTTTCTGGGTCTCCATTTGGTAGTTTTGGTAAAATCTCGCTGTTTCTTTTGCAGCTTATTTGCAACTTAAATAGCTTGTCTTAAGGAGAAAATGGGATAACTTTTTATACAGTTTTATGTCTTTCCACGTACATAGCCTCAGCATCTTTTTTACTCTTAATCAAATAAAGACATGGCATAATCAGCTATACTTAATATAGATACCAATTATGAAAGCTTGCAATTTGGCCACCATTGCTTGTGAACTGTTAGACTTTTTTCATCAGTGTGACTTATTTACACGTTTTTGTCACTCAAAGAAGAGAGGAAAACCAGCAATTTAACTTTTTTTTTAAACCAGGAAAATGGAGTGTTCAACTTGCTTGGTATGGCAATCTTTGATCTATATTAAGAGGAGTATTGGTTTAGGCATGATCATAGGACTGGATGTTTCTTTGTCTAAAAGTATCATGGATGTTGTGCTTTCTGACTTGGAGTGCCAAGGACAGCTTGCACTACTCTTTTCCATCTCTTTTTGTTTGTTTTCTCTGCTGATGTTTTTGAAATATGTTGTGTTTGTTGGGCAACTGCTTTATGTTAAGAGTCACTGCAGAAAGGTTGGTGTTGCTGAGCGTATGTGGAATTGAATGAGGACTTGACAATGCTTGCTCTGGTGTGTTTCTGGTAGTTGGGTTGCTGATGTGAAGTGGTAAGTGTGGTTGGTAGACTCTTTTTGGGGAAGGAGATGTGACATGCGGGGAAAATAGTGACTGATGGAAAAACAGTGCATGTATGCATTATAGTTCAGGCTTTTGTTTCCATTTGCTTATTACCTTTTTCTGATCATCCGAAAGACTTAGGGAAGTTGGAAAGCTTTGAAAGTCTGGAATGCTTTTTTTGTTACCTTCTTACAGCTTTGAAAGATTGATATGAGTATTTATGTGAAAGGGTCCGTTCTTCCAGTATTAGATACCTAACTGGCTTGTATTCAAGTAAGTTAAAAAAAGTGTACTGCTGCTATAGAGGTTGTTTTAGAATGCTGCAATAACATTGCACATCTCAAAGGTAATATTGCATTCAAATTGTAGCCTAAAATTAAGAACAAAAAAGTGGACATCAGCACTTAAATATCTGAAGTTAACCCTTTATTTATTTACTTCTGAAATCAGTTTTTAGTCCAACTTGGCCTCTTTGGGTAACGGTGGATGTACAAGAAACAAAACTTCTTATGAAATCGCCATTGTTTATAGCAATAGTCTTTAAGTGTTTGCAACTGTTATTCTTTAACTCTTTTATTTAGCTTTTACTGTATGTAGGAAATATGCATGGTACGCGTTTTCAAGTATTTGGAAATAGTAAAAGAGCAAAGAACACAGAAGTTGGTGAATCCCAAATTGAAGTCTGCCTTTGTAACTTTGATTCTGTTGTGCCAAATGCATACATTCTGATACCATGTCACTGAAAACCATGTACGAGCTCAGATTCACCCAGTGTGGGCTATAGACGATACCCAATTAATGATGATTTAATCACAGAAGCCCAAAGGGAAAGAGACCATCTGGATTATTGAGTTCAGTCCTTTTGATTATCTGAGAAGACTTTTTATAATCTCATTAATAAATTTAATCAACAGGTTTCTTCTGCCCTGCAGAAATTCCTGTCTTCCCCGCTCCTAGTAGGATGTTGAGGACTGTTTCTTTTTAGTGGCTGTTTAGATGGGCTGAAGCACTACTTACCGTATGTGTTTCATGGCCTGCTCTAAATACAAATTATTACTATTTTTTTTCTTGCTCTGTTTTCTGTGGTGGTTATTGCTGTAGAAGCAAAAGATACTGGAGCACTTAACTACTGTGAGTAAGGAGTAGTGATGTCCCTCATAATGAGATCTTCACTATAGATTATGTCTTTTGTGGTTCTTGAATCCGTGCGTAGATAAAAGGTCTCAGTGTATAAGTAAGTATATAAACCGATATGAAATCCACCTGTGAGGAGCTGGCCTATGAAGTACTTCACTCTGTCATTGCTGTGTATAACCAGTTTGAGTTGTGTGGAGTTCCTGAAGTGAAATAAAAATTCTGTAGCTGGAACCACGTGAGAACTTCACCAACCAAAAGTGAAGACGTTTACACCATCGCTAGCAAATTTGAGGATAATCTCTGGCAAAATGAAAGGACTTTGTGTGCTGTAAAATGTCATGGAGAAACTTTCAGGGAAAGAAACCTGGATTGCTTCCACAGCCATGGGTAAAGCTCTAGTTTGGATTAATCTTGAGAGGCACCATATGCAGCAATCTGTAGTAGATCATGACTGGTTCCTAGAGTTCAATCAGGAGTTACCCTTAAGGGCAAGGACTAGACTTCATTCAGGTAATTTGTACGGGTGGAAAAATGGATATGAATTTGAGAAGTGGAAGAAAAATGCTAGAACTGGCTTTTGTGTTGAAATAAGAGGGTAGGGAAGCTGTCCCATCCTGCAGTTCTGCAGAAGCGATAGACGGTCTTGAGCGGCCTCTGCTGGTTCACTGGCAGGAAATTAGGCAGCAAGAGAAAAGCTGCCAGAATAGGGGTGAATCTGTGTTGGTGCTTTTTATTATTATTTTTTTTTAATTTCTTGTAAGAAAGTGTTCCATTTGGGCAATGGGAAAAAAGAACGATATACAGTAAAAGTAAATAGTATTGCTTGTACGAGTTTCTGTGTATCTCTCCTCTTGTCCTTTGTTCTCCAGCTCTGGGCTTGATCAGACAGCCTGTTTAATAAATTTTGTTCTCCTGGATTGTGGACAGAACTGAGTTTGGAATATTGGACCTGCTGGGTAGATACAGTAGCTATGTTCATTCAGGTTGGGGAAACAATTAAGTGTCCTTTTTTGATGACAGTTAAAATGAGAGATCACTCTTTAATGAGTGAAGTAAATGCTGATAGATTTGTACTCGGGCAGAGATTGCTGACGACTGCAGACAGCAAAAGAAGTACTTTGTAGTTTAGCTACCAGATGGTGGGAAAAGGGTATGTTCATGCTGCCTGAATTGCAGAGTGCCCTCTGGAAGAGCAAGCTTGGAACTATGCATAAGAAAAAATGCTACGTGCGGTTTGATTCAGCGATATATATGAATGAAGAGGAGCATTCTGTGCATTCCTTGGGGGAGGGAGGAGTGTATAAGGGGAGGTGCTGGTTTTTGTTTGTTTTTAAAACAAGACTGCACCAAAAAGTACTTAGCTTGGTCGGTCAATCCTTGTTTGCCTTTCTTCCAAAATACACACATGTTGGAAAACTGAATTTTGACTACCTGATGAAGCCAGCAAGGATAACATACACTTAAAGCAGTTAGTTCCCATTAACTTGAGATGTTGTTTTGGGTGTTGAACACTTCTGAAAATCAAAGTTGTCTGGGAAACAGAGGAACATTCCCTCGTTCTGGTTGGGGTTATAGGACTTAACTTGTGTTCTAGCTCAGAAAGAAGGGTACGAACTGGTTCTGCAGAGCTGCCAGCAACCACGTTTTGTTCAGTACACATTCTAGCTTCTTTAACATGGATCTGTCAGGAAAACTTCATTAATTCAGCCTCTTTCCTGAAGTAGTGTCCACTTCCGCATTCATTGAATCTGTGTGCAGGTGAACATGTGCGTATGTTTTAGGAAGCTGCGTATTGCAGTGAGACTTTCAGTATTTCTGAAAGTCTGTCTAAAATGTAAAGATTAAAAATAAATACAGTTGTACTGGGTATGTATTGCTATAGTCTTAAAATTAGTTTTCATGATCTTGTGTTACATTTCAGACTGCTTTTAGAAGTCTGCAATATGTCTGTCACATCAGATGAGGAAATAGATAATCTATTCAACACTTTTAATTTTATTTGTTACCCATTATCTACCAGAAAAGAGAGAATCTCAAATATCTGGGACAGCAGAATCTTGATATTAATACTACACATTTTGTTGAAGAAGGTTGCTTCTTCAATCTATCAGTAGCCGTTAAACTCTCTAGCAACTGGACCTAGTTAAAAGGATTACCTACCTGCACGCAAATATATCATGCAAGATGTTTTTGTATTTTATAATGGAGGAAACAAAAAAAGTACCTTTTCCACGTGAGTCCGGCAATACTAAACAATGTTAGCAAGTGCTTTGGTGAAGAGAGAAGTGTGTGCTGTGAAGTACATGGGTGCAGATTTTTCTCCCGGGTTCTATGCCCTGCATTTTCCCATCATTCCGTTTGCTGCAGATGGATTATACTAAAATGAGTTTTCTCCTCACTACTGATCAAAGTTTGCCATCATCTCAAATATTTACATTTCATGGGTACAGATTAAGTGTACTGCTTCAGTATTGTAGTGCTGCATCCTGGCAAAGACCAACTTGAATAATGTGGTGTCACATTTACTTAATATCACATTTGATTCTATCCGGTATGACTGTACATTCTAATTTCCTGTTAAATCTAATTTGTTTTGTCTTTGCCTCCTAGATGTACTTTAAAAAATTTTTTTTTTAATGACCTTGGCTTGGATAATGGTAAAGGATGGGGCTAAAGCCTCATTTGTAGTTTAATTTTTTCCTGCAGCAGTTAGACAGTTTTACAAGGTCTGCTCTGAGATATTGTTCTTAGAAGCAGAACTTTTAATTTAAAAACAGATTTGTAATTAAAGATGTTAAAATCCACGAAGAATCTGGTTAAGCGCCCAACCCTTTTATTTTTGATTGTCTGCCATGTAGTACTTGGCAGGAATGTCACTGACTTGTCTAGACAGGTACAAAAGCTTGTTACCAGTGCATAGTAGGTATGTGCTTTTCTGCCTGAAGTTTTCTGTTTAAACCCTTGTTTTCCTTATTGCTTATCTGTATCTTTAAAGGTTTTGTCTTTAGTTTAATAAAAAGTACAACCAAAGCCACCAAAACTTTTAAAATGAGTTTTGGATACACTGCTAAAATGAAGCATTTGAGTAATACTGGATTTTATTTACAATTCTTTGTCAAGTGAGGACTTTAATTATATTTTTATTTACTTCCTAGAGGCAAATATCCTGAACTAAGAGCAGAGTACTGAGCATTTTGAAAATACATGTTGATTCTGCAACACGCAGGTGTTTTTTTTCCAGGAGCTCTATATAGGCTGTGATTGTCAAATATGACTAAGCAGAAAAGCTGCTGTTAATTTTCTACTTTATTTCATCTGAAAAAAATGTAGAGTTACTGGCTTTTTTGCAAGCTGCATATTAGTTTCAAAATGTCATAGTTTCACAGTCATCTTCAAACTAGCAAAATGCTTGAGCAGCAACTTTCACTTAACTTTCATGTTTACTTGGTTCTTTGCTTTTTGCAGTTATTTCTCTGTCCCTTTTCTAGGCAGGAGAACGACCAATATCCTAAGTTAATCAAAATGGGTATTAATATAATGGAGAGCAATGAAAAACTAGAGGCGCTCTTTGTTTATCAAGCAGTGTAAATCAGAGGGCAAAAGGCAAATGTAACTTCTTTTTTTTAAATGGGTGTCTTTTTAAGCCGATTTCTAGGTGTTTTAAATGTGTGCTCTGCAGGTTAACCTCTTAGTGCTTGAGTTCAATGCCTACTTTGGATCAAAGGGAAAGAAATGGGGCTTAACCTAATACCTAGAATAATAAATCTGTTGGATCCATTTCAGCAGAATGTTTAAACACATCTGCAGACAGAACTATGATAATGGGTGTGATTCACTATACGTAATTTTCACTGGTTGGTAAAGCAGCATTAGTAATAATTTCTTTATATTTTTCTGAAGATCAGGAGTTATAACATTAGCTGTTTGCATGGTGAGATAAGACTGACAAAACCTAGATGTAGACAGTTTTCCACAGAGGACATGGTGGTTCAAAACCATGTTGAATTGCCTGGACTAAATTAAAATTAAATTAATAAAGTTAGCTGCAAAATTATGAAAACCATTTTTCTTAGATGACAGTTGTCAGACACCTGATATTTATCATTACCATCTCAGGATATCAGCCCTCATTTTTTATTTAGAGTAATTTATGAACATGACAATTTTTTTAATGTGAAGTGGTTTCTTGCTTTCCAGTTAAGACAACGATCTTGTCAAGTGGCTTGAGAAAATGTTTTTATTTCCTTCCTTGGCAAATCGTGGATGGATGCTGTTCTTTAAATGCTACTTTTGTGCTTTACTTTCTTATCACAGAAATACTTGAATACCTAAAACTATTTCAGATAGCGATAATATTTATTCCTTCAACACTGTGCATGTTATTACTCCCAGTATTCCATTTTAGATAGCCTGACCTCTTTCCTTTTGCTTTTCCAGTTAGCTGTGCAGTGAGCTGTAGTTTGAAGTTGTTTATATTTAAAAAAAAAAAAAATCCATGACTTATTTTTGTCTCATGCAAAAGCATTATATGAAATTCTTTTAATAAACAGATTACAGATATCAAGTCAGGCTTTGATATACTCATTTAACAGTGTATTTAGTTCTTTCAGTTGAAATGTGAAGTGATAAATCTTTACTTCATCAAGGTGTTAATATCAGTGTAACAGATACTCTTCAGTGTCGCTGGCTGGTTTTTATCCTCTTACTGCTAACTTGTTTGAGAGGGTGGACAGCTAAATCTCCAGGTGAAGAGCCTTTCTTGAGAGTTGCATTTCCATGCCTTTGGAGAGTATTGAATATTGAAACAACAGAGTGGAGGAAGGAAGATTGAAATTCCTGAGGTGTATGACAATGTCATCTGGCAAAGCAGTAAAACAACACTCGCTTTTATGACTTTCAGTATATTTCCATGTGTGGTGTGTGATTGCTGGGCGTTCAGTATGTGAATTGTTAGGCATTGAAATTCAGGGTTTGCTTATGGATTTTTATTGCAGTTGAAGGATTAAAAAACCAGTGCAGGTAGAAACATAAATTGCAGTTATTCCTGAAGTAAACATTACTAACCCAGAACATCTAGTGTCAAGGTTAAACACAAGATACGAAAATACACAATTAAGGTATTCAAACATAATACCCAGTATTTGCTATGCAGGAACTGTCATATTGATGCAGAATAGTCCTTGCTTAGAGATTTACAAATAATATGGATTTTTAAACTCTGGTAGTTTCCCTCTCCCTTACTGAGCAATTTGAAATGTTGCAACGATATTACTGGCTTTGCCAGGTGATCCAGAGAATTTCAGTAGAAATGTCTTCAAGTTTTAGACGAGATTTAAATACCCCTTGTACTTGATGGATTTCTGCACTGCAAAGAAACATTCACTCCTGTATACTGGCTACAGTAAGGAATCATAGAATCGTTTAGGTTGGAAAAGACCCTTAAGATCATCGAGTCCAACCGTAAACCAACCACGGCCAGGTCCACCACCAAACCATGTCCCTAAGTGCCACGTCTACACGTCTTTTAAACACCTCCAGGGATGGTGACTCAACCACTTCCCTGGGCAGCACGTTCCAATGCTTGACAACACTTTCCGTGAAGAAATTTTTCCTAATATCCGATCTAAACCTCCCCTGGCACAACTTGAGGCTGTTTCCTCTCATCCTATCACTTGTTGCTTTGATAAAGAGACTGACCCCCACCTCGCTACAACCTCCTTTCAGGTTGTAGAGAGCGATAAGGTCTCCCCTGAGCCTCCTTTTCTGCAGGCTAAACAACCCCAGTTCCCTCAGCTGCTCCTCATAGCACTTGTTCTCTAGACCCTTCACCAGCTTCTTTGCTCTTCTTTGGATACAGAGGATGGGATCTCAGCTGTGACTTTGCCTTGGGATGGCTGCGGAGTCAGACGGTAGCTGAACTGCAGTGGCAGTGTCTGAACCGGTGGTTCCCAGGGGGCTCGCTGTGCTCGCTGCACACCAGTTGGCAGTGGGTGGCCCAGGGGCAGGGTGTGCTATGTGCCAGGCCCAGCAGCTAGTCTGTGGGTAGCTGGCCACTCATAATGGGCAGGCATAATCTGCTGTCATAGTTCCAGTTCTAATAACAATAGTAAAAAACATGCCCCAAACATTGGAAGTTTGTGAAAACACTGTTTAAACTGAGTTTGCATGAATAAGATAATCAATGTTAGCAGAGGAGAAGGAAAGATGGGAAGTAATTTTGGAAATGTAGGTAAGTAAGTAATTGAAAACCTTTTGTGGATTTTCAGATGTGTCTATATGTTCACAAATTAGAAGAGAGACGAAGCATTTTAAACAGTCAGCAGTGTGGACTTGAAAAGGCCAGAAGCAGTGTTCGTGTTGGATACTATGGACTGTTTCAAATACAGTTTCTGGGGGATTTAAAATAGCCCCCCACAAATCTATGTTCTCTTTCTGCAACTTTTGCTGCATCAGCATTGCTTATAAGGAAGCTCAGTTTTTTATTTTTCCCATTGACCAGATGCAGGTCAGCTATCGTGCCTGAAATGCTTGTCCTTTCACTGGTCAAACCTGTGGTTCTGGTAATGTAGGGGTAGTTGGGTGATGAGGTGCTTGGAAAGCTGCAGAAAAAGGCAAGCAGGCAAGGCTCAAGAAGTGAACGATGGAGCTATATGTATCAGCCATCTCTGGGGAGAATAAATTCTTGAGTGAGCGGTGGACAGGATGTAAAATTTACTGATGTGGGAGGGTTGGAAAGCATTGATTTAAACTAGTTGCAAATAAACTACTAAGTGGTACTGATAAATAAAATGGGCTAAAGAGAGAAAACGAGGAAAATTGAAGCTTCTGTGTATGGATAATGTGACTTTTCTCTTCCCTCACCAGAAAAGTAGCAGTCAGAGAGAAGGGAGCTACAGGAGTTCAATTTTTTACAGCTCATCTTCCTTGATGGATCTAATAGGGGAACTACAGTTAGCAATTTGAGGGGTGTCTCTCATTACCAGCGTGCTGTTCCTGTGTCACTGTGGTAGGCAGGCAGCAGAAGCTCAAGTAAACTGTGGTTTGTGGAAGTCGGATTAATCTGCCTGAAATCTTAAAAAGAAGTAGCTGTAGACTGTGTTTTTCAGTAATGTGAGTAGTAAGGCTACAAGAATTTTTGAGTTATTGATGTACAGAAGAGAATTTTGTTTTTGTAGGGAGATGAGAAGACTTGTAAATTTATGTTTAGGCTGTCATACAGCTATTTCCTGAGTGGTTTCTTGAGCTATAATGAGGTACATTGTAAATAGGCCTGTTAAATTTTTGTGTGTGTGTCAATAGAAAAAAAAGTGAATTTTTATAGATAATGGCCTGTTAGTGGATATTATGTTTGTTTCCTTTAGAAAGAAAACTTCAGATGGTTTATTTCTGATGAATTTTTATGATTTCTGTGATTAGAAGCACAATAAGAAATTCTATTAGTGAGCTGAATAAACTGTGGTAATTCCAAATGAGGTAATGCAGATGGAGTCAGTTTAAGAATGAAGTTCAGCAGCAATAATTTTTGTTTTCCCCAGAATGTTAATGATAAAATAACTTTTTTCCCTTTCATCTCATCTTTCAGGAATTCTGTTAATGATAATGAACATGTTTTCTACCTGTTATCGGGTCTGTATAATGGTTCTGGGTGAAACTGAATTAGAGAAACATGCTGAGAATGCTGTTCTTGGTGAATTTCAGCATTTGTAAAACGTGGGTGAAAATATAAAATAAATTGAGCTTGATTATATGTTTGATTGATTTAACAAAGTTCTTAAATATTCTGTCACAAGGTTTCTTGGTTCTGCACTAGTACAGAAATCTGAGAGATTGTTGACCTGTGCAAATATATTTAAAATTCTACTGTATTATTAATTTTTGTATTTTATTTGGCTCAGCAGCTTCCATGCCAATTAACTTGACATTCCATCTATTTTGGCTACTGAAGTTTGTAGTGAAAATTCTAAATTGCAGTGTAAGACTTGTCTACCAGGGAGGTGAGTAGAAATACAAAGAAGGTATGAATTCAGAGTGCTATGGGCTGTGAAGAGTGCCCATGTGAAGAATGGGAGTGGAGCAGTAGTGTTAGGAAAGCCCTTGTGTTTTCAGCTGATTTGAAGGTAGTGTGCTTGTTTCTCAGTTGCATTGTGACTTTCATTAAGTTGAGCTCTAGTTCAAAAGCTAAGAAAAATGTTTAGGAAACATCTGAACCTGCCATGTAGCAATGGATTATTGTAAAAAAACCCAACCTTCCTGGAAGCTTTTAGCTATTTGTGAGGTAGACAAAAACAATTTCTGTCAAGTAATCAAAGAAATTACTTTTTGCGGGGAAGTAGAGAGTCAGTAGAAGTTAGCATTAGTTGGAACTGCTGTCTTCATAAACAAAATGACTTCTATCTGTGAAATATACCCTGCTTAACAATTGAAATAGTTTTGCTTACTTGTAGTTGTTTGTGTAATGTTTTGGATTTTTCTGAATTTGTTAAAAGAAATCCTCCAGTGGGTATTTCATGCCGCACCAGTGTTTCCAGAAATGAATGTTTGGTGATCTGGAGTAGAAGTCACAAAGCGACTTAAATTGTGGCAGTAAATATGCGGGTCCCACTTGCATTTCAATTCTGAAGTGAGCTAAAATAAAATGTCTCTTATTAGTATGTGATAAAAATGGATTTTTTTTTTTTATTTCATGATAGAAGTTCTTTGAATGCTTCAAATAATTTTAAAGTAAATGTTGATTTCATTTTCTATTTTCAGATACTGGTTTTAATCTAGAACCATGTTAATTTGTTCTTCCGTTCCTAGCGGGTTATAAGTTGCAAAAAGAAAAAGGAGCTTAAGTGTGTTCCTGGTAGTTTTTCTCAGCTTCTGACATAGCTGTTAACTGAATTAGCTGAATAAGAGGAGGAAATATTTTCTCTGTGCCTGCCCAAAAGCTAAAGCATTAAACAAACTTTTGAAAGCAGTTTAGAGTTACAAGAATTACTTTATCACCATGTGTCGTGGGCAAGTTAATTTAACAAGGGTGATGTTAAAATGTGGAGTTTCTGATATGATAGGAAAGATTTGTGTGGCGTTGTTGTATTGAAATAATCATGTATGCATACATTTTGAAAAGCTCCTGATGCAGTCTTGCATCAAGGTCTTAAAAGCAAGCCTTTACACTTCATCTGCTATTACGAAAAAAAAAACCACAAACCCCTGGAATTTTAAATGCTATATGTTAAAAAAAAAAAAAAGTGAAATTTTTTCTTTGTGTCATTACATTTGAGATAGCAATTGCTTTTATAATGGCTTCCACTCTTTAAGAAAGATGCAGAGCTCTAATCTTGGAAGATTGGGACAGTGAAATTATTCCCTTTACCTAATCAGTTTGTGTCAAAATGCATTTATGTTAAAATACCTTTATAACAATGTAGCTAACAGCTTCTCCCCTCCCCCTGCAAAAAGTATTTTTGAAGCTCAAGCAGGTCAAAGACTGTCTAGTGGAAGCTTTTTTTGTATCTCATGCTGGGTAAATAAATCTTCTGAGAGGTGAGCACTTGCCATCTTCATAAGACAACATTATAAATATGCTACTTATTGAGACAAATGGCTTTGAGGAAATATTTCTTTATTGGGTATTTTTCTTGATGCTAGGAAAAAAAAGTTGTATCTCTTTTTTCAAAAGCTTTGGAAAATGGTAGGAGCAATTCTGTCATCCTTCCTGGAATTTACGTCGTTTCGGCTGTTAAAAGGTCAGTCAGAGATTTGCAGTAAACTTCTAGCTTGTAGATGTTCTGTTAATTTTCCTTCTTTTTTTAAAGTTGTGGACCTTTACCATTGATTGGGGTAAAGACTTTTCACTAACTCGATATTCAAAGAGACTAGGGTAACTCTTACAGTGAAGCTTTTAATTTATTTTTTTTATATTTTAAGGTGGCTAATCATGAGGATGGCTACTTGTCAACAGGTCTAACAATTAGAGGAAGGATTTTGTACTTAATCTGAAATATGACAGGAGAGGAATGTCCTTTAAAGCTTTCTAGCTCTTAGGTTGATACCTGCCCCCGGTGTCGAAAACAGTTTCTACAGGGCATGAAAAACAGGTTTATAGTTAGGTAAAGCTTCTCTGGAAATAAACTGTGAAAAGATTATAATAAAAGCAGTTTTTCAGAGATGTTCTATTTTGGAAAGCAATGGTTTGATTGCTTGGAAGAAAGGCAGACCAACCCACTCAAATGGGCTACTGCTTAGTAGTTAATAATATTAGTACTTAATAATATTGTGGATTTTTTTTTTTAAAGTATAGGCTTCTCCTTAGATTGCCTGCTAAAGAAGCTTATCTTAAATGTCGCAGCTGCCTTTTTAAAGTTGACTTGTATAAGGATATCCTGTATAGTATATTGTCTTAATTGCTCAGAGTAGCTGCAAACAACTGAGTGACCTACAACAGACAGCTGAATACTTGCCTTCTTTACACAATTGGTACTAGCGATGGTGTAGATACTGTAACTGATGGGAAAGTGCTCCTAGTTTCAAGAAAACTGAGATACCTGTGACCTGTGTAATCGATACCATTTGTTTAAACGTGCATACACTGAAGTGAAACTGTAAATGACAGACCTTCTTAGCATTCAACTGCTCAAGGATTATGAGGAGTTACTTCCTGTAGGGGTTGGGAAATTGCGTTCTCTGCCTGAATGGGTAGGCTGGTGCTCTGGAGAGGAGACTTGCTGAGTCAAGATGGGTGGGTACAGAGATTGAGAATTTCCTTCCAGGATCAGAAGACAAAGAGAGAGGCTAAGAGAGCTGCAGACATCCTGGGACAGCACAGGTTAGTGATCTGGGCTAAATTATGGAGAGAGGCATTTTTTGTTACGATATGCCTGAGGAAGGCTGGTTGAAGAAGAAGCCTCGCAAGGCTCCATACTACTGATTGGAGACTTCTGTCTTCCAGTCTTAGGTGTGGCTTAATGGCTATTCTCAGGTAATAAGGAAACTTGGTGATTTTTTTTTTTCTCTTCTTCCCCAACCCATACCGCTCCTTTTATATGTGTGTACACACCCATGTATGTTTTTCTTATATTCTGCAGGCACTAGAAGAGAACTATGTACAACTGTATGAAAGATTGCAGCTTTGATAGGTTGGGATCTTGACCAAATAACTGGTTTTGTAGATCTTCCTATGGCTTGGTTTTACTCAGTGTCTGATAGTTAACTTTTCCTTTTAGGTAGCAAGACCAGGATATAGAAAATAGACACAAGCTAGGATAACTCTGAAAGGAAATATTGATTTATTGGTTTCAAAAGGGATGAAAAATTTGGTTGTACTTAGAAAGGAAAGGGCTGTTGGACTGTTAGACCTGGAAGAATGCAGCTTAATCATTCTCTTTGCGAATCTTTCCTGGAAATGCTGCACGAGCAAAATGATCAAAAATATCTCATCCTACTGATTTCCCATGTTGTCATGCTGGGTTGGTAAGCTCTCTTGCCATAATCCTCTGTGGTTTCTGAACCATCTGAGTAGCTTTGCAGCATGGCTAACAGGGCTTTGTCCTGAGGAATCGGCTCGTATGTTCAGTGTCAGCGATATGTGTGTTTCCGTGACCATTGCGTAAAGTGGTGTCATCTGGGGGGCCCAGACTGCTACAAAAATACGGGATACAAACAAGCCCACAGTGCGTGCATCTGACTCTTCACAGGAAGACTTGTACCTCAGCTACATACAAACCAAGTTTTGAGAAAAAGCTCAGTGACACTTGTCAAAAAGGATTTTTTTTTTTTTTTTTAAGTTTACATCGGTGCTCTTACAGATGAAATGACATAGTGATTTCACCAAGGATTAAATGATAACTTTATTTTAAAAGACATTGGTTTTTATAACAGGTATTTCAAAAAATTTTCTCGGAACTTGAAACTTCAATTGAAAACTTTGAAAATGCCTTTGTATAAACCAAACATGGATGGTTTCTGTCTGAAAAGAGAAAGTTTCAGATACTCAAATAATCAAAATGTTTTGTTATTTTATAAGGTTGTTTGAATATTCCAGCTGAAATTTTGGGCTTGATTGAGGGTTTATAATAGGTTGTGAAAGTGTCGTGTGGTTGTGTTTTTCTTGTTTTTAATTATCGCACTGAGGTAAAAATATTGGTTGAATATTTTCCTGTTTGACCAAAGTGTGTTGTTGGGTTTTTCTTCCTCTCAAACTTAACACTTTCAAACTTGCCTATTCGCTCATCTGTTCCGCTGCGCAGTGCTGCGTATGCCACTACTGGCTCGGGCCGAGTGCTTGTAATGAGCACGCATTAGTGAAATATGACCATGCGCTGGGTTGTGGCAGATTAACCGGCAGCTGAAATATGGTATTCCTGTGCTTACAAACAATTGTTTCCTGCTCGAGCTGTGTTTTGAAAAAACGGAGCAACACCTTTCACAGCAGACTGTTTACACAGGAGCAGGATGAGGGAAACAAGCTGTCAGTGGCTATCCTCATGAATAATCTGGAAGGCTGCCAAGCAGGCTGAATTGCCATCAGTTGGGAAAATGCAACCAAGAGAGATCTGGTAAAGAATGTGCTCTTAACTGTGCTGTATTGTAGACGCAAGATGGGAGACTCCCCCCCCACCCCCCCCCACCCCGCCTCGCTGGGCATCAGGATTTCAGTGCCTGCTGAGGTTTGGCTTCAGTTGAAAGGCTTTCTTAGTGTTTTTTTGGTTTGCTTGCAAATTAACTGCTACGTTAATGTCGTTTTGCGCCCCGCCTCTGGGCATCAGGATTTCAGTGCCTGCTGAGGTTTGGCTTCAGTTGAAAGGCTTTCTTAGTGTTTTTTTGGTTTGCTTGCAAATTAACTGCTACGTTAATGTCGTTTTGGCAGACTAAGAGTTAAAAAGCAGCAAAAATAAAACCTGTGTGAAATATACTGCTTTCAAATAAGGAATTGAAGCTGTCACAGTCACATTTCTATTAACAGAAAAATATGTAGTGTGCTAGCTTTGGAAGAACAAATCTGCTGGGTAGTTGTCTGTTGATTGCAGTTGTCTGTTGATTCAGTGGTACACCTCTGAAAATTAGTAGTCTATGGGGATGAGAGTGAGGCAGTCCTGCAAGTTGTCGCCTATTGTTGGAGATGTCGAAGTGCACGGATACTTTCCCAGTGAAGTTGTTTTTACACACATTCTCTAATAAAAGATTCCAAACAGCACAAAGATTCCCCTTTCAGGAATCTGCCGAAGTGACAGTGCTTTGTTCCCAGGACAGCTTTCCCCAGGAATTTGATTATGCTTAGATTTACAGGAGGGACCAGATGTTCTCACTACTTACACTAACACTCAAAAAAAGGAAAATGAAAGAACCACATAGAAGAACTAAGTTCAGGCATTCATTCAAACTCTGAACAACGTCTGCAGTTTTAGTTTAGTTTATTATGGGCTTTCCTATCTCATTTTAGTTTCAAAATAAGCCCTGAGTAATACATTCTTGTTCTAAAATTTAAGCTGAAAGAACTGAGGGCAGGCTCTGCAGGGTTCTGCTGTGCCACAAGAGGGCATTTTTGGTGCCAACTCTGCAACTATTAAGGAATAAATGTGCTTTTAAATGTCTCGCTTTGGATGAATTCATCTTGAAAAACAGAATTGAAATGAAGCTCCTTAGTTTCATAACCAAGAAAGAACAGTTTGAGATCTTTGTTTTCCTACTTAACATGGAATTGTTGAATGATTTTTGTAATTACATAAAGCCTGAGAATTCGAAGTAGAATTGTGTTAGATTCAGAATCTTGTGCCTGGTGAAGTTTATTTAAACTATCTGCCTAGTATTGGTTACAAACAGTTAGGTTGGACGTTGAAGAAAATATGATGCCAGAAGTGTTTTCCTTTTAGGACCAGTAACCTAAAATAATGTGATTCAATGTGGAAGATTGTGATCATAACAGCGTATCCTTTTGTTCTGTTTATATGGAATTCAAGACTAATAAAACTAGAGGAAATGTCCTATAAATACAGCAACATAAAGTGCTTTAAATAATGCAAGATATCATCATGCTTATAGAGTTTGCATTTTATCACTGAAGATCAGTAATGCTGTAAATGGGAGAAAAAGTACACAGTAAGTTTGACTTGCTGTCTAATTCAGAGATGCCCACCCTTTGTAGTGGGACGAGCCACAGTTTCTTTCAGTAAGCCCTAGAAGACCTATGCATGTTGCTTCATCCTTGTGCATGAGGATGCCTGCATGCGATTGCTTCATCATGTGCCTGGGACGTGCGTGTGCCTGTTACCTGTGAGTGCATATCCTCGTAACAACACGGAGGCGTCCTCTAGCATGTGCTCTCCTCAGGTGAGAGGATACATTCATGCACTTCAGTTGTTTATCTTGATTCCCAAACGTGTCATGTGATAAGGGGGCTTTTTACTCATAAAAGAGAGTTGCAGGAGCGGAATGCCAGAAGAGTTTATCTGACTTGAAATATGTCTGGTTTTGAGCATTCCTCAGGAAATATGGCTGCTAGGAACAGCATATAAACCAGATGAATTGTTCTGGCAGGTTCGTTTGTTATGCCAGCTCAACTAATCTTCAGGGGCTTTCTGATCTCACTGAACACAAAACATAATTGTGGTAGGATTTAATTTGTTTGGTTTTTTAAAATGTGGCAATTTAAGGCTTGCAAAACATTGTTCATGCTCTCAGGTTGGTGGGCCGAATTTAGGATAAAGACATTAGCAAATACTAGAAAAACAACATTGAGAATTTGGAAAGTTGACACAAAAATTCTATCTGCAGCAAAATTTGGCTAGATTGTTTTAATGTAATTTTTGCTCCACCAAATTCACATTTAAAAAACCCCAAACTTATTTCTTTAACAACCAACCCATGCATTATTAGCTTCAAAGGTAATATCAGGTCTCTGTCCATAAAAACTTAAGTTATGGAAATTCCTTTAGCTTTATTTATTTCGGTCACTTGGCATTTTTTGCTGTTGTGTTAACATTCTAAAATACTCTAACTCATAAATGAAAATTGTACTGAAATTGTGCCTTTAAAAGTCAGTGGTATGCTCTGCATCAGGAAAACAGACAAATGTGTGTTTGTCATTCGGTTCTGCAGCATCTCTGCATGATTATTCAAAGGATGGTTGAAGCCTTCTGAATACTTCATGTGGAGGGGTATGGTGACAGCAATAATTTTTGTACCTCAGTTAAATAATGTGGATGCTTATTTATAGTAATGCTCTTCAGTTAGATTTGGCAATGTTCATTATGAAAAACATTAATCCTTCCGCTGATGTAGTTTTCTATTGGGAATTTTTTTTATTGTGCTGTATATTTTTCCAGAAATTTATGTGCTTTTGTATATGATGTGTCTGTTTTTGTGGCTTGCTTGCCAATAATGAGATTACTTCATTGCTTGTTTGGTTTTTTTTTCCTTTAAAAGAAAATCTACTTTATTGGCTTTTTAAAAAAAAAAACCATGAAAACACTGTTGTAATGCATGTGCTTTGAAAGAAGAAATAGCAAATGGAATACATGCTAAAAGAAAGGAAAACCTTAACAGATTATTATTTTTTTTTTAAAAGTGCTCCTGTGTCTTCTAACAACTTTGGTTTGAGACTGTTACAGAATTTTAATCTTTTTGCGATGAGAAAGTGCATGTGCTGGTAACTCCTATTGTTTACCCTTAAGGAACAGTGTATTGTCGTTAGAAAGGGTTTATTAACACTAAGATGGCAATTAAAAATATTTTACCTATTTCTATTTTTAAACCTTTTTACCTTGTTTTTGCATAGAAATGAAAAAAAAAAAGTTCCAAACTAAAGCTCTATTCTTTTCACAGTGTTAGGGACGACAATCAAAAATGTAGAAAGCTGCAGGAGATTTGGGTTTATACGTGCTTTTAGAGAGACGCTGTTGAATAAAAGTGAATAAAGGCTAAGTATTTGCAGTCTTTGGCCAGCCCTTCTTGGATTCTTAAAGCATGTTCGTATAAGAAGTACTGTCATAATTGTCACCAAGTAATTATTGTTTTGAAAGTCTTAATTGAGGCTTGGATTACTCATGGAATCTCTGTTGTGTTCCTCTATAAATTCTGCTATAAATCGGTGTTAAACTGCAGGGGAAGCTGGTAGAAGTCCAAAGATATACTCCTATGCAACAGATGTACTTGCCTGCAGATACATACATGACTTAGAGCTCATACTGCCAATAAAACACTTTTCAAAACCCCTTCTGTTCTAAATCTAGAGTCTGGGAAGTATGACAAGTTCTGCTAGCTGTATTTAAAAACAAACATACCCTCCCTCTTCCCACACATGCACGTGTAGAAGTGACAGGACTTAACATTTGTATCAGCATAGAACTACAGAACTTGTATCCATACATGAGGAAAAAAATACACTGGATTTGTGGAAAATAAGACGTTAAATGTCTTGTCAGAAGTCATGTTTTGGATGGTAAGGTTTTACAAAGATGCTGCTAGTAGTAAATATTTCCAGTGGAGACCTATCCAACAAATCAAGCGGTAGATTCCAGGGAAGTTCCATTAAAACTTACTTCCAATTGGTAAAGCTCTTGGCTAGTACAATAAAGAGCCTGTTGTAGTGTGAAGTATTTGCAGTCAGCCTTATTCAGACAAGACAATGATTGCTTTTGTTCGTATGTGTAATGTAAATGGCACTTTTCAAGTAATGATGTTTAACTTCTGGTACCTTCAGAATAGCTTTGGAAAACAGTATCTTCAGCTAAGATGATTGATTTTTGAATAGATTGCACTTTATAGGCTGGATATTTTTCGTAATAGTTTTCTAATTTAACACTATAACTTCTTTAGAAAAACACTTGTTTGAAGCATTTTAAATCATACATGCTTTTTACGTTTTGGAACTATTAGAATAGTGAATGGCGTGTTTGTGTGCTACCCAAGAAATTTCTGCTTTTTGCAATTCATAACAGGTGAGGGAAAGAATTAGTGGAGGGATATGTACAGAATGTGAGTGACTGTTCCTAAACGTATAATGTTTGGACAGGAGCTTTTCCAAGAAATTGTTAGGAGATTACTCAGTTGTATACTGGTCTATAAATGAGTAAACATTAGTCCCCACTTTACTTCTGTGATTACTGTATCACTTGGTGTGGAAAAAAATACAGTAGTGATCAAAACAAACAATATAGCATTACAGGATATAACTAGAGCATGTCTGCTTTGTAGTTTAAAGCCAGGGCCAAATCCTAGGAATGTTAATTTGGCCATGATGCGCATGTTCTTACTTGCAGTGCTTTTTGAATATGTCATGTGCCACCATGCTATTGCAGACAAAATTGGTGTAGACAGTACAGTACCTCACCATAGGCATTGTACTTTTGTAAGATCCTCTATATGTGACATTCCAGGGTTTTGAAAAGGAGAAAGAAAGGGAGAACAGTTTTATTTAACCTGGAGGCAATATCTGTTTGACTGGAACTTAGTATCTTTGCGTGTATTCCTTAAATATATTAATAGCTTGCAATTTCTGTGCTCAAAGTAATAGAACAAAACCAGAACAACCAATAACAGCATATATATCAAAGCTTTGCTTGTTTATGAAGTCTCTCCTACAAATATTTAATAAATAGAATAACGAAGTTGTTAAAACCAATAAAAGTTGTTTTTCCTATTACTTAGCACATGTACTTGGGTTTTTTTTTCTGCTTTATCTCCACATTATTTATTATATTTGGCACAAAATAAAGGTGTCTGTACTGTCTATACACTAGCTATATACACTGTTATAGATGAGGGCAATTGTGTTTACTGGCCTGTTTCCCTAATGGTTATTATGGGAGGGGGAATCTTGAATAACAGATGATGCCCGGATTGGTTAATGAATATAAACATTATTTGGTGATGATTCAGCTGGTGACCTTGCGAGTACCTTTTTAGAAAATGGAATTTCTTTAGCAGTTAATGTTCAAACTTGGTATTCATTTTGAGGCATTTGTTTAGGCCTTTTGTTTTTAAGCTAAATAATGAAACTAGATGATAGATTGTGTGTTCACAATTTTGAATCTTACTGGAGTTGGGCTTCTGTCAATACGTAAAAAGATCAAATTTATATAGCTAAACTACTCAAACTAAGAAAATAGTTATTGCTGTTTATTTCTGAAGAATATACTAACCGTATATGTTTCTTATGTAATTAGATCCTAGTCTAAAACTTTGTAGAAAGGCGGTATGTTGGTTTTGTATACGTGCCTTTAATTTTATGTAGAAGACTTAAGTAAGCCATCTTGCCGTGGTTTAGATTAGTATGCCTTACGGTAGTACTGATGTGCATGTTTGTCCTGTCTTACCTCTTCTAATGTCACTGTAGTATACTTGTTGCTTTGTGCATGAGGATTTGCTAGGTCTGTGTAATTGTTACAGTAGCTGAGATTTTGTGCGACCATAAATTCAGTTGCATCATGTGAATATAATTAACTCTCATTATGTGTGCCTCATAAGTTCCATTCAGTTATCTGAGTTGTAATCAGCTGAAAAAGTAATGGAGATACTGTATTCAGCATCCACGCAGAAGAAATGTAGGAATGTGTAAACAGTGGTCTCATTTGTGTTGGGAAGTGCTGGACTTCAGCGGCCAGCATCGAGTAGCCCTCCAGAACAAGAAAGGTGAGAATCTAGCAAAGACGGAAAAGGTATCAGTAAGTCAGAACAGTATTGACTGAGCCTATACATAGAAGGAAACACACAGGAAAATGTTAAAGTGTAAAGGAGTAGGATGTTTTATAGCATTTCTTCCTATTAATTCTGTAGCTATGAATGTGCCCGTTGCTTTCCTAAAATGATTGCTGAAGTGCTCATCTCTTTAACTGAAAGTCAAAGTTGGCAGTTTGAGAACCTCATATCTTGTTTGTAACCAGGGTTCTGAATTTCAAACTACACTTTTGGGATCTCACCACCCTTCCCTCCAGTGAGTCCTCCTTGGATATGATGTTTTGCCAGAATATGTCTCTTCCATTGTGATGGGTTTTCTACCAAATTACCCATAAATAGTGAGTATTAGCAAATATATGTAAAGATAGGAGGCAAAAATTGTGTGGGAAATAGAGGAAAACTTTGAAGAACCAAATGTTTACTTGCACACTAATAAATTAGCATACTTTAGATGATCAGCTGAATGATAATTAAAGGCTTTATTCTGTTATCTTTAAATCTCATGCCTTGACTTTTTCCAGAAGCTGTTTCTGTTCTCTGAGGTAAACCCACAGTATCTGTCTCTATCTTTTCCTTTTATATGAGCTTTTAACAATAGCCTTTCAAGTAAGCTGAGTGTGCTGACAGTTGTGAGAAGTATTCATAAGTGAAATTTTAATGGATGGAAAATGAGGAATGCTAAATAATGGGTTACTGAAATGAGTCTACAGAAAAAGCTAAACGTCTTGAAAATTAATGTAGTTACACTTTCATAAAACCTGGGCTTGTTACAGATTCATTTTTGTATGTTGTTACATTCTTGACATGCATTTCTCCTGCAGTTTAACTTTTTCTCAAGTATGCTAGGGAATATATTAAAACTGAGAAAGCTTGGCCGTCAGAGTTCTGCATTTTAAAACAGGATATTTTTGTAAAGGAAACATAATTTCTGTCTATATAGAAAATATCATACTTTAACATAGCCAAACGTTTTGATAAAGAGTTAAGCTTTCAGGCTATGTGGGAATTGTAGGAAAGCCTGTGGTTGCCAGTATAGTTCTGGATTATTTTAAAGGTCCACAATAAGTGAAAAAAGGGACAGAAAGGTATTTGGGGAACTGTCTTAAAAACAATATTTTTCTATTTTTAACTAAGCTTTGGGCAGTTTTTATTCATGCTTGTTACATGTTTGTACGCACCTCTGCTGGAAAAATAAACTGAAAGTGGGAGGTATATAGGGTAAGATTTACTTATCAGGCAGAGTATTTGTTATTTTCTATTTGTTTCTTGTTGGTTTTTTCCCCCTCTCTCGCTACCTTCAGATTCTTTTTCTCCCTCTCACCCCCAAATTTTTGATTAATAATGTTTTAAACAGTGTCATTCCAAACTAGTTAAGTTTAGTCATCTTTTCCTTCAGTGTGGTGACTAAATGTTGTTGTTTCTTTTTTTATCTTTTTTTTTTTTTAACTTTGAAGTTTGAACCAACTCCTTTAAATATTCTAGGTGACTTTGTTACAGATAGAATCAAATAGTAAAATTATAATTCAGTGTACTCTCCCCATGTGTACTTGGAAGTTACACAATGTGTAATGCCTTCCTTTTTTAAATCGTTTCCAAACTGGAGTCCTGCTATACACGACTATTGTACTTCCTGCTGATCTAGCACAAGCTGCAGTCCTGCCTTAGAAAATGGATAAATGCTCCTTGGCTAGACTTTCTTGTGATACCAATTTAACCATTTAAATGAGTTCATGGAATCATAGAATCATTAAGGTTGGAAAAGACCTCCTAAGATCATTGAGTCCAACTGTCAACCCAACACCACCATGCCCACTAAACCATGTCCCTAAGTGCCGCATCTACACGTCTCTTAAATACTTCCAGGGATGGGGACTCAACCACTTCCCTGGGCAGCCTGTTCCAATGTTTAACCTTTTTAACCATTTTAACCTTTTTAATGTTTAACCTGTTTAACCATCTGAGTTTTCAGATTTGGCATAGATTAGTTCTAATGGTGTCCACTTACTTTATGTTCTTGGATATTCCTAACATGATCTGATCCTGAAGGCTCTAATCTAAAAGTTATTATCTTCAGTATCTCTGTATTCCTATTTCTATAAACCTCTTCCCTGGCACAGTTTTGTTTGCAAAATATGCTGCCATAGCACTTCCTGAAGAGCATTTTATTTTTAGATACATATATATATGCAAGTATATTTAATTTTAATTTTTTTGTACTATACATGCAAGTTTTATGAGAGAGAAACTTCCAGGTATTCAGTGAATGTTGCGTAGTTGCGTGTGTATCAGAATAAATACTGTGTGATTTGAGGGTATTCAACAGCATGCTGATCTTGGCTGGAGAACAATAGCTATTGATTTAATAAATTACTTTGGTAATTAATATTTTAGCTTATAAATCTTTTCAGTACAGTCTGAGAATAAGCAGAAGAATTGGCATAATACTTATATACATAAATATATATAAAATAAGTATATAAATACAAGTATACATATGTACATGTATATAAAGCCAGATAATACAGTTATATTAAAAAATGTAAATTGAGATGATTAATCCCAAATTTATTTTTTTGTCCTATCCATTACCAGGTTTTATATTGAGACATATTTTTACACTAGAGTTCATAAATACAGGTTTTTCAAATAATTTAAATGCTTTTTAATTGTACTGCAGTTTGTTTAACATAAAGAAGCGAAGTGTTCATGAAGAATTAAGTAGGATCAGTTTTAACCATGCTTCTTAATTGTTGAATGTTACTTTGGTGGAAGTGTAGTTTTCGTTCTGCCTTTTAGCATCTTTCATTCCTTATGCAATTTTATTCACTAAGATTGTGTTTTAGGACTGTTCTACATTTTTACAGTGGGTAGTTTTTAGAGATGTCCTTACCAAGAATGCTGAAAACATGTTCTTAGTGTTCTTATGGGGTTTCTTACCTCATAAGAAGGGAAAAAAAGATTGTGCTAAGGGTGTCCAGAAGCCGTGTGTCCTGATATGACCATGAGATTGCAGCTGCCGAAAGGAAATGTGTAAAACAAAATGTGTCTATTCTGAAAGCTATGCCATCCATCAAACCAGCCTTGGTCTTGCGGGGACTCGGTTATTATATGATTGTCCAGTTAACAAGCTCAGCCAAATCTGTGATGTGATATGCTCACCCATGGCTTTTCTTTGGTATTCATGCATGTCTTGTGTAATTGTTATGGTCTTGAAGCCATTAGCTAGAAATCATACAGAGATTTACTTTTTGTCCAGATGTAGATATCTGTAACATAAATGACACCTGAGAAAAGTCACTTTCAGGTTCATTTATAGGTAGCAGAAGAAAGGCATTTCTAGGGCAACTTCATTTATCTTAAAGTTGACATCTGAAATAGATCAGATAAATTGTTCCCTCAAATTCCACTTTCTTTCCACTGTGAAATGCAGTGGACTGCAATGCAATGACTAGCTCAGCTATTGATGTTTAGAGATACAAGAAGTAAATCCCACACCATGTCTTATGTGGAAACTTACTGTGCAGCTGCTTTCTACCAGCTTATTATGCAGCCAGTACCTGGTTGATGGTAGGTCTTTTGGTACAGGACTAGAAAAGTTGCTTACCTCTGTAGCAGTTCTGGGTAAAGAACTCTTCTCTCTTAAATGCTTTCAGTAAAGATCCTAAAATTAGTACCTACATATCAATTTTTGGGCTTGTCGATTTGGGTCCAGAGCAGAGAACTTTCTCCTTGCTAGGCAGTGTTTTCAGCTTCCTACTAGCCTGGGACTGATGGAATAACAAGTATTTATAAAAGAAAACAGTAGTGTTGGCTTTTTTTAAAATTCATGTTATTCTTTCAAAGTGGATAGTTGCTTCTGTATTGTAACATCTCCTGGGTTTTTCTTATTTAGTTGAGATACTTTCTGTGATTAATCAAAGTTTTGATTCTAAATAGAGTCTCAACACAGATTCAGATATCTTGCTGTTTTTCAATGTTAAGTTTGGCTCTAAAATGTATTCTGCCTGCATACAATTAAGCTGTTCAACAAAGTCCCTAGTTTTGCTTCTCATTTGTGACAATAGCTGTTGCGAGCTTTCAAATTCCAAACAGCTAACAAAATACTATCAGCAGGAGTATCTAAGCAAAAGACAAAGAACTAGAGTGATTAAAGTCAGAAAAGCCACCAATAAAGCATTAAGGGTACTGCAGTACCTATTTTGAAAGTTATATTATTAAAAAACTCCTCTCCATTTTTTTCCTTAATTTCAATAGGTGTCTTTGTTTACCTTTTTCAGGTTATAAAATGTATGGGGAGAAGAACCAAGACTTTTGAAAACAACTGACCTTGGGTAGTTTTGTACTTTTTGTCTTCTGTTTGGTACCATTTCCCAAGTCTACTCCCCTCACTCCATCATAGGCATATACACTGTGTATTCCGAGAAGTTTTAAATGGTGCCCTGAAAAGTTTCTTGTTGCTTCTTAAAACTTGGCAGGAATTTCTTACGTTACTGTTTTTATTGGGGGGGGGGTATTATGTGATTGGTTGAAGTAGCTGTTGCCAGCAGACAGTGGGCTACTTACATCCAGTGTGTGGGAGTGGAAGAGTCAAAGGAATTAACGTGTCTGTTTCTGAGCATTTCTGTAGAAACAAAGGACAAGAAAAGTAAATTATGTGCTTTCACCACTCTAGGTCATTAAAGGTCTAATCTGAAGCTTGCTGATTTTGGTGAGCTTTGGGTTACTGCATGGCTGAGTTAGAGGCCAATTAATTCAACTTCTTCACTTTCATTAGAAGAAGAAGATGTGTAGTCCTATCCTGATTGCTGTGGATGAGAAGAACACAAATTGACTAGCTAATAAGTTTCATGAGGGGCTTAAATTAATCTAAAAATGAGTTGCCAATGAAAGGGATGCTAACATTTCCACTGTATCTTTCCTTTGCAGCCTTTTCCTGACCAGTCCTGGAACACTTGTTTAGCAGCCTGACGCTCCAGCTCACTTCTTTGATCTAGCTGAAAAACACATTCTATGAGAGACTGATTTCAGCTGAGTAACTTGCTCTTAACTTTGCTGCATGGCTGCACAAGCACCAGTGCTGGTGCAGAGGAAGCATTGGGAAGGCAGGAGGTGGGACTGTTCCTTTCAGTAGCAATGGGATCTTAGTTGGACTTAAGCTCTTCAGAAAATTGTATGTTCAGTGGAACTGCATGGCAGATGAGAATTAAGTAGAGCACATCTTAAAGATTTAGACCTCCCAAGAGACGAGACATTTCTTGAGATTTGGCGGTTGTCCTTAAAGAGTTTGGTTTATACACTTCCCTTCTGAAGTAATTAATTTTATTTTAGCTTTCTTTACATTCATTTTCTTAAATACCTCTTACCTAACCTTTGCTTTTTACGCCTGTCACATCACTAAGCAGAACTAAAATAGCTCCAGTTAAATAAGAACAATATATAATTAAAATTAGATAGTTTTACCTGTGAAAGTTTACCTTGGATTTCATGTGAAATTTGAAATGAAGTTACTATGCCAAAAATCCTTTGACAGAGGTAGGAAAAATTAACAATTTGCTAAATGACATCTACATTTAAGCTTTATTGGAAGAGCATTAAGCTTTTGTTTTAAAAAATGGGCACTTTACAAATGCTTATAGACAATGAATGTCTTGTGGAGTTTTGAATACAGATATGCATGCTTTTAACATAGTTTAGGCTTTAAAGTACTACTTACGGAGTCCGAGTGTTATATAAGGATGCGCAGACACGCAGGCTAGATCACTGATATGTTCTGATACATATTTATGGTACATAGACTTTCCTGTAAAGATGTGATAGTGCTTGGCACTTGGTTTGTTTTGCTACCCTTTGAGATCAGGAAACTGAGTAAATGTCCTTTTCAAGAACTTTGCAAAACACCAAGCTGTTGTTTTGGTGCATGGAGAGTTACTTTTGTAAAAATTTGGATTTTTTTGTCATTTTTTCCAAACAAGGAATACAAAGGAACATTCAAATCTACAGCTGTGGTGGGAGGATGTGGTTTCTGCAGGGACACTACGTACATTCCATCTCATGGAATGCACTTGGTATGACATTTAACAAATGTGTTGCTTAACAGCTTCGAGAAAGACCAGCTTAATTGTATAGATGTATGCAGTGGGAGCCCTTCCTGCAAGATGGCATGCCTTTCCTACAGTTCAACAGAAGACATTTATTGCGAAGGTAGAGAATGGGATTGTGCTGCTGGAGAGTGTTCTGGAAGTATTTGTGGCTTGAACCAAATTACAGGAGGCACGCTTCTATGTATCCCAGAAAGCAGAAGGATTACCTGACCATATATAGTTCCTGGTGAGCAAATTGATTCATTTGAATAAATAAGATGAATTGTTTATTGTTCTTCAAATGTTTATGTAGTCATGTTGAAAACTGCAGCTAATCTGCAATCTTCTACTGTCTGCTTTTTATGCTAATATGGTGTTATTTGCAAAGGTCTAGGAAGGAAGCCTGTTATTCGGTTTATTGATCTTTGTGGTATTGACTAGCTGCAAAATAGTTTCCATAGATGGCAAAACAAACTCATATTTTTAACTTGAGTTGGTGAATTTGGATGTTGCCCTATTTCTATTTCTTAATGAGATCCAACAAAGAGCGTATGAATTGTGAGTTGGTTTTTGGTATTTTGTTGGTTTTTTTGTGATGGATTGTTTGGGTTTTTTTAATAACAAACCTTACCAAAATATTTGTTAAGCCCTAAGAGTTGTATTTGACGAATGTGTCTATTTTTGTGTTTTTGGGAGGGTGAGAGTTGGTAGCAGTAACCTTATCTCCAGAAAGAAACTATATGGGTAGAATGTGGTGGTGATTATGGCACGTAACCAGTGTGAGATAATTACAAATTTAAGCTCCAGTGTATCAGTTGTGAGGATTTCTAAATAATAGAATACTGTCTAGTGTAAAAGTAAAAATTTTTTATAGGACTGATGGATTTCCTAAAGATCTGCCTGTCATACACTCTATTATCTGCATTTCTTCCTCACTGGAAATATCAGATTGTAATTAATGCAAGGTGACAATTATTTTAGGTGTCTCTGACACCTAATGATGAGGGGCTAGAATTTTCAGTATTACAAAAATTGTTCAGAAAGAATTTAATAAAATTACAGAAGCAAACAAGCTAATCAAATTTAGACAAAATCTATCTTCAGAAACGGCAGTCAGGAAAAGTATAAAAATTGATGTTTAGAAATACGTTTTAAAGAATAGAGGTTTAAGCCAAGAAAATTTCTTGATGAATCTGTAGAATACAATGATGTATGGTTATATCTAGGGTTCATGAATATTCCTGAGACAATGGGAGAACAGCAATATTGAAATAAAATGTAATTAAAAAAAATCTTATCCAAGCCCATTTTAGAGGAACATCATATATTTTAAAAGTAGAAATAACTGATAAATCTCCAAAGACCTCAACGTTTATACATCTCTCAGATAGGCAATGAGCATCAATAGTGTAATTTTACTTTTGCATTTCTGTCTTTGCTGAAGCTTCATCTTTATTCTGAATGTGAACACTCAGCTTCTTGAAAATAATGGAAGTGTGCTAGTCTTCTGGAGAGTGCAGCTGAAGTACCAAAGGAGCTCTGTGTGTGAGGAGGGTCTTTTTGGAAACCACAGAAGCTGAACCTTGTTGAAACTGATTTTTGTCAGACCTCTTTCCAGGTGATAGGGACAAGGAACTTGTAGTCGGCAAAGTATGTCGAGGCTTCCGTAATTGTTTTTGTCAGCCTGTGCTTTTCTGCAAGAGCATGTCGGTCCCTATCAGTGAACCAGCTTATTTTGATAGGCTAGTTCGTGTTTTTGAGACAAGGGCTATCTGTTCCTTTCCCCTGCTTTCCTGGTATTGCTTGTTCTAGAAAACTTAAAGGTGTGTGGTAATCTCTTGATGTAGATTCTGTCTCTTTTTGTTTGTTTTCTGCATTTCCCTGTTGTAATGTAGTGGAGAGGTCAAGATCTAGAATGAAAACTGTGTAATAAATAAATTGTGTTCAAACTTCACCAGGACCCATAGGTCCATTTGTACAAAGCTGTTTTCTAGCCAGTTGGCCTCCAACCTTTACTGCTGTATGGGCTTATTGTGTCCCAGGTGCATGAGCCTGCATCTGTCCTCGAACATCATGAGGTTCCTCTCAGCATATTTCTTCAGCCTGTCAAGAGCCCTCCAAATGGCAGCTCTGCCCTCCAGTCTAGTGTTGTTTAAAACTGTCTTTTGTAGTAAATTTAGAAGGTTTATTAAGCATGCCTTTTGGTCAGCTTTTGCATTGGTTTCTTCTTTAGTTCTGTCTTGTGAAGGACGGCTATAAGAAAGAACTGTAAATCAGCAGCCTTAAAGGCACATCTGAATTTTAGCGTCTTATTGCACTAGTGCACAAGTGTTCATCTATTCTGTCTCAGTTTGCTTATATAATATAGTACAAGCATGGAACTTTAGAAATTTGACAAACAGAAGATGAATACTTGGCATATAGGATTTTTTTGTGTGTATCTCTTGAAAGAGTGGTGGAGAGCTCTGTAAGAGATGTTTGTTGAAGTCTTCATTGTTTATTATGCTTTTCTGTGTGCAAGCTAAATTATTTGTAAGTAAATATTTAAGCTTTCAAAAAACTTTTATTTTTTTCAATCAAACCACTGTTACTGAAGAACTCTGTTACTGTCAGTGATGCTATAGTAAAACTTTAAGCCAAGTTACACTCAAGTTAGAAATGCTGGTGCAGGCATCTGTGATTGTCTTGCTCTAATTCTTCTTCAAGACTTTACTGTGCTTGGCTCAACTGGTTAGTTTTACATGTGTGCGTTTGATCTTCATTGTGAAGGACTGTGACAGCTTTGTGAGAAAATCACCAAATAGCCTTTGCTTGTTCATACTAGTTACATGAAGCGTTTCGTATAGCAGCAACTGGATCAGGTCTTTTTATAGATGTGCTGTTAAGTATCTGTTTATAAGCTATATAGAACCTGAATGGACGTTTTTGCACTGCTTATGTCTATGGTTCAGATGGCTTGCTTATTTTTATGAGGATATATAGTAAATTAGAGGAATGGAAATGGGGGATAGATGGGGCAGTTGAGAAACAGCGAAGCCAAAGAATTTCACTACTTCTTATTTTATTTAAATTCATTTTGAGCTACAGTCTCTACAAGGTCAAATTTTGAATTTTTGCTGGGGGGGAAGGTAAAAGAACACACAAAGGAAATGGTTAGGGTTTAAGAGTTATGAAAATCTTCTGAGTAAAATGCAAAAAAGAGGATTTTTAAAATAGCATATTTGTGGACCTTATTATAATTTATGTGTGGAGTACAGTAGAATGCCTGGAATCTATACTTCTCATGTAGAATTGCTTAAATTTCTAGATTTACTGGGGTCCTACTCTTTATACCCACATATTTATATGTTTCCTGAGCCTCTTCAAGAGTCTTTTTTTTCTCTCTTAAACTATGAATATTAGGAACATCTTTATAAGATGAAAGCAGGCATTCTTAAGTCATTACATGATTGCAGGAGCCAAGGTCTTAACAAATATGCTAAATATCACCTCTGTTTACAAATGGCGGCTCTTAACTGCCTGCCAAAACCTTTTAGTTGGATTAAAGGCAAGGCTGGCCCAAAATACAGGAAATGTGTATCTCCCTGACTAATGCCACTATACATTTCTCTTCTTGCTGAAGTGCTAATGAGCGAGTGCCTCTTAGCCAGATATATTCCAGTGTGATTGTTCTTGTCAGCTGTTCTAAGGCCAAGTCTGGTACTTATGTTGGAGTGGTTAAAACTATATTAATGTTTCATTTAACATAATATTTATTTCTAGCATAGGTAAGAGCTTAGCAAATCTATCCTCTTTTCCCCCCACTTTTGACAAATGCACACATAAGAAAACCTGTGCATGTTAAGGATTGTGCTTAGGTGCTTTGGGGCTTGAAGGGGCTATATAAGCACTACTCTCTACCATTCAAGTGTAGCATTCACAAGTCTTCACCATCATCCCTGATCAGCCAGGAAAGGTGATTCTTCATTAATTAATTAAACATTGGAGTAGGTTGCCTAGAGGAGGGGTGGAATTTCCCTTGGTGGAAGTATTCAAGACTCAGTTTGGGTGACTCTGGATCATCTAATCTAAGGCCTTGCTTTCAGCAGAAGGTTGGACCAGATGATTGCCTGAAACCCCTTCCAGTGTAGGCTTTTCTACGTCTCTCTGATTCTTCACTGGGAAATGGTCAGGCTTATACACCAAAGTCTTCCTCAGATTAATTTGGGGCAAGATTTTTGGGTATTGCTAGTTGTCCTTTTATGGATGAAGCAGGGATTTCTTCCTTTCTGTAGATTTAGTTTGATCATTTGAAGCTTTTAGCATCCTCTCAGCAGATCAGGCATCCTGGCTGGGTGGGTTGAACTGCAGCAAAATGGGTTTTACACTTTTTGGGATAATCTAATGATTCCAGAGGAAGCTGGGATTCCTGACATTCTGGACTTAGGATCATATCAGAAGAAGGTATATTCTTAATGAACTTGTGTATGATAGTTGAGGCCCTACTTTGCCAGCAAGAAGAAAATACCCAACTTCTGATGCCCTTGTCAGTCACCTGGTTGGAGGGGAGGAAGGAGGAGATTCCAGTACCATTGCTGGAACCAGATTGATGAAGGCAGGAATTCAGGTCAGATTCCTTTGCTGGACTGAAGAGACCACAGAGGAAAGATGGTTAGTGCTTGGTGAGTTTTTACTAGATAACCCCATGTATGTTAATTAAAACAAAGTTATTCCTAGCTGAGGAAGACATCATTGTTTGTCTGAGACATCCAACTGGACAGATGTTGAACTCTCTTGATCCAAGAAACATGCATTGCCCAATTAGAGCTTTGTGGGAAGTTTGAAGTAGTGGAACAAAACCCCATGTGTATAAGTAGACTGTTGTGGATGTAAAGTAATTGTTTTCAGAATCTAAGCAGTTTTTAAGTATTACATAATGTAATACCTTCATGACATGGGAAAACTGTATTTTTTTCAGCAAACTAAAACATGACTTGGAAGCTTTAAGAATTTGCCGACCTCTGCTATACAATAATGCTTGTTGGCTCTCACTGCTTATTTAAAGGGCAGTTTAAGAAAAAAGGGGGGGGGGAAAGTAGAGTTAAATCTTAGTTTGCATAGTAGCTTAGCATGGTAAACTCATAACAGATTATCTTCTAGTATGCTGCAGATCAAAGACTTCTTTTGAATAGTCTTGATTTGGAAGTTTTGAAGTTCACAAGTAGGTGTTGGCACAATTGGAGAAGTTTCATGGCTTCAGAGATATAGTAGAATCCAAAATATTTATGGATATTTGCAAACAGCCATCAATTCTTTGCATGAACGCTGTTATGAAATACTAGTAAATATATGAATTAACTTTTATTTCTAATTTTTGCAGACAACAGGCTGGTGTCTGCAAGCAGGTATTGACTCAGTCATGTCTTCTGATTTTCACCACTTCATTTAAATTATCTCATGGACTGATTAATCTGCATCTGGTTTTTTATGTTTGTTTGTTTGGGGTTTTTCTTCTTCCTTTTTCCTGTACCTACCAGATTGTGTTAGAAATAAAGACATTTTGGGAACTCTGTTTTAAATTCTGACTTGTATTAACTAGTGGCAATCTGGTATCTGCTGGTCTCCTGCCATTACTGTTGTTTGACGAAGGCAGCTTTCCCTTCTCTGGTATTTGTATTACTGGTTGGCTGGTTCGTTTTTAAACAGAGCAGTCTTACACAATAAGGGGTTGAATAAGTTACATATTAATGCATGTCTACACTGTGCAGTGGATTGAACTTGAGGCCCAGCTCATATACCTGTGTAGCACAATGCAAGTGAGAGGCATTAGTTTTCAACCAAAAGCAGTATTGTCATGTCTGCATGATAATGTGCCTGGGCTATCAGATGTCTCGTAGTGTTCCATCTTCAGTCAATCTGGTTCAGACACTAGCTTGGCTTGCTTTAGCTCAAGTTTCTCGGCCTTGTGCTGAGTTTTACAAAGTAGATGTGCCCTAGCTTGTTGCAAATGACAGAGTACTTGATGTGTCCCGATCTCTTCCCCAGATACAGAAAGCCCTCCTTTTTACATGCACCTATTTGATGTTTTCTAAATCTGGATTATCTAGAATCGTGCATGATACTCTTGATAAAGTCTTGCTGAAACACTTACAGTCAAAGACTGCTTAAAATATTTCCTTGTCTCTTCTGGAAATACCTGTCATGATGTATCCTGGCATTGAATTTTGTCTTTTCCACTGCCATGTTACAATGGTGGCTCATGCTAGAGTACCTCCTGCTTACCAATCAGTTTACTGTCGGGCATACATTATGCATTATCTCTGCATTTCTGTACTTTCAGTTGTTAGGTCATGCTTTGGATCTAATTTTGAATATTCTATTTCCCTTGCTTTTTAAAACTTCAGTTTTTTAATTTTTTTTTCCTTAAACTTATGTTCGACTAATTATCTCCTACATATGAAACCTTTTGTCTGATAATTGAAAAAAAACTTCTTCACGGTGTATTTATTGCACGGTTACATCTCTATAAAAATTAATATTTTCTGCTAGTCTCTAATAATGAGAGACAAGACTAGAGGAAAAAATAATTTGGGAGTGAAAGTTTGTCTTGCCAAATACACCTTTTTATTGGATTTTTTTTTTCTTTTTTTAATTGACAGGCTGTCATGCAATTCTTGGTTCTTTTAAGTTGGTTGTAGGCTCTTCTGTCACAATATGGCCATGAATATTTCATTACATGTTTGAAGAAGTGCCTTGCTGAAAGCGGTAGAAATCGTGGTTTCTAATTACATCTGGGTAGTTCTTTCACATAACTCAATTGACCTCATCATATTTCTTGAATTAAACTTAATGTTACTTAAAGAAACAAAAAGCTGTAAATTTATATAGGACACCTATTACTACATTGTTGTTGTTAAATAATAATACACACAAATGGACATACCAGCAGCAGAGTCTTGATTTTAGGCTGTGATTTTTAAACCTAGTATCTTTTCTTTAGACGGAAAACTTGGCTTTTTCCTCTGCTTGATCTATTCTGTTTATTGCTACCGGTAATGAGGCAATCCTCTTCTGAAGCTCCAGCTGTTCCCAATCTTTGTTGCTTATTTGAAAAATCCTGTTAGCAGAGGAAATGTGGTAAAGCTCTGCTTCTGTCTTGGCTAAAATAGGTGTACTGTCAGGGTGTATGGAGAAGAAAATGGGAGGCTTCTGGAGGAATAATAATTTTGTTAGAAACCATAAATTTTTGGGAGATGGACTTTCGTTATAAAACTACTCTTTCTTTGATGTGGTAAATGTCTATTTGCTATGCAGTGTGTATATTGCTTAAAAACAAAGATGCTGCTGGTTTGTTTTAATCTTGTTATTGTAAACCCTCAAATTAAGATATGGTCTGTCTTCTCAGTCAGTATAATCTGAGTCTGTTTTGAGAAAATTGGTGTTAACCACCCTCCTTACCATAGTGGAGAAAAAACTGCCAAGACATGAAAAAAGATAGTTAAAGAAAAGCTTAACTACAGCCAAAAAAACCTTCACTGCTGGTTTTGGCTGTTACATCTGCGTGCAAGCATGTTTGTTTGCTCTGTCCAGGAATGCCAAGTCATATGAACTGGCAAGTCGTACAGGCCATAGTATTGCAGCATGTGCTGCTTCTAGAAGGAATACATCCATTCTGCATTTCCTGGGTTAGAAATTTTCACTTGTGTTTCTCCTACCTTCTATTTTATCTAAAACAGCCTGATTTTTTTTGTTTTGTCTTTTTCCTTTCCTTCTGAATGTTTGTTCTTTCAGTCTTTATGAACATCTAGAAATAGGGTGAGTGGCAGTTTGTCTTCAGTTTGATGGAGTCTCAAGATTGCTTCCTTTAAGCAGTTGGCGGTTAATCAGAGATGGTGTAAAAATACAAATTGGTAAGGTTTTTAGGTATATTTAAGCATGGCTAGTCAGTAATATGAAGATGAAATAAAGAAAGATGCACTTCTGATGTTTAAACTCCGTGTAGGTGTTCTAAGAGAGAAACAAGTGGGGGCTTAGTGCACTTTTAAAGGCTGTGCACAGACATGAAACTCGCAACTGATCAGGAGATTGAGGTGGTCACTCAGTCTTACTTGTCTGTCTTTTCTCCTCCAGGAGTTTACTGTTCCCTTGGATCAGCCAGTGTAACTGTGTCTATTGTCTCTTCCTAACCTGGTGTCTCTCTGATCTGGGTTACTTTATAGTCTACTGCATGGTTTTCAAAAACTAAGATTATTTTGATAGAACCGGGTTAAGGAACAACTACGTGTACAGTTACGGTGGCTGATCTGAGGGGGACATTGACTGACCTTTTGAAGTGTGAGGTGATGAGCTTTTGGAGGTAGTAGCCTCAGCAATGTCTCTCTTGTAGCACTGTCTGAAAAGAGTGAATTGCACTAGTAATAGCCTTTAAACAAAGTCTTTCCAAGCATGGTGATCTTTTTAATCTCAAACCTATTCTTAATCAACACAGACTTAATTGATATAATCTACTTATAAGCTGAAATCTATGCAGATTTAGAACTCGATGAATTTCATACCTTATAAAAGTATAGTACTGGCTAAAATCTTTGTAATTTATATACTGTAGAAGGTCAGTAAGATAAAATGCAAGCTTTTCAGAATCCTTCTGGCTGATTTTGAAATTACTTTTACTTCCAAGAAAATAATGGGGTCTTCAAAGTCATGGTATTGTCCTCTTTGTAATGCAGAAACATTAAAAGCAAACAGAACTTGATGGAAGATCATTCTTCAGAAGAACTTCATAGATCTTGATTGAAGCCTGAACTTAGTCATTCAAGCAAACACAGATTGTGCAGTTGTCGTAGACTTTTTCCAAATAGAATATACAAATGATACAAAATCTAATGGAGCGTATGGGGTAGATGCATAAAATTATATATCACTTGTCAAAATATTCTGTAGGGTGGTACCTCTTCTTTCTTGATAAATAATACTTCTGTGGAATTCTGGGGACTAAATAAGATTGTAAAGTAGCGTAGAAATGGCAATGTGAAGAGGGAGAGAATGAAAAGTAGTGAACACTGTTTCTAGAGCAGTTGAGATCTCTCTGTTTTGTATGAGTGGGAATGTGTATTGTCATTTAGCACTTCATCGGAATGGTTTATGCTGCCATCATGAGGAAATTCTATTACAAGTAGCTGCTTCTACACTGTGGTACTTGTTCATCATTTAAACAATTCTAAGTTAAGACTGTTGGAGCTCCTTTTAAATTTCCTTGAGTATGCCTACAGCATTAATAGCATATTTTGGATAATTAATTCAGCTAAAAACCCAAAAATAAATCTTTAAAAATCTTTCAAGCACAATATTTGGAAATAAAGGTGAAGTGTGAAAGTGAATCTGGGTAGGTCTGGTGTTCAGGTTTCTGCACTTTTGATGATCTTCATTTTTTTTAAAGAAATCCAGTGAAGCCTGCAGTATACTTATCTTCTGACATTTTGAATTAAAAAACACAGGACATCTTCTGTAGTCTTCCAGATTCTTACTAGGCTGTTTTTAGCCTGCGTGCAGAAGGAAAAATCTTCTAGAATAACACATCATTTATGATGTGGAGTTTACAATGTATGCTTAGGCTGAACAAACACTTGGAAGCTTCTGTAATGGAATTGCAGTGCTTTTCTCTGTCTTAGGTGGCAAAATTAATTTGTTGGAACACAAGTAAACTGGGAATGACTTTGACATTTTAGGATGTTAAATCAGGAATAAATCAGAATTTCAAGTGTCATGTATGGTCTTAGAGGGTAGTAGTTTCACACAGTCTCTGGTATTCCAGCTGTAATTTCTTTATAGTTCCAAACATGTCATGCATGAGGGGAAATGTTTTTTTTGGTCTAGAGAAATCCATTGGAGGTTTTTTGGTGCCTTTGAGTACTTCTGGAGCCATTATAATTTTAATTTGAGCTTCTTACAAAATTACTTTTTCAGTGCCAAAAGCTTAAACCTTATGAAAGCTGTTCACACAGCTTCACATAGCTTCAAAGTATTTCTCTATGCAGAAAAGCTGTTTAGCATATTGATAATTCCCTGGGTCTATTCCATCTTACATGACATACAAAACCGGAAAACAGGCCCACAAATTGTTACAGGCATCTTATGTGTAATCTTGTTCTTTTCTCTTCAGAGGACATCAGTAACACAGATCCCATTGGTTAAGGTTCCCATCTATTAACTTATTATAGTAGCCCTTTGGAAATTTGAAAATTGTGTCTCATTTTATGCTTAAAATTTCCTTTTTCATCATTAGTGTAAAGACTAATCTGTCTCCCCTCCCTCCTTTTTTACGTGAGAAAACCTTTTAGGTATAATAGAGTAACCATGAAGTAAGTTTGAGATCTGTAGCTTGTTGAATCTAAATGCTGTGGGAAAAGAGGTGGTCCTGTTTCATGGGATTTTTTGTAGTATATTTATCAACTATTCCCCTTCAGAATTTAAAATTAGCATGTAAAAAGTTGTGTACTTCTTGGTAATGAGACAGTTCTGATTTTTGAAGAGTGGTGAAGATATGAAACTTGGCATTTTCCACAAAGCCAAATTAAAACTTGAAACAGGTTGAGAAGAAAAACTTCCGTTAGGAATGGCCAGGATTTCTTAGTCTTGTATAAAAAAAATTCTTGTTTGTGAGTACCTGAATATGATAAGATTTCATGTTATAGACAGTTCCTAAATTCAGAAGGTGTCAGGGACTGAAGCAGCAGCTGAAGTATTGGGGAGATCACAAGGAATCTTTGAAAAGGGAGCGGGTGGGGGAGGAGGGGGGAAAGGTCACCAGGATGGTGAAGTTGTGATAGGGAGAACTGGGAGAATCTGGGAAGAGAAGTGGTTGCTTAAATATCCAAAATAAATGGATAGAGCAATCTAAAAAAACATTACTTAACAGATGTGTTGATTAAAAATTTATATGGGAAAAAAAACTACTTGCAGCCAGGGGTTGTAAGAATTGATTTTACTGGTAGCTCAATGAGGAGAAGGCATTTATGGCTGATTCTGAAAAGTGATCAGGACGGGACACTGGGATTTCAGCAATTACGTGTAGCACTGTAATCCCCTTCTGTGCCATGTAGTTTGTGGGAATGAACAGTGTGGGAACTGGTGTCAGGTTATGTGAGTAATTGCTGTTACATTTGTGTAAAGTAGAAGAGTGAAAGTTTGTCAGCACCGTGCAGCTGAAATACAAGAGCTGCTTTCTGATGTTGCTCTAAACCTTGTATGTGCTTGTTTCTGGTTTTAATGTGCCCCTAGGAAGTACTGTCTGGGACATGTTTGCTGATGGAACATTATGTAAATATTATTTCAAAGCAAAAATAAGTTACTGGTGACTAATTAATATTATGATTCCAGCTTAAAATATTTTGTAGTAAGTGGAGATCAGTGTTATTTTTTTTAAACGTTGTAAGCACCTGCAGTTAAGTGTAAAGTAATTAAAAACAAATGTTGAGTTGGGATGGATTGTCACTTACTAGATCTCATCTTCTTTTAGGTTTTAATGGAGGTACTTGTATAGCATTTGCTCCTAGAACCACTTCTTTGCATGTGGTTTTCATATCTCATCTATAAGGTAAATAAGGAGTAATGTGAGTATTTCCAAACTTTGAAGTTTTTGATCCTGTAGTGATGAGTAAAATAAAAGCTTAGGAAAAAGTTTAATTTCTCACACCTATGTTTGGTGAACTGGAAAGGAAACAGAAGGCTTGCAGTTTTACAGATTTTTATTTTATTTTATCTTTTTTTATTAAGGGATATAATTTTAAAAATGAGCATGGTACTTTTGCCTTTTATTGTTTGCATTGCATTTTATTTCAGTCAAAACATTTTTATTTTTAAATGAATACTATATGTAAACATAGCTAGTATATGCTTAAGCTATAAAGATGGACGTCTCCTGATTTTGTGTTGTGCCTTGCGTATTGCTCTTTTGAGCACAGCCATAATACAAATACAGATAACAGCGAAGAGCACGGGAGCTGCAAAGAGCATTTCAACAACGAGAGTAAAGTCATAGCAGCTTCATGATAAATAACACCTCCCTTCAGCCCCCTTCTCCTCCCAAATATGGAAAGAATTTCAGTTGTGTAGTTGTAAATGATGGTATTTTCACAAAGGCTTCTCTGTGTATCTGCAGCATAACAAAATTAATATAAACTACATCTTCTGTACCTTGATATAAATGGAATAGAATGTGTCGAGTCTCTCAAAGACTGTGGGTTGCCTAATACGTAATTTTAAATGAAGAACTTTTTCAAGAAAATAAGGCAAACACTTCTCTTGCAACTAGATTTATTAGGAAGAGCTTTAAGGCAAATCTAATAGAAACAGTGTGACCTACTTAAATTAGCATAACATGTTAGATAATTGTTTTAACACAGCATACTGTTGAGACAAAATTTAGTTACCAGGAGCAGTTACAGGTGAGTTTTCAGATAGGTTTGCGTGGAAGTTTTTCACAGAAAAGTTTTAAACTTATTGAAGCGATTGGACCAGAAGTCATTTTGTGATCGGCAGTATTTTGAAGGCAGTTTTAAAATAAAGCATAATAATTCCTAATAATTTAGTTACTTTGAAGTAGGAGTCATGGAACATGTCAAGGCTCTTTTAATAAATTTTAAATATCATAAAACTATTTTTTAAATTCATACCTCTGAGGAGAAATTTACAGATTTAATCCACCCATCCCAAAAGTGCTCCGGTTTTATAAGAACTTCCATTAAAATCATGCTTGCAATAACTGTTTCTGCTTTGCTTCGAGTAATTAATCTGAGGAGGGATATTTTCTTGAAAGATGATATTTAAATTGGCTTTACATAACAAGATGATTAACTTGTTCTAGATGGGAGGAAACCCAGAAGGTGATTGTCTGCAAATGTAATTATGCAAAGCTGCTGTCGTCTCAGCCACAGAAGTTGTGTGGCCAAGGACTGATGTTGAGAGCTAATAAAAATAGTGCAACTCTATTAAAACATCAATTTCCTGTTTTTAGGAATTATCTGGGATATAATATCATAATTATAGTTTCTTGATATTTGATATTTAAATTTATTGCCTTTATCTTGAAACACGTGAAAGAATGATGGCCCTAAGTGGATGTGGTCATGCTAGGGCATCTACGGGAGCAAGTAGTTTTAACATCAACTAACATTAAATGTTCAAACTTACATCAGTTACGTAAAACGAGCTACTTACGGTTTGTTTCTCTTAAGCCAGTCTGAAGCACTGAAAGCGATTTTAGAGACCAGTTTTAGTCCTTTTTCTGTATGTGGATGACCTGTTGGGAGGAAATGATGGCAATGAAGTAGGCGGTATTCTGCTCTAATCTTCTTCCCTCCCCTTTCTTTCTTTCTTTCCCTAGGCAGAAAGAGAGGAGTGAAGGCGTTGATTTTTTTTTTTTTTTTTTTTTTTTCCAGCAAATGGGGAGAGGGCAAGCATGGTCCTTTTTAATGACTGTGCTTCACTTTTGAATGCTTATGAATACTTCAGGCTTAATCATGAGAACAGTTAATGACTGACTGAAGCTGACAGTCTGTAAACAGTGCTGTGAAAAAGTATTATCTTAGGTATGTATCAGTTCAGTCCTTGCAAAAAGATTGTAACGTTTCATTTGAAACCCTGTATTTTTTCCTGTGTTTCATGTACTAAATGCCTGAGATAATACAAGGATTTTGTACTAATCTCTTGCTAACCCTTTTGAGTTTTCCATCCTGTAATTTTAAATGTGCAGTGGTTTAGTGCCATGTTTTTCAAAGTTTCCTTTGTGATTAGAATACCTGCCTGAAAGTTGAGTACTGTTATCTTAAATAATTAGGGCAGTGAATGTTGGATATTCCTGGCACATAGTGTTAACACAGAGTCTCTCTCGGTACTTACATTCCAGGTTTGTGAAAGATCTTGATGAGAAGGGTAGGATTGTTTCTTGGTCATTGTGGACTTTGCCTTCAAATTGGTGATTAATTCTTATCAAAGAGAATAAATATTTGCATTATTTCAAAAGTGTTTAAACAGATTTTATTATGAGGGATGAAGAGTGGAAGTATTTGTAATGCCTTCTGAAGTAATGAAATTGCAGCAATAAGAAGCTGCGAATGAAATCATGCCTTATCTTGGAAAATATCTAGCTATTTCTTATAATGGCTAGTCATAGGTATTATTGTCCAGGTTTGACTCCTTTGCTTTTTTATGCTTGTTGTTCTTGGGGGCGGGGGGGGAACAAACCAAACCAAACCCAAAAAACTCTTTTCTCTTTTGGCAAAGCACCTGAGGTTAGTCAGGTGTTGTAAACATAAATCATTTCACAGGCTTCAGAAGATTAATCAAAATATAATTAGGGTTTTTTATTTGTGTGTGTAAGTCAGTGTATGTTTTAAGAGATGTCCTGTTTGTCTGCTCTGTTTTGCATAGAAATGCATCCCATGCCCTTGAAAAGCATGTGGCCCCTGTTACCTTGCACACTGCCATTCCTAGTGCTTTTAGGTATTTCATTTTTCTGTGTTTCCATAAATCTTACTGTTCTTTTAGAATTCTGTGCAGTCCGTTTAGTTCTTAACAGTGTGATTGTGATTCAAATGTGTGTTGTATATTGTATCATTTCATGGTTAAGTTTAATTTCTTCCATTTCAAGATTGTGTATAATAATGGCAGTCATGAGAATGTAACAGAATATAAAGGATTCCTTAGCATTATTTTTTTCTGAGATATACCAAAGAATATGCCAAAATTAAATAAATAAAATAAGTTCTTACACCAACACAGAATGAAGAGTTTAAACAGTTGACTGTTTAAAAAGACTACTATGAAATATTTACATTTCAGAGAATAGGTTAAGATTTATCTCGACTTTAGTTTGTAGTGCTGAATTGTCATTTAGTGGCACATGAATTGACCTAACAAATGAAAAAGTTTTGCTATGCAAATTAAATTTCTTAAGCGCAGTGAACAAATACAAGTATAATAAAAAGTGCCATCTGTCTAATTAAGCAAATTAAATATTTCTTCAGGGAGGCTGGGATGACAAACTTGATTAAACCTATGTATACAATGTTTCTGTCTTTTAACTAAAAAACACTCACCCTGCTTTTAGTGGTCCAGGTGTGCCTGTGGGGAGAAATAAGTAGAATTCAGTAGCTGTAATCCAAGAACTGATGGATACGTTGTTTCTTTTTTTAATGCTCAGATCATTAAGATGATAGTTATAAACAAACAATCTTGAACTGATTTAAGTACAGGGTTCTCAAAATATTTTATGTAGTTTTAAGGATGAATTTGTTATCTTTCCTGTGTCTAAACTTTTTTTTTTCATCCTCATAATGACCTTCAACTGGTTTTAATATGCTAGAGTCGATACTAAAAATATTTTATCAAGAATATTTCAGATTACTTGTAACAGTGATATTAACTGAATGCAAGCCAGCTCTGGCTTAGAAGCCTTAATTAGGAAAGCTTGTTTTGGAAGTGGTTTCATTTATCACCCTGTCCTCAGGAGTTTGTACACCCTACAGTTTCTTTTTACTCTTGTTCTTTTGAGGCACGTCGAATTATACAAATTGCCAACATTAAAGTGAAATGGCAGTGTTTCATTTGCCTCTAATTGTAACGCTTTTCTGCAATCTTATAGGTGATTTGCACAGTTTACAAGGCATTGTAGTTACAGTTTATTTGCTTGTAAGAATTTTGAATAGGTTATTCTTATAGATAAGAATTTATCATTTAACATAAAATATGCCTGAGTTAAAAAGGACACTGTATGACAGTCCTCTTACGTAGAAGACACTGTCTGATTTATGCTGAAGATCAAAAATAGACTCAGCCTTCCTTATTTGCAGTCCTATGAGATGTATATTATATACTCTGGAGCTTCAGCAAGGGCCAGCAAGCTGAAGTTTGGATGCCATTAAATAGGCATCTGTTTAGTTTGTATTAATGAGTTGTGTCTGTTGGAGAGAGAAACTTACTATGTTCTGGTAGCTCAAGTAAATTAAGATTTATTTGGGTCATGGTAGAGAGGAACCTGCCTTGTAAATGCAAAGTAATTTTAAAAAATTGGTTATAATATCAGCATTCTGGCTTCCAGATGTTTGTAGTGACTGTTTCATTAAATCACTTCAGTCCAATTTACATGCATCCATACTCAGTGAAATACTAAATTTCCTGTTTGGTTTTAGCAAAAGTTTATTCCTTTAAAGTCTATTTGGCTGACTCAATTTTTTTATTCAATCATTTTGGTTAGTTTTCTTTTCAATATTTTCATGTCACTTGGAGGTAAATATTTGTCTCTCTCCAGTATAATTAATTTTTAAGTAGGATAAAGTAGCTTAATCCCATTTCAGGCTCTGCTTTTTTTTTTAATATAATAATGTCATGTCTTCATGAATGCTTTTTTTTTTTAATTTCAGATTTAAGAATATGGAATTATTTCTTACAGCAAGAGAATGTAGTTTGATACTCTGATTTTCTTTGAACTGAAATGTAGAACACCTGCTGATTCTACAGCACACAAGATTTATACTCCTGTGTTTGCAAGTGCAGTAAGCAGAAAATGGAATGATCACTCCCAAATGGTCTTTGAAGATAGTCAATACCTGGTACAGGCCTTAAAAATCTTTGCTCTGTAGAACTGTTTGGAAAAGTCCTGTAGAGATGGGTCAAGTTGATGAACTTCCTTTTATGAGGAACTAGGTGGGATTCTGGTTTGGGTTTCTTCAGGGTTTTTTTTGGTTTTTTGGGTTTTGCTTGATTTGTTTTGGAATTCTCTCCTCTTTCTGGCCGGTGATGATGCTGGTGTGGATTCACAGCCTTGCAGCTCTGATAGCACTAGATTTCAGGCACGTGAATCCTGCAGCCTTTCTCCACCAGACTGATATGCCCGACCTGAGCTTCCTCAGTGTATTACAGGTGGCAGCCCTTATGATTTGTGTACTCTGTAAAGCTGGGTGGAAGGGGTGTTTAGTCCTTTAGCCACCTCCTTCCAAAGCCAGTGTGAGGGCAGTGCCAGGCCAACCAGACTCCAATGATGAAATGCTGTGTCATTGATGCTCACTGCTGCAGCCTGTGCTGTGGCCTGTGAACCTTTTGCTTTCTAGCAACAGCAGTCTCCCTCTTCCAGTCTACTGGCAGGTGATGGATTGCTGGTAATAAGTATGACTGTGTGGCCAGGTGATATGTTTACTTTGTTTCCTGGGTAAAGGTTATGGGGATGATACAGAGTGAACCTGGTGGTGGAAGGTAACATTTTCTGCTAGTGTTGAGGATGAGATCATCCCCCAAAGTTTACATAGGTTAGAATTCAAAGACATACAGTACAGACTGTTTATGTACACAGGTACAGAATAACTAACATCTGTTGTTAGATGTACTGACAGTCGGTAGCGATCAGGTGATCTTGGAAGTTAGTTTCCTATTGCAGGCTACTTGTGGCTAATTGTTTTGGCTGGAATTGCAGTTCGAGAGGAAGGCAAGGTCATAGGGAAGGTACTTCCCCCTTCCTGTCTATGTCATGGTCAATAGCTTTATATCTGTGAGGTTTCGTGACTTGCAGTAGGTTAATTTACAGCCCAGGTATTCCTGTTCTGCCGCAGAAGACATCCTGATGCTTTATTGTTGACAAGAATTTTTCTTGCTTATTCTGCAAATTGTTGTACACTAATTTAGCCAGCTGTAGGGCAGAATGGCCTGGCTGAGAACACGGTACCTGGTTACATAGCAACTTCATTGTGATTTTAGGTTTGCAGGCAGGAAGATTCAGTGCTGTAGTTCAACGGGACAAGGTTATCTCTCTGATAGGCAGGATGCCAACTGTGTTCAGCTGCTCATGAATCAATTGAGAACCTTTGGCCACAGTAAAGAGTTGTTTAGCTTCTGCCTGAACACTTGCTAAACAGTAAAGAAACATGCATTGGTTATCTGACATCTAGATCAAGATTGCAGTTTATTAATCTCAATTCTAGTACATGCTTTCTTCCCATATTTGCTATCACGCAATATTAGTGGGAGCCATTGAGAATTCATTGGCTGACTGTTGAAACATCTGGTGGTAAAAGTTATCCGAGATACAGAATAAGTGAAATAATTATGTCAAAATTTGGCTGTTATAGCTCCAGGCTCCCTAAATGGCTTATTTTGGCCTATGAGCTTTAGGTTTTTGCTCACAATTGCTTAGTTACCTATCCTGCCTTCTACGTTCAGAATAAAACTGTAAAAAATAAGTGCTGCAACTGAAAACAGGAGCTGAGTTCTGTTTTTCATTTAAAAATCTCTGACGGTGTTATGTGTGAAGAATGGGGAAGCTGCAGTGTAAAACACACTATTGCACAGGAGTTACACAGGTGGTGATTGTTTATGGATATGAGAGCTTCTGTTTTGGCTCTTCAGTGATGCAGGTTTTACGCACAACAGTGTACCTCCTTTTGCTTTGAGGTACAGTAGTAAACAATGTTGACTAACTCCCTGAACAGATACTTTGCCATAAAGGGTCCTTTTGTGAACCGGGCTAATTTGCTGCTGGTACATACCTCCACGTCACCCTCCAGCCATTCTGCGTTGGTCATTGTTACAGAGTAGCGTGCTAAAACCTGGTGTCTGTAAGTGCCATGGGACATTATGGTAGAGGGATGATGGCAGTACTAATATGTGAAGCCTGAGGAAGGATCCTGTCTCTTCAGCACCCAGAGGAGAGTAGAAAGAATGGAGCCTTGAGCTACTTATAAATGGGGAGTGGCAACTTCCAGGAAGAGTGGAAGAGGCAAGAGTGGGAGGTGTGCCACCTCCAGTTTGGGCACAAAGGCCAGGAAGATGTGCTTTCAAGTACTAATGGTGATGTGTGATTAGTACTTAAGCTGTGATTTTTGACTTGATGTAGAATTGGGATGCGTCAGGTCAATGGAGGCTGTGCAGGCTGCACCGTAGCTGCTTGTAGCTGGAGTGGTTTTTGGGTAATGCTGTTTAGATTGCCTTGTGAGTCAGGGCCCTGGTGTTGGACTTGTGAGCGTCTTTACAGCCTGTCTAGTAGTAAAGTAGCTACGAGCAGTTTTATGTTTGGGCTAAAAATAGAATTTTGTTTAAATGAGAATTTAATAACTTTTGCTTTTTTGTTCCAGGTTGGAACAAAGACATTAAAAATACTATTTCTTAATCCAAGTAAGAATGTCTGGAAGGACTAAGGTAGGAAGCAGACATATCAGTCTTAGTAACTCCAGTATGAACTCTCAGATGTTTAGAGTAAATTCTAGGCTTTGTTTCAGGTGTAGGAATTTTGAAAATCTAGCTTCAGACTCTGACAGAAAGGCTCAATCCAGACTTAGTATTTTTTTAAATCTACCAAATAAAGTATTCATTGTGGAGTTCTTCCAAATCCAATGTCTTTTGAAGTTCATTTTGTCAAGGAGTATTTAGCTTTTTATTGTATGTTTTTAATGACTCATTCCTGGAATGACGTTCAGAACACATGGGAGCTGGTGTCTGTCCAGAGGACAACTAGTTTTAAGCCAGTGCTGCTGATGTCTCTATGTGACTTCTTTGTCTCTGAAAAGATGCCACATATGAAAGCTAACAATTCTGTTTCATTCCATGCTTCTCAAGAGCAAGCTTCTGGATGCAGAAGCTTATACGTAAAATAAAAATTAAATAAAAAAAGTTTTATACCTAAAATAAAACCTACTGCTATATCTTGCAGTTACTTTTACTTCTCTATTCCTTGAAGGAAATAGATTCCTTAAATTTCAGATACTTTACACTTCAAGGCCTTCATTATTTCTACTTTATGGAGTTCTATCACTCTTACCAGCCTGCATGGTCACAGAGAGGAGTGCATTGGCATTTCGTCTTGCAAAAGATGCCTTTCTCAAGAATTTCATGTGGTATGCAAGTTGCTTCAAAGGAATCTTTCTGCAACTTGAGTGTTGCAGAAGCAGCTGAAAGCCAGGCCCTACATAACTGTTAGATGTTTTCAGATGTGGAAAATTAGGTTTGAGAACACATTTTTCCCTCTTTAAAGTGTATGCAAGGAAAAATGCAAGCATTTTGCCACTGAGAGCCTTCCCTAAAGTGAAGGAAAGAATGACCTAGAATAGCTAGGTTTTAAATTTCTGTGCTCTGGTTTCCATCCCAGAGTGGACTCTCTTAACTGCTGTACAGGATGGCTGGGCAATGGCTCTGTTCTGCAGAGGGTGCTAAGCTCCACCTCTGATGCCTGGTTGAGAGGAACAAAAAGGAGCTTATGGGGACAGATGACAGAGGATTGCATAGTGCTTGAAAAGTCTTAAAACCTGTATGTTGTTTCTGGTGCTAGTATTTGGTAATAGCCGGTGGAGTTCAAATCTCACACCTGGATACCAAGGAAAGAGTAAGTAGATCTCTCTTACCCGCCCCGCTCCCCTCTCCCCGTACTTTTTCATCTGACCTACCCAGCCTTTCAGTGGGTAACATGGGGCCCATCTGCAAATTTAAAGCTCCTTCCAAAGGAGATTTCACTTATTTTTGTATCATAAGAGATGCTAACTTCATGTTCCAGTATTCAGTTTGAGAGGGTAGCTTTACACTCACTGTTTCCTTCTAAAAATAAATAAGAAACAGACAAGCTTGAGAAACTAAGTGGAGATTTTGCTGTTCTTGGGAATCTTGCCTTTTGAATCAGTTTTGCATCAACATTGCTAGACGTATTTCAGGATGTGACAGTATATGTATACGGAGTATATGGAGAAAATGTGGGGAAATGTCAGTGTCTTTATGAAGTGTGCAACCCTTAGTTGTTTAATCAAGTGTTGCTTGCTCTTCGGGATGTTTACTTCTTTTTAAAGATCTTACTGGGAATGATGTAAAGCTGATGGAGGATGAGGATGGATAACAGACAGCTATCTCTAGGCTAGATAAGTGGGCTATCAAGCTGAACAAGCTTGTAATAGGCCTACCTGGATAGCACCATGTCTATGGCAAGAAAGCTGCCTTAACAGCAGGAGGGAAAGAGGGGCTGGAGAGGTTGAAAGCTACTGAAAGGTGAACAGAGCAACCAGGTATTAGGAGGGGAGGTAAATGGGAAATTTTAAAGACTGGAAGGCAGGGTAGGAGAGGGGGAGAAGGTAGGTGTGTTTTTTGCTTTGGAGAACTCAGTTTAATTGAAGTCAGAATACAAACATCTTCATGTGCTGCCTATTTTCTTTCAGAGGTTGTTCACTTTTCTTTATTTTTCATCAGGTAGCCTACCTGAAAACAACTACTAACCTGCTTATTCTGTATCTGCTTATGTGACAATGATCACTTCAGTTTTCTTAGGAAACTAGGCTGAAAAAAAATAATCTTAGTTCTTCAGTAGTTTGACCAGCAAGCTTAAGAGTGCAGCAGAGATTATGCATAATCATTGAACCCACTAGTCTGCCTCAGAAAAGAGCAAAAGAGATCCTCCGGCAGCTAGGTTAGATAACACTTTCTTATATGGATGTTTTCTCCCAAGTTCTGGTGTTGTTTCAAGTCCTCTTTTCTTCCAGTGCTTTTCTGTTACCGCTTCTGCGTTTTTTTTGGTTTTGTTTTTCCCTATATAAATATCCAGTTAGTCTTTAACTCTGGATGAGTTTTGGGGTTTCAGTGATAGTGTCCTTCTTCAGTTTCAAATTTGCCATTATTCTTCTGTGTTGTTGTATATTTTCCTATTCTTCTGTTTCGTACAGAAAGGGAAAAAAGACTTTCCATTATGTCTTCTGCTCATTATATATAATATCCTTGTAGTATTTTCTTTGTAATACTGTTATTTTCAAACTCCATGTAATGATTTTTCCTATATTTCCTATAATATTTTTTTCCCTTCTATTTTAGTGTCTGTAATATATTTCTTAGCAGGCAGCGAAAATATCAAATATAACACTTTTTATGGGTGTAAATTATTGATTTATGGTATGGTATCGATGTTACAATAATTTCTGCATGACACTTCATTCTATTTTTATGAATACTAAACATTTTGTATGCATTTTGATACATCATCACATAACTGTCTAGAAGTGAAAGCAGGCACACTGTAGACTTGATGATGAAGTTGATTTAGATTCCAGTAATAAGGTTAGTTTCTATTTCTCCTTCAGTCTGCCTTTTTAGTTTAAATTAATTTTCCGTTAGTTTGCCAAGGACACTACTTGTTTGAAATACCTGAAGGTGGTCATGAGCTTGCTGCTCTTCAGTCTTTCAGCCTATCCCTGCTTTTTGAAGTGCGGTTACACCTCAGTTAAGTATTGCATACCTTTTCAACTAGCAGCATTAAATGCTGTAACGGCTAACAGGTCAGTTACTTCAGTATTAAGATCACTGTAAATTCTGGAACACACAGTATTTGTGCCTCAAACTTATTTTCTTTGTTTAACTTTGTTCTGGCAAAGTAATAAGTACTGCATGGCATGCTATGCCAAACAATACTAATGTGGTTATTTTTAAGTAAGTTTGTTGGCACTAAAACACGGAAGTAAAATTCAAACAAACATGACTGCAGTTGGAACAAAACCTGCTTGTCTCTTTTATTGGAGGTCGTGTTTGGCAAGTAGGGCTGGATCCCAGAAGTAGTTCTGTACTACATAATCAAGCCTGCATGTGGAACGAAATAAAAGGGGCACTTGGTAAATGTTGGGTGTCATTGTGTGGAGGCTTTCTCTTTGGTCCTTACCAGATATTCTCTTCCCCCTCTCTCCCTCTTAGGCCACACATTCCCTTCCTGTTTCCAAACTGCTGAACTGGTGTGATGCTTACCAATGAAGGATTCTGCTTCTGTAAAGATCATCTTAAATTCAGTTTTTGTCTGCTTATTGTCATCTCGCTTATCCCCATCTTTAAATGCTATGTAATGCTGTGCACCTGTTTAAAAACTGTGTAGTTTCCACCACATTTTAAAATTTAAATGGCTTTTATATCTAAATTGAAATTTCAGAGCAATAATGCTTCTGTTGTGTTACAGCTAGGAGCAGGAGACAAAAAGAAAGCTCTATTCTGAATATTCCCACACATCTTTTCCCTCAAATGCTATAGCTGTTTTATCCCTTCATAAATCTTTAATCAGAGGATTTCAATACTTAATTACAAAAAAAAATTTAACCTCACATCATTCCTTTGCTGTCAGCCAGTATTTTCCTTATTATGTGGGTAAGCTAGGCATTAAGGGACTAAGTGATTTTTGCAAAATGGCATGGCGAGCCACTGGCAGCCTCTAAGACTCCTGGTTTATAAGCCTGTAATCTGCTGACTTGACGCTAACATTCTTTTCAGCTGGCAAATCAAATGGAAACACCCTAAATCCTGGTTGGGACTAAGAAGAATTATTCCGAGATGAGAATTACTGCATAAATGTGTTAATGCTGTGATTATCAGTGTCAAGGAGGCACCAAATGAAAAATGAGTAAATATACAGGATAGAAATGTAAGTGCTTTAGGGACGTGCACACAAGATGACTCATCATGTCCAACCACAGCAGTGTAGCAGAATGACTTACGTGGTTCTCAACAGCTGTGGCAGTAGGGATGAAAGCTAACAGTACTTATCCTAACATCCCTGATGAGGCGGCAGGGAAAGGTGACTTGGACAGGCCTGGTAGACTTTTCTCTTCCTCTCACATGCACGCAACTTTTTTTGCTGTTACCTGTGTGGTTTTTGAGAGTCATGGGTTTTGGAATTAATGCTCCATGCTAGACATGAGAGACTTTATGTTTATAAAAGTTGCTTTTTCAAGTCTGTAAAAATTCAGCTGATACCACAACATCATTTGTGCTTGAATTGCCTTTTCAAGCTTTTTCTTTACAGCCAGGAGAGGTATAAAAATTTCTGCAAAATGATGTGCCCAGAAGCTTGTTTGTTTTTTCCAGACATATCAGCTGGGCTAATAAAAAAAAAAAAAAAAAATTACTTCTCTGGGCAAATGGTGCTTTCTTTGTGTTGTCTTGGCATTTTTATAGGACTTCAGAAATTGGTGCCGTATGCAGTGACATGGTATCTGCATATTATTCTGTGTGCAAGTGTACGTCGCATTTACTGTGTAAAATGGCCTGTGATTCCCCAAGTTGTAGCTGGTGGGAACAGTCAATTACTTGACTGAGCTCTATGTGTGACAGTGTGCAAAGCTAATTAATAAGCATTCCCATTTTTTTGAGGACCAAGCCCTTATTCTGTAGCATGAGATTGTTTTGGGTTTTTTTTCCCCTACTGGTTTATCTCCGTTTGAAATGTTGTTATCGTGTTTCACAAATAAATCACCCTTTTTTTACACCTTGACAAATAATAGTTAGGCAGTGTAGAACATCACAGTGCTGTTAAAACACTGTAAAAACAGTCGAGTTATATGAAAAAGAAACTAAACATTTCACTGAGATCAGATTTTGGTTTAGATTTAAGATATACTTAAGGTAGAAGAACAAGCTCCCATTCTTTTAAGTCAGACTTTAAAAGGTACCTAGAACAGTGACAAAGTTTTGTACCATTTTCCTAATGACTGAGATGTTGATTATAAACTTGTGATAAACCAAGTGGAACTGATTCAGTCTCTTTCCAAAACTGAGAGATAATAAAATAATATGAGAGTAAATAATATGTCATGGGGTAGAGTATTAAATTCAACATTTTAATGTTTTCCAGTGCAGCTAGCACAGATAACAAAGTAATTTTAAAATCTGTTCTATTTAATGTTTTGCTTAAACTAAGCAAGTCTTCATTTGAGGGCACTGTACACCTTCTTTACTCTGAGTAATGTAGGCAGATAATCGTTTAAGACTATTTGGCATTAGTCATGCCACTGGGCTGTACTGTGACTACTCACGTCCTCCTGCTTACCAGTTGTCTTTTCCTCTCCTGAGGGTGGCATGCCCAAATAAACTTTCACGTAACTTACCGTTGTACTGTATATGAAAAGAAATCTCGCTTTTGATATTTCTTTGATTTAAGCTGTAGTAAAATACTAAGGAATGCATGCACATACTTCTATTTCTATATTCAGTAGCTTAAATAATGTAGTTTAAGATTCCACCTCTTATCCTTCCTCCTGCTTTCCCATAGTTGAGAGTGTAGCATGATAGGATTCTTTTTTAGCAGGGGAAAACTCACTACTGTAATATGCAATGCAATCTGATGTTGCTTATAAAACAGTAGTATGCATTATACATTTAACTGAAATTTTTAAAAGAAATTTTTGTCACTAAGTTCAAGGTTATGGATCTCATGCATTTTCAAGGAAATCCTTGTGATGGGCTAAAATCGTTTCACCTGCAGTCTGAATCTTCATTAGCTGATAGGAGGGATTTGCGGCATTGGCAGCAAGTTCTGCTGGTTGCTGGCTGACTGCCAAAGCAGGGCTGCTGTTGAAGACAGCAGGTCTCTCTGCCTTTCGCCAGCCTGAAAGGCACACTGTTTTCAAGAAGAATGCAGTGCAGGATTTTATGTTGAGTTAAAAATGATGGGCTGTCCTTGCTTTACTGAAACAGTTGCATGTTTATGATTTTGTAGTATGTGATGTCATGAGGGTGTTGGCTTTTAGGAATTTCACTACTGAGGAAGCAGTTTGAAATGCAAGCAGAGTCTTCAAGACCTTCGAATATGCACTTGGTTTCTTTTTAGTTGGCTTTGAACAAATGTACAGATGGATACATACATACACACTTTTTTTTTTTTTTGGTAAGGAATTAACATATGGAATATAGAAGCGATTTAAGTGGATACAATACCTGAAGGCAATGTCGAGTCAGGCTGGATTTTCAAACTCTGTTCCTCTACCGAGATATCCATTCTACCAGGTGTCAGGCAGGTATATTGTGTTTTAAGTTTTTCTTTTAATGCACTTTCATATAGAGCTGTAGCATGATGCTTGTGTTAACAGATTTTTGTTTCCATTTCTTTGTTCTCTGAAAAAAATTATGAAATCAGAGAATTAAGAAGCTGAAAAACATAAGTACAGTTTTAGAATGCTTTGTGCCTGACTTTATAATTAGGTTTGCATTTATTTAAAGCAAATATTTTTTATTTCTAAACATACTAAATGTTTTGAGAGTTTTTCTAACTGGAAAAATGAAGTTGTAATGGAGATTTTTTAAGCGAGTTATGTATTCAGATATTTCGGTCGTTTATTAGGAACCAGATATCTACAGTGTTGAGAATTGGAAATTACACAGGTTTCTAGAAATATGAATAATTTCAAGTCTTTTCATGCAGAATTGCATAAGGTAAATAAAATCAAGTACTTACTGTCATTATGCTTTTAAGACAATTCACAAAAAATGCGCACATGTAGAAAAGTGATAAATGATAGCGTTGTGATAAAGCTTAATCATACAAGCTTATTGTTTTATCTTTTTGATCCATAGTCCTGTTTTATTAAAAATCCTTCCTTCTGAGAGTGCTCTCTAACAGTTTTCTTGTGAATGGGTTGGATTCTAACCATGAAATTACTGTTCCTGCTGTGGAAGACTGTAATATTGCATAATAATTAGAGGGAATGTGTTACAATACTTCTTTGGCTGAAAGATCTCAGGTTTCTGGCACACCTTAATAAAGGAATGTAATCTCTGTTTATTGTGTCTAAATCTGAAGTCCCTGCCTCTCATGCTGCAACAATAACAGAGGGAGGGAAAAATCAGAGTTGGAACAGGAGTTTTGTGCTATTACTCATCTTTCTGTAACACATTTGAAGAGTAGGATAAGAGAATAAGTTAATAATTAACACGTTCATATCCAGAGAATGAACCTGACAAATAATCTTCATAAACTGCAGCATATACAGTAGTGTGGATTAGTTTTGTAAGGCTGCAGTGATAGTCATTTGTGAATAGAAACAAAAGTGGTTCTGCATAGTGTTCGTTTAACCACTTTTCTGTGTGTTTCTTGAAATAAATTCCTGCACTTATTTGCATATTTGTGTCTCTGTAGCACTACCAGGCTGTCTGGTCGAAGGTACCAGTGGGGTTTTATTGAAACCAGAGTTAGCCATTTAGAGGTCAACCACAATGATTGCGCATGGTTGTTGTCCTTTGGCCTAACTTTGGAGGATGCTGAAGTCTAGTAGCCTTTCTCCTTTTTTCTGGCCTTTTTTTGTGATAATAGGCATGAATAAACTGGAAATTAAAGACTACAGAAATTCAGTAAATGGCAGCTGATGTGAAAGCCTTCTCTTCCCAAAAGTATGTTAGGTGTTTAGTCAAACGCACACTTTTTTGCGACTGCTTCCTAAAATCAACATGACCAGAGTCTACCATCTCCCTGGTTTCCACAGTGACCTTCTGGACAGAATGAAGGTCTCGTGAGCGAGTTCCAAGTCGTCACCTTTCTGTTGTGAAAGAGAGAGACTGAAGTTCCTGAACTTTTGGATCTCTGTTGTTTAACTGCATTTTGTTTTTTAATTATCTCCTCTCTGTTTCTTACATGTTTTAAAATAGTTATTCTGCATTTCAATGAAGCCTGTATTTAATAATTTTCATATAAGATAATTAGTTTCTGTGGTATATAACCGAGATCATTAAATCCTATTTTATGTATGTAGAATTGGGTGGATTTATTTCCTTTCATGACTAAGTCATTCCGACTTTGCGGCTCTGTTTTTGTTCCGGTACCTGTAAAAAGAAATTCTTTACGTTGTGTGCAACCACTGATAACTTGACAGCTCCAACTATGTAAAATTAGTATTCCTGCAGTCATTTTAGAGCTCATCCTCAGTGCAGAATTTTCCTTCAGAATAATAACATATGTCCATTTCTGTCTGGGGAGTAACACAACTTACAGAGACAGGACTGAATTAGGGTTTTTATTCCACTCTAGTTGTCATATTCTGGTGAGTGAACACTTTTCAGTAAAATAAATAGGCAGTGAGACTCCCGTTTATCATAATCGGTTTGTGATCTCTATGGAGTGGGGAGGGTTAGTATACATTATGCTAAGTTTGTATGTTGGCAGAGGCATTAATCTAATATGGTTTGCATCTGGGATGGCATAAAATGAATAGAGTTCTGGAAAAGCTCTGTCTTCAGCAAACTTTGACTTTTGTGTAGACAAGATTAATTCTCCAGAGATCGGAATTATCATTGGAATTGCATGGTGTTTGGAATGGATTGTGTTTTCTGTTACACATAAGGAGTAATAGTTCTGGTATGATATTTTTGTGGAAATGTGGTCTGAAGTATTGATGATAGCCTGTTCTGGAGGACTGTGCAATCAGCGTTTTGTTCACTTACAGTTTTCTAAAGATTGCTCGGGACATTGTTTGTACTTTATCTTGGAGGTGACCAAGATACAGTCTCCAAAACTAGGTCCCTCAGGGTGGCATGGTCTCTTGGTTGGCTGTGAATTATGGAATTGCATAAATCAGGAGTTCATCTTAGGGACTGTGTTTTTGAGCCGTATTGTAGCTCATTTTTGGTATCCATGCAATGCAGAATTGGAGTTTCTTGGGAGCTTTTCCATATTTGGAAAAAATTTGCAGATTAACAATTTATGTTGAGATTGATAACAAATTTCTTGTTGTTTCTTTTATGGCACAACATAAGAGATCTGATCTAGATAGTAGTTGTAGAAAATGTGATTGAAAAACACTTCCTCAAGTAATTTATAGTCTTTGTTTTTTATAGATTTGGTATTTAGTATAGAAATTCAAAGAAAATACTACCACCTTGATTCCTGTACTTTAAGATAAGTAGCAGCAAATGTAAAATTAGTACTGGTGGTTAAACTTTAAATGGTAGCCAAAGCATGCAAGTAACCCTGCCATTCTAGCCGCTGTAAGATGGCACATGGCATTAGCCAGGTAGCTTGCATTTTTTTCACCTGCTTAATGTTGTAATGTTAGTTTTCTTTCATATATCATATAATGTAGAAGGAATTCTGTTCAAAAGTCTTTGAAAATATGCTTGTAATGCTTTGATTTTCATAAGCTTAATCAGTAGAGATTAAGAACAAAGTTTTCTCCAGCAGAGCTTGCAAAGGCTGTGCTCATGTCTTTTTCCCAGTTACCCTGGTATGGCAAGAGACCTTTTTTGTAAGAACATTTGCTATTTCTCATTGCTTTAGGCTGGTAGAGGAGAATCATAGAATGATTAAGGTTGGAAAAGACCTCTAAGATCGAGTCCAACCGTCGACCCAACACCACCATGCCCACTAAACCATGTCCCTAAGTGCCTCATCTACACATCTTTTAAATACTTCCAGGGATGGTGACTCAACCACTTCCCTGGGCAGCCTCTTCCAATGTTTCACCACTCTTTCAGTAAAGAAATTTTTCCTCACATCCAAGCTAAACCTCCCCTGGAGCAACTTGAGGCCATTGATGGTAGCCTTATGAGTTTTTCTTTGGCAAAGAGAAAAGGAAGAGATCTCGTGTCCTAGCCATGTTTGACAAGAGAAGATAGAGCTTTCAGCTCCACTGGGATATTAGCAGATTGTAGCCATTTTAGAAAATGGTCATTGTTTTTGTTTGCCTCAAAAATACACATTCAAAACCAATTTTGAGTAGGTGGACTTTTTTTGAGTAGGAGGAGTTACATCTCTTTCCTCACACAGAAATGTGAGATAATACAAAACTCAACCCTGTCTCAGCTGTGGAGCAATTACTAGTGTTTCTGTAATGTACTTGGAGTTCTGCTGGTGGGCTGTGATACTCTTCATAAGAGGATTTCTCTTTAGAAAGAATTTTCTTGTTTCTGACACAAATGCATAGGGGTCAAGACATGGGTGTTTTGTGTAGTTCAGACATCTTATAATTTTCAGTAGTTGTATTCAAAGTAGCAAAACAGTTTTTAGGGTTTATCAGGGCTGCCATAGCCCTTTGGCCTAACCAGTATCGGAACCTTCTGCAGCCCTTTGTAATACTGGGAAGTTGATGAAAACCATGTTCACAACAAGGCTGCTGTTCAGATCAAGACTTCCTTGGAATCGTGCATGCTATTATATTTTTTTCTGTCTGCAAAAAAAGAAAAAAAAAGTATCCAGTGGGGGAGAGTGATAACTTGTGATTTTGTGAATTCAAGATGAGTCAATTGCATCTGTGCAGTTGATTCCAAATGCAGTAATGCAGATCCCATCCAGTCGTAGCAATATTGTAAATAAGCTATTATAATTGAAACTAAGCAACAAACTGACTGTGCTTAACTGTGGAAAGGGAAGAGATCTTGCAGCATTAAGCTGCTGCTTTTCCTTTGAGGAGGGAGCCACTGCCCACTTCAAATGTTGGTCTGTAATTAGCATCCATTTCTTAAATTAAAATACAGCAGCATTTTTTTTTTTTTAGTTGATTCCAAATGCAGTAATGCAGATCCCATCCAGTCGTAGCAATATTGTAAATAAGCTATTATAATTGAAACTAAGCAACAAACTGACTGTGCTTAACTGTGGAAAGGGAAGAGATCTTGCAGCATTAAGCTGCTGCTTTTCCTTTGAGGAGGGAGCCACTGCCCACTTCAAATGTTGGTCTTGTAATTAGCTCCATTTCTTAAATTAAAATACAGCAGCATTTTTTTTTTTTTAATAGAAGAATAAATCTTGATCACCTCCATGTTGTAGAGTGTTAGGAGAAAGCGAATGCTTTTAAAGAAAGAAAACAATTTCTGAGTTTTCTTCGTAGCATAATCTGACAAGTTGGTAGCATAATCTGACAAGTTTAGTTAAACTAAAATCTTTGAGAAATAATGAGGTCAGGAAAATAGCAATCAAGAATAACAAAAAATATATTAAAATATTTGCTTGTTTGGTAGCGTTAACCAAACTCCTGGGTAACTATTTAATGTTGCTGTTCTGAATATTCAGCAATATGCATGTATATGACAGTGATTTACAATTGCATTTTTCTTGGAATAACTAAATCAGTTGAGCAAAACTTCCCGTATTTTTTGTTCTTTGTTGGTTCAGAGCCGTTCCTTTTCCCCTGTAGGGAGAAGAGGAGGAGAAAGGGGAGGGAAGAGTTTTTGGCAAAATGGTCAAAATACATGCAAGAGCATGGTGTGCTAAATTCGAGCTGACCTTAGAAGCTGTCTCCCCATAGGATTTGATTTTTTTTATATATGCCTACAATAAAATGTAGCTTTCATATTGGGAGGGGGAGATCAGTCTCTGCTTTTTAGACGGATAATTCCTTTTTCAGGACTTGGGAAGAACTAGTGAAGAAAGCTGGTGCTGCTAACACTAGCTCTCATGTCTAAAAAGGAATATCTTAAATTCAGATTTAAGTAAGGGAGGGAATGATCAAAATCTGAAGAAGACAGTTCAGTTTTATATATTTTATCCTCTGCAAACTTCAAAATGTAGGCAGGCTATTTTTATATTAAAAGGGTTTAAACATTATATAATTGCTTTACAGGCAAATGTAAAGATTGCTTTTAAGCAATAAACCCCTTTTTTTTCCAAGGGGCCTCATGATTAGAATGTCAGCAGTTATTTGGGCTTGACAGAACAAACAACGCATTAAAAAGCTTCACATAATAAAAAGTAACTCATTAAGCAAGATTGAACTTGAAAAAAAGAGTTTTGCTTGCAGGGAATAAATCTTAAGTACAGGCTGCTCTCTGAGAAGACAAAATGGTAGGAAAACTGTTAAAGATGAGGCAGGCGGCAAGATCACTATCTCTAAATTTTGTCCAGAAGATATAAGCACAAAATCGTGAGTGAGAGATGTTGATTAAGGTGTGGACTGGTGGTGTGGTTCCTGTGCAACTTTCCTCAGTTGCTTCTTTGGAAAAGTGGAGCTGGCTAAGAATGCTTTTCTTACAAAATGTCTCTAGTATGGGAAGTCTCTTCTCTCTGCCTTATCTCCTACCTCCCCCTCTCCACCCCTTTTTTCCTCACTCTATTTTATTAACTCCCCCCACCCCCCCCATCTCCCCTATTCTGTCATATCTGAACTGAAAATGAAAAGCCTCAGCTCTGTGTGAGTGGCCAGTAGATCGACACAATCCCGCACATGGCTCCCTTGTGATCTACAGGACCAACTGTGAAACTGCAAATGTCTTGATGCTGTCCCAGTATTAAACTGAGCACTTGTGAAACTGTTGGCAGTGGTACATTGCTAATTTCGCCTATGTTCAGTTATATTGGGTATTGCCTTCTTTAGGCATGTGTGTCACTTGTGGCTTGCATAATGACGTTACCTTCTGGCTCCTCAGGTCTCTTTCCACATTCCTAGTGTGGCTCGGGTTACGCTTGCTAGTAAGGGTGTAATCGGATGAATGCGTGGCAGATTGCAACAATTCATTACAAATCATTCTGTCAGGAAAGAGGAAATTCTGGAAAAATGTGAGCATTATCATAATGTTATCTATTAAGTGTCCTTAAAAGGAGACAAAAGTATAAACTGCATATGATGCAAAGCGATAGCTTTGATGCGGATTACTTACTTTTCTAATTCATTCTGACTGAAGCTTTGAATATTTCTTTTTGTTTATTTTGTGATATCTGGTATTTCAGGCTCTTAGGCACAGAAATGTAATTGTAGTTCCTCTAATGTCACTGATATTTGGCCAGCAAAACCAGTTACGACGAGTTCTGTGTTACTTTTTTCTTAACAGCTATTTTCTAACATATTCTTCATTATAAAAAGGAAAATGTCTAGTGTAACTAGAGGTTCAGATGTAAAATCTTTACATCTGAAATTATTATTATTACATTTAATTATTCTGAGGATTTCTGCATGAAAGGGCAGTTTGTTTCTTTATTTTTGGAATGTTGTGCATTCTTTCTGTTGGTATAGAGTAATTTGTGCATGTGTGTGTTCAGAAACAAAATTGCTCTGTTGGTATAAATATACACTAACTTGGTTTCCTGAATGATGACGGTTGTTCAGAATTCTGTTCAGTTCTTCTCTTCTTTCCATTACCACTTCTGCCTCAGCAGTTGACTAATCTACTTATGGAATTAAGTTAATGAATTATCATAGTTCTTAATTCAGTAGTGTGCTTCCCAAGATTTACACTGTGATTACTTCTCTTAGAGCTGAAGCTGCCTGGATACCTCTTGGGACCCTTTTAAAATCCTTACAGGGATGTGTCTGGAGGTTTTCTGAGATTTACTTGGTGTGTTTGGGGGTCCAGGTTATGCAGCAAAATGTATGTCGAAGAACCATCCTGCAACGCTGAGAGTTTGCGCTCTTAATACATTGGTTTTGAAATTAAATATGGAAACTAACTTTGTGTCTTAGAAATTGAGCCTATGTATAGTTCAATTGCTCTTTGTAGTATACATAAAGGAAACATTGACTTGTAATAAATCCTACAGTTTAAAGGATGGTCCTAGAAGTGGTCCTGGTTTGCGCAGCATTTAGTTGATAATTTGAGAAATGTAAACTAGGAATTTGCTACAATTTGGTTTGGAGAAAAAAAGTTGAAGCGCTGGCAGAAAATTTGTAAGGCATAAATTTGCAAGTTTCTCCTTTATGCAAATTCAAAACTTATTAAGTCAGAAATGAGGGCATTGCAGAAGCTTAAAAGTTATTTTTAAAACAATTAACTATAGGAAAATTATAACCAATACAGCGATTGATGTTTAAATTTGAATAAGTGTCAGCTAATATTTGAATTATAACAAATTGTTAAATATAGATAGTATCTATGCAAATAAGATGTAGATTATATTTAGTCTCACTTTTTATGCTGTTATTTTGGCAGGTGTATGATTTATGACATTGTTAATCCAGTTTTATGAGTCCTGCAATTCGTTTCAAGGACATCTTTCTGCAGAAAATGAGCATAAATTTGAGCACTTAATAAATGGATGCTTGTATATTCCATTTTTAGATTTTTTGCAAAAAATAGACTACTTCCTTCTCACATGCTGAGGAAAGCCATCTTAAATTAAAGACACTTATATGAAACAGACGGTCAGTCCTGTTGACGTGTAAATGCCTCTGTACACTGCTGAGATGACTGCAATGCAGATAATGCTGATGCTGCTAGCCTTTTCAAAACTTACATCAGGTTTTCAGCTCCTGCAAGAGGTTTCATTTACTCATAACTTTAGGTAAGGACTAATCACCTGCTGGAGACAATTACGGTGGAGAAGATTGTAATGGCTGAGACTATGACCTCACGCGGGGTGTGTGCCAGGGCACTACATAACCACGCTGCTTCCCTGGCACATCTGTCTCAGATATGACTTGCCCCAAGTGAAAAATCAGATGTGACAGAGCATGTTCTCAGAAATGAAGACCCATGTCGTTTTCAGAGATCGTTGTGTGCTAGTCTCTTCCTTGGAAACTCTGGGATGTTGTACTATTAAGTTCTCCTTGCTGTGACATTACTGACGTTAGTTCTGTCTTCCCTGTGGCTACTGCCTTCTCCTGAAGTGGGACAGCATCTGTGCTGTCTCCTTTTACTCTCCAGATTCCAACTGTGCCTGCACTTTGCTGCCCCTTTCCCCAAAATGTTGAAGACCTGCCCCTTTTCCCTTAGGATTTACAGAGCCTCCTGTTAGAGGCCTTGTCTCTCTGCGTGGTTATTGTAACTTCATAGAGCGCTGTAGCACTTATCCTCCTCTCCCCATGTAAGTAACCCACATTTTACCTACTGCTTTAACTACGTCATCCATTTAAAAAACCCGTTTCTTGGCTCTCCTGTTAAACTGCATCAAGTTCAAGCTTGTCTTTCTTGCTTTAAGACATGTCATTAGTTCTGTCCCCACTCTGGTTTCTTACCAGGTTACTCCCTCTGTTTAAGTCTATTCAAATATGGCTGTAGTAAAAATGATTTGTTTTACACTTGTCTGCTGTTGACCAGGTAAGATTTTCTTGATTTGAAATATGTCCTGGTTTACAGAATTTGTAACTCTTGGTGTGTAAGAGTAATTATTCACTTAATACTCTTCTGAAAACTTAATTGTCTTGTCTTTCTCAGCCTATTTTGGCTTTTACAGATTTCCCTCCCCTCCACCTGTCCCCTTTGAGGTAAAAGCTAGAGTGTTTCCCTTCTCTTTCCTACAGCCATTCTGTCTTTTCCATTGCTCTAAAAGTTGCCTGAAGGGAAGTAAAAGAAAAACTTGGAGCATTACCCATAATTGTGGAGTCTTTCAATTGTGCCTTTGTCTTCTGTTGGTGTGATGTGAGGGAAGGTGGGTTCCAGGTGATGTCAGAGATCCAGAAACATTGTTCACAAGAATTTCTCTGTTGTAAGTTGTTCACACTAATGAAAAGTTAATGTGTATATCAATTATTGAAATGTATGTCTATTGTCTTGCAGGTCAACTGGATTTTAATTAGAATGATTTTCAGGTGTGTCCACAAGATACTTTTGTTGTTTTAACTCCAGCTTTTGTGAGCTGTTCTGTGATGTCTGAAGAACAGTAGCAAGTGTTGATAGAGCTTTTGGATGGGGAAAGATGCAATCAAGTTTTTGTTCCAATTCTGGCTATTCATGTGGTAATCTTATAGGCAGGTTTATTTTCTCCCTGCAGTGTGTTACCATAGATGGATAAAATGCAGAATATTTAGTGCCGTGGCCTGTGTCAACTTGTAATACTAAAATCTCAGTTCGCAGTTCAGAATTGTTCCAATTGAGGAAAAGTAGCACCTATCTGTTAATGCCTACTAAGAGTCTTTTATGTTCCTTCACTGGCAGAATGGTTTTCTTTTATGGATTTATTGCTGCTGTCTGCTGGGTTTGCCTTATTTCCATGTGCTGAAAACATTAGGCAAATCTGCAGTTGATTTGCTAATGTAAACTTTTCTATTGCTATGCACCATGGGCCTTGATTTTACTCCATTGTGCTTTCTCTCTATATTCTTTTCTGCCCACTCTTGCCCTGCTGGGTCGTGATTTGCTGTATTTCAGATGCTAAAAGCTACTAAAGATAAGCCCCTTATTTTTAAGCACAAGCTGTTCTGAAAACCTCAGTTGCTTGAAAGTCATAATTTTACATGTTTTAAAACCTAAATTTTCCTGACAACTAAGCTATTGAATGTTTGTACTTAACAAGTTTGCATCGTCTGCTTACTGCAGTGATTTGAAAGAAACTTCCTGTGTAGTTTACTAATATTAACATATATTAAAATATTCTTCGAAAATACTCTCTACTCTTTCTAGATGCAGCTTAAACTTGGGTAGAGTATGGTTTATCAAAGTTCACAAGCATACTCCCATAATCTCAGTTTTTCGTATTATGACACTAAATTTTTACAAGTTGGAAGCCTTACAGATATGTAGTAAGTTGCAGCCTTTATTCTTTTCTACTTCAGTACTGGACGGGTCAGGAACTGCAATAAGTGTTTGGGCTTAGGTTCTTTGAAGCAATGCTGTTGCCTAGTTAGTTCTGTTAAGTAGTTGTGTCCCAATACATGAATCCATTTTCTGCTCTGTTATTTTTAAACTATTGCCTCTTCATTCGTTGTTTTTCTAGTTGTGAATATCCTCGTGCTGTTGGTTTTTCTTGACAGTTTCTTCAGCTTCTCATTGCATCATGTATAGCATATTAAGCCCAGCATGAATACTAGCCAGAACTTTTTTTGGTGGAGTGATCATTGTTAATCTGCTGATCATTAAGTGCACTGATTTGGAAGTGGAGATCTGTAAGTGTTAGGACATGCATCTTGGAACCAAGCCATAAATGTTTATATACTTCATAGAAATCTGATGAAATATTGGCAGCCTTCACTGTAGCCCAGCTGGAGGCACCATGTATTGTGCAAGCTTTTGTGGTTCAAGTTTAGAAATGTAACTCAGATGGTCGAATTAGTTTTTTTTTTTCAAAGACAGATTCCATTTCTTGGCAGTGGAAAGAAAAACTGCTTTACAGCAAATTCACAAACTCATATGGCATTAATTGTCCCATATGAATCTGCAGAAACTAGTTTGAATGTAAGGGTTGCTTTTACTGGGCCATTATACTATTGCCAGCCTTCTGATACATGACAATATGTATATTTAAAACTTGGAAGTCAGAGCTATGCACACAACTGTGGGTGCTCAGTACTAAGGCCATCCTTTTGAGCTTAAAACATCAACATTTGTTTCCCATTGGCATCTGCTGCTTCCTTTCACCTGTTGATTTATTTTGGATTCAAAGTGGTCATGATAGGGCTCAGGTCATGATGCATTCATTAGCATGTATTGCTGTGTTCTTGTATGGAGAATTCTCACATACACAGAAGCTGAGGAAGTTTTCTTTGGTGATAAAGAAAGGGCAGAAAGCGGAAGTAAGAGACGCCTCTAGGACAGAGGTGACTGCAATCTTCATATCAGACAACTGTAAAGCTGCTGCATGGACTTCAATTAATATTTTCACAAAAAACCCCATAATTGTGTTACCTTGGTCAGATGTGATTGGTAATTTGGTCTTTGCCTAAGCAGGCATCTTCTTCCACTCTTCTGGAAAAATGCTGCCAAAGTAGTAAGAGCAGAAGCAATAACACAAATGGTGTTTGAAGAAGAAATGAAGGTTGTTTCCCTGCGTCCTGAATCTTTCTAGCATCATGCTTCCCATCTGACTTGCTCTTCTGTTGCTTTTTTTAGGATTTAATCTGGGTTTGGTTTTTTTTAATGAAAATGGTAATAATTTAGTCTTATTTTTGTTACATGTAACACACTTATTTTGCAGAGTACCAATGCCCTGCAAGTATGTTTCAAAGAATGTGTAGTCTGTTTACTGCCTATTTGGATCACTAAGTTTTGGTGCTAGTACATGAAATTACATGGGAATCTAATCTGACAGTAAATGTATGTGCGGTCACTGGGTAATCCCTATGAACTCTCTTACTGAGAGTGTCTTCAGATTAATTCCTTGAGGATTTCTTTTGCTGTTTGATTAGTGAAGAGCAAAAGATTTTAACTATGGTTTATTGTGAGTGTAGAGCCAAAAGGAGTTTTACATGAGAAGCAACAGATAATATGTCTGAATACACTTTTGAGGCAAATAATTTTGTGATGTAAGCAAGTGAAGAAGTTTTTCTCTAAATATTAGAAGTACCAAGTATACAACACAACTTAAAATGTACTAATTTTCTATTTGCTGCTTTGAAAGAGGTGGTTATAATTTTAACTTGGAACTTGCTTTCCCTAAAATTATAACACATGCTGAAATTTTGCACCCTTTAAAATCTAATATTTATATTTTGCCTCTAATATGCCACTTGCCTTGTATAACGTATCCTGATGTTGGAATTTGGAAGTTCTTTATGTTCTAAGATCTGTCAGGAAAATGAAATAATGATTGAAATAATTTCAGTAGCCCTTGGGCTAGAAGTAAATAGTCTGATTAATATTACTGGTATCTGGAAGCTATTGTTTCTGACTCACTGCTCCTTTCTACTAGTAAAACTAGTGTTCTGATACAGCAGAAGTTAAATGCTTCTCTGCATAGTACAAATTGCAGTATTTATAGGATTTGATGAATTGCCAAATATGAGGGCTTTATAATTCAACAAATAAAATTGGAATTACTTACTGGCGCTTTTTTTTTCCTGAATTTAGTACCATGAGTGCATGTTGATAGTTGATACTGGTGTCCATCACTTTATAATTTTATCAATAAACTTTAAAATATAAAGAATCCAACACAAAAGTCTTGTAGAGCACAAAAGTAATTAGATATTGCTAGTAGATGAGGTCTGTTTCCCAGAACAGAAGAAAGCCAAAGACTGCAGTAATGGAATCATTCTTCTCATCCCTTTTATGTAGACAGTGTATGACTAAGGTGCAAGTCAAAGTGCTAAAGATAGCCAGCAAAATGTTTAGAATGATTTAAGCTAATAATTAGGTAGTTGGCAGGATGAAAGTTTATTCCTTTATTTTGGATGTGACTTTCAGGAATGCTTCATTTTTCAGTTAATTAAAGGTATAGTAAATCTCCATGGAGCTAAGATCACTTGTTTCTCACCTGACTTGTAATACTGGTTAAGCCTTAAATAACATAGGAACAAATTTTAGTACTAGAAGGAAAATACAGCTATGAGATATGTGTGTGCATGTGTGTATAAATCTGGTTATTTTTATTACCATTTTAATGGTTATATCCAAAGGTACAACTCTCAAACCACTATCACAATGTGGATTGTTCATCTTGAATTCTGATCTTTTTTTTTTATTTTGCTGCACTAGAAAATCTTATCCATTGTTGAAGTGAAATCCACTGCATTTTAGCAGATTAGATATACCGTAACATGAGTAATTTGCACATCTTTGTATTTCTTCCTAAGAAGCATAGCTATGAGTGATCAACTGTAAGACAAATAGCTAGTTCTGACAATTCTTAAAAAGGCTTGGATTTCTCAAGTGATACTGGCAATTGATATCACTTGAGGCTTTTGTGATAACGATTGATTACATTAATATTTCATAAAAACCTCTATTCAGGCACTATATGTTAGTGATTTACTGTCTTTACCAACCCAGTCTGGATTCAAGATATTGATGTAAATAATTCCATTAGTCCCCCTGAGTCATTTGGTCCCTGTAGAAAATTTGATTTAAATCCATGTTGGTGATAAGGTTTTGATCATTAACTTCTATAGTGTGATGGTTTAAACAAAGTAAATGCAGGTTATTAATGCTATAGATTTTTTTTTTAGTTGATTTTTCTAATCAAAATACATACCAGATTTTTTAATACTGATTTAGAACATTCTGCCTGTAGAACTTGCTAAGTTTGTGTGAATAAGCCTGCTGTTGTTAAATGGTGCATTTTAGAAAGGCAATCAGCACTCAGTGTTGCTTGGTCATGATTTGGAACAATATGCAGAAATAAAGGGCTTTGACTCCCTACCACTTCTTGCCCTTGCAGTAATAAGTAATTCAACACTAACTCTTCATAGAAGGACACTTTTTTTTGTAGAAAAATATGGAAGTATTTTCTGAGAATAGTCAACTCTACTTTTTGTCCTTTGCTACTTGATTGAGTACCTTAATGAATTCTGGATGACAATAGAAATTATGCCTTTGATTTAGAAAACATAACAAACCAAAGCATTCAGCTGCGTAGGAAATTAAATACTGAGATGAGAAAACTTTTTACGTACTGTATCTAACAGCAGTGGACATGTACTATTCTTTTTTTCCATCTGTGTTCTTTTAATGACTTAGCAGTGGTTTAGATCACTTCCTGCAGAAAAGTTCTTGGGATGTTATCTCTAGACAGATTTGAGGCTTCTGCAATACTTGTGAAGTACTTTGCTTCAGTGGTGTGCTTGTGGTACTTTTGATCAGGCTTGCTAAGTATTTGTGGTATTAGTGAAACTGTATTTTGGTTCAGACTTCAGTTCCTCAAATGCTCAATTTCATGCTTCCTCCCAAAATTTTGAGTTTCCTGTCATCTCTTTTACTTTCAATAGATCAATAATTAATTCATGATTCTCCATGTAACACTGCCTTCTCATTGATGTGAAGATCTTACTGATCAATAAAAACTTACTCTTTCTCACTGTATTGAACCACGTTTTTGTTCTCCCCATTGAACTTGAAACTTTTCAGTATTGATGCTTTCCAAGTGTCCTTCTTGAATATTTGTTTTAGAACTCTTTCACGAGAAGTGCTTTTCTAGATTGAATCCGTATTTCCTATTCAGGACATCCTGTAATACCAGAATAAGTAACTTTTCTTTGTTCCTTTGTGCTTTTCTTCTGTTGCTTTGTTTTGGTCTTCATATTGCAGTTCATCCTGCTGGCTGGAGTCTGTGCTTAAAATGTTCAACTAGGCTTCATGTCCTGGAGAATTTGAATTCATTCTCATTCATTGTGCCTTACTCTTAATATTTTTTGTTGTTGTTTTTTTGTAAACAATTGTTGTTGTTTACTTGTTTCGTTTGTTCAAGCAAGGGATTGAAAATGTCATCTCTCCACATATTCTGTGAAGTTTACACACATTTCTCTCTCTAAACGTACATATCAGTGTATAACAGAATGGCTTTTTGGCATCCGTGAATACTTAAGAATCTGTATGAATGCAACTGTTACTTCAAATAGGTATGCATGATTAAAAAAACACGGGAGGAAGAATCCTAACACTTAATTGATTAGGATAGCATATATTCTGTATTAATTTATTTACATTATCTAAACTTACATGCCTAGTGGGCCATTTCTTTTGTGTGTGTGTGTGGTGTAAACAAATGTCCTTAATATCAAAAGAAAAAGTAACTTTTTTGCCTGGGCAATCTTAACTATATTTCCAATTGATTCATATCCCTTATTTGTATACTGTAAAATTTCTAAGCAAAGTGATTACTCTGAAACCTGTAGAAATACTAGTTTTTCTGCCACTTTGCATTTTTATCTTCATTTATATATTCTTGCATCATACGAGTTTCTTCTTTTTACGTATCCTGCACGTCATAGTGGATTTAGGCCAAGAAGTAATTTTTTTTTCTTTGTTCCATGATCTAACCTGATGTTCCAAATGTACTTTGAATATTATTGTCTGATGATAGGCTATACTATATGAACAGCTACAAAATAATGGCAGATTATGAGATTATCAGCCTGTATCCATTTGCCAGCTCGTTAGAGAAAAACATTGCTATGTGGTTATACAAAATAACTCCTGTAGTTTGTGTTTTGTGGTATCATGGAGAAAAATTACCACCAAATGCTCCTCTTTTTATCCCCTTGCGTATTTTTATCAAGGAAATGAAAAAATTTTCTAATCGCCAGGATTGTTTATGCATGCTGTGACTAATGAATAGCCCTGTCAAGTCAGGGGTTTACGTTTAAGAATCTGCAGGATCCAAAACATGATGGTTTTTACTCCCCATCCCCCACCCCCCCCAACATCTAGAATATTATTTTTAAAAAAACCACAACGGCACTTAGAAGAATTGTCTTTATTTTTTCCCAAGACTAAAATCTTGCATGCTGTTGGGGACAATTGGAAAAGACGTGAGATGCTTTGCCTCCAGTCTTTTGCAGTTAACCAGTCTGTGATGATAGTGACTGATAAACATTTGAGATTTCCTACTGAGGTGACTTACAAAACTGACTCTGCATTGACATGAAAAGAATTCTGCCAGCCATCCTAAAATTCATATTCACCAAAGTATTTGGTAAATAGCAAATGTGAAATCTAAAGAGGTGACTTAAAACTGACTCTGCATTGACATGAAAAGAATTCTGCCAGCCATCCTAAAATTCATATTCACAAAAAGGTATTTGTATTTTTTTTGAGAGTAGAATTTTGTTTCGCTCAAACTGTCAGCAGGATGAATGGCAGTAATTAAAAATTCCCATTGTCTTCTCTAGGTGTGAAAAGGTTTGTTGTTGTTGTTATGGTCACAGTTGAGTGACAGCTTCAAAGTGAGTAATTGCTACTGAGAGCTCCATTATGAACATTTACAATGTTTCAGAAAGGATTTCAGGACAAAGTAGGATTTCTTTACTAGGCTTTCAAAACATTTTTTTTTTTTTTTAATCTGATGTTTTTGTATAAAGAAATAGTGTCTAGGTGACTTTGTTTCAGAAGGTTCTTTTTAAGAGCCATGTGAAATATCACTGCTACTTGCTGCTTCTTGCCCTGCTCTGATAAGAAGGGCCAATTTCACAGGAACTGTTAGATGATGCAGTTGGCTAGGATTCGCAGTACCCTGCAGGTCCTGTATATTGAATTGTTCCCTAACGCTCTTTCCTTTTATGGCAGGGGTGTGTATGCGTTTCATCCTAGAAGATGCATGTTGTGTGCATGCATGTACAGTCTGTATGGGTAATGTATTTACTGCCTTTTGATGATCTGTAATGTGTTTCAGGCGGTAAGTTTTAATGGATCATTTGTGAAAAGAATAGCATTGGATTATAAAGATTTTCTTATGTGTACAAAAGTTTTTTATAAATTCATTTTTGGAAGGCTGTATTGGAAAAGTTAGTTTAGAGTTATACTTGCTTTCCAGAGCCTAAAAAGCTGCTGTGAATCCCATTTCTGAGTAGTGGAAGTTTTACACTTAGCAGGGGAAGTTCTGTATTCTTGATGTTTACAATCTCCGCAGTGCTTTTACCCCTATCAATTCCATGATTTTAAGAATGGCGAGGGAAGTGAGATTTACAAGGTATTAGCGTGTTTGTAAATTGTGTTTTGCATTAGATAGTACTGCACTAAAGTGTTTGTCTCAAAACACTGTATGCAACACTAATCCAGTTATATGCATCCTTGTTACCACATACCCGTTTTTCTTCAAATCTAAGATACTTTCTTAAGTTCTGATAGTTGTTTAGGAAAAATATTTTAAATTTAGCTTTTGCTTTAAATGTATATAATATATTGACATCAGTTTAGTTAGAGATGATCATGGAATAAGAATTCCTTAAGATCATTACGGTGTGTTAACCTGGCTGCCTGAATTTGTGTTCTTCTTACCACTGGTAAACATGAATTAATTTGTAGTAGCTTATTGATATATCAGCTTTCTGATAATAAGCTGGATTGAAGATTTCTCTTGGAGTTTAATGGCTTCATTCCATCCTTTATAGTGCTTCTTAGATTTGTATGCTTTGATACCTTTACTCCAAAAAGGCACTGTAATTAATTACATGAACACATTATAATCGAAACCTACATGCTGTTCCTAAATATGCGAAAGATCAACTTTGTGAATTTTAAGAATTTTAATCTTTGGGATATCTGCCTAACTTGTCATGTGTCTAGAGCCTCAAAATGAAAACCTCAAGTATACACATGTGCACACGCATGCACACATTTTATGTGTGTGTATACATATTTAAAAAAGTACAAGTAAATGCATCAGTAAACATGTATTTGGTTTATTTCTGTTCTTGGCGAAAAGCAACAGCAAAAGGGAATAATTTTAATTTTTGTTTTTGGCCACATAGTAGTTCAGGAAACCTTACTAGCCTTACTTTCTGCAGACTGTGACAGGAACAATCAGAGAGCTGAAGGACTACTGTGTTTGTGGAGGAAAACTCTGTTGACACTATGCAATGAAATTTTCTCCATAACTGTGAATTTGACCAAATTTGGTCAGACTTTTCTCAGAGGTGATGAAGCATCTTAGATCTGAACTGTTGTTCTATGCTTGGTAAACCCTGACAGGTTTCGGTTTCATTTGCCAAGGAATAAGCAAACTAAGGATGGTCAAAGTATTTTTCTGTTTGCTTCTGGTTCATAACTTTATGAGCTCAGTAGTTTAGAACATTTTTACATGAAAAATACTGTTTAAAAATGAGGTCGAATACATTATATTGAGCACTGAAGTATTTTTTCACTGCATTGTAAACTTTAAATATAATTGCTTTCTATATGTTTTATAAGTAGACTTACACTTTCTAAGATTACCTCTCTCTGTTTTAACTCATCCCATGAGTGTTGATTCTTAAGATGTCTTTTTACCAGAAGGTTCATAAGAATGCTTTAAAGACTCACAAAAGGAGACATACTGTTTGGTGTCCATTGATCTTAATTCTGCAAACACTGACAAATGTGAGTTGTCCCGTTTGAAGTGTTTGTAAATTAAGCAAGTCTTTAATCAGTTTTTATATTGTAGTAGGTAACATCTCAGTTTTTTTCAGGTTTCATTTTTACTGATCTGTTTGTCTAGTAAGTAATTTAAATAGTATCAGTGCTGTAATTTAGACTTTCAGGTGATACCATTGATAGGTCTCAGCTATGCAAAGAGTATTATTGCACTGTGTTGTAAAAGTCTTGCTGTTCCTTGGAACTCGCGGCTTCTGTCACTGCATAAATTTTCCTTCCTGATGAAGGTAATACTTTCTGGTTAATCATTTAAACATTAGTTTGTTTGTTTGTTTTAAACTATGTTTGTTTTATTTTCTTATTAGCAAAATTGCTTCTGGTAGTATAGTCATAATGCCCGTTATAATTAGTTTACATTAAGTGAGTTTTTAGTGTCATGAGTCATTTCTAGGCATTTTAATTCAAATAATGTACAGAGTACTGGTTCAGAAAATACAGCAGGTAATTCTAGTCTTGTCTTGGATACAGAGAAGATGAGAATGCGCACTGAAGTTTGTCATTTAAAGAAAAATAAATGGAAGTATTTCAAAACAAAGTTTCTTTTAATATGGTGAATATATGCAACATGAAGCAAAACTCTTGTGATCCAGTCAGCAAATGATATGATCTTTGCCTTTGCTGTAAAATAACCATATTTTACAGGGGCCTATAATACTTCCTTTCTTAGTCCTCTGTAGGAAATAATGTGGACATTTAACTACAAAATATTAGATGGACAAAAGCATACACAAGCCAAGAAAGATCCTACTTCCTTTCTTAGTCCTCTGTAGGAAATCTGCTTCTTGCCAGTTAAAATAATGTGATTAGACATTTAACTACAAAATATTAGATGGACAAAAGCATACACAAGCCAAGAAAAATTGGCATCTTACAAGTTCTACAATGCTGCCTGCATTGTAGTAATTCTTAATTTATGATCAGGAAGTGCTACCTACTTTAATTTAGGTTTTTGAGGATGTGTAAGTAAATTATATAGGTTTAGTTGTAATAAATTTTATTCATGCTTTTTAGAAGTACTAGCTGTGAAACTTTGTTCTTAGAAACTCTGCAATGGAAATACTGAGATGCTGTAGTACAGTTTTCCCTCTTTGGTCATTCTGATCTTTCAGTAACAAGAAAAATGTTTGTGAACGAAAACAGCTCAATATCTGAAATAGTATTTCTGATAGAGATGAAGAAAACAGAATAAGGAAGAGAAAGCGTGCCAGAGCAATGTTATTCTCTAACTCAAGGGCTTACATTCTGTTTCTCTCTGTACATTTTGGTGCCAGCTTGTTGCAGATGCCTGATAGTTTTCCATGAAGAGTGTGGAAAGTTAGTGGAAAATATTTTAAGAAAGGTTGAGATGGATGCATCTTGAACTTCAGCTGTTTTTTGGAAGATGAAACGTGTCTCTGCAGTCTGCCTGTCTGCTTCTAATTCAGGATTTCTATAGTGACCACAGTGGTATGACAGGCTGGTTGGACTAAAAGTAGTGCAAAGTGAAAATCTTGCTTGGAGGTTAATAGTTTAGAGAGATTGGGGGTGGGAGAGCCTGGAGTAATATGTGCAGCATTGTTGGAGATAGGAGCGTCTGAAACTTCTCATTTACAAAATAATACTGTACATACAGGCTCTGAGAGAATTTAAGATGAAAAGTTTTCTAAGAGTCTGTTGTATTATGGATGTTGCATGTCGTGGTTTAACCCCAGCCAGTAACTAAGCACCTCACAGCCGCTTGCTCACTCCCCCCACAGCAGGATGGGGGGAAGAAAATTGGAAGGGTAAAAGTGAGAAAACTTGTATGTTGAGATAAAGACAATTTAATAGGTAAAGCAAAAGCCGTGCACGCAAGCAAAGCAAAACCAGGAATTCATTCAGTACTTCCCATCGGCAGGCAGGTGTTCAGCCATCTCCAGGAAAGCAGGGCTCCATCACGCGTAACGGTAACTTGGGAAGACAAACGCCATCACTCCCAATGTTCCTCCCTTCCTTCTTCTTCCCCCAGATTTATATGCTGAGCATGACATCATATGGTGTGGAATATCCCTTTGGTCAGTTGGTGTCAGCTGTCCCAGCTGTGTCCCCTCCCAGCTTCTTGTGCACCCCCAGCCTACTCGCTGGTGGGGTGGTGTGAGAAGCAGAAAAGGCCTTGACTCTGTTGTCACTGCTCAGCAATAACGAAAACATCCCTGTATTATCAACACTGTTTTCAGCACAAATCCAAAACACAGCCCCATACTAGCTACTAGGAAGAAAATTAACTCTATCCCAGCCAAAACCAGCACATTGCAGTAGAGGTGGTATTGTGAAGACTGAATTGAGAATCCCATTTTAATTATTTCCCGAGAAATCTGCTAATTGATACCATTGAGATTTAATTCGTAGAAACAACTGCTGCTGCTAATGCCCCACATTCAGCATTCTGAATATCTGCATTTTTAAAAGTCTGTTCCATTTGGAATCTCACAGATCAGTTAATACTTAAGTTTTCATTCTTGAATGTATGTGTATATATAGTGATCTTGATTGTAAAAGTTATATAATTATATATGAATATAACATATATGGTTATAATGTGATTATAATATGGTTATACATTAGTTATTGTGTGAAGAAGAGGACAGGATATTTCTTTGGAGAGCTGGAATTATCTGTACTTCCAGCCCCAGGGAACAGTTGAGAGCTCAAGGAACATTCGAAAAGAACATCTCGGTTGTAGAGGATTAGGAAGCAAGGAAAATCCCTGTAGTGTTTATATGACTTTCTTTAGTTGTTGGAATTCGGTTTGCCTAAGGGAAAGTCCTGTGAAAGGCCTGTGACCTGGGCTGTGTGTATTGCAATGCTGCTTGCCTATTGAAGGACATAAAATTTCTTGTTAGTCCAGTCCCTCTTATGGTGGTTTTACATAGTAGTTGGTTTCCGAGCTCCAATGATAATTTTCCTGTAATAGAACCAGAACTCTCATGACCCTTTTTTTCTTCCTCAATGGCAACTGCATAGAATTCGTTTTGTCGTGGTCATTTGGCATTTTGCACACATCGTTCCCCTGTCTCCTTGCACGTACTGTTCCTTATTGCTCCTGGGTCCTCACTCTTTCTTCTTTACTCAACTGTTCCCACTGCAAGATAGCATAACACAAAGAACAGATACAACTTAAAATCTCTAGCTGCCTTGAAAATGTTGTGACAAGAATTTGTGGAACACTTAGTTTATGAACAATACATGATGCTTGGATACTTTTATGAAGTATAGGAAATCTTGAGCAATCTAGAATACAGTTGGCACTGGTAAGAATATGTGCAGACAATCTATGTTAAGTGAACACTGGTCAAAATACATTTTAAATGAACTTTGTGAAATTTCAGTGGGCAAATTTGTGGTTGGCAGGTCAAGGGAGGTGATTCTCCCCCTCTACTCCACTCTTGTGAGACCCCACCTGGAGTACTGTGTTCAGCTCTGGGGCCCCCAGCATAAGAAGGACATGGACCTGCTCGAGCGGGTCCAGAGGAGGGCCATGAAGATGATCAGGGGGCTGGAGCACCTCCCCTGTGAAGACAGGCTGAGAGAGTTGGGGTTGTTCAGCCTGGAGAAGAGAAGTCTCTGGGGAGACTTTATAGCAGCCTTTCAGTACTTAAAGGGGGCCTACAGGAAAGATGGGGAGGGACTCTTTGTCAGAGACTGTAGTGATAGGACAAGGGGTAACGGTTTTAAACTGAAAGAGGGTAGATTTAGGCTAGGTATAAGGAAGAAATTATTTACTGCGAGGGTGGTGAGACAGTGGAACAGGTTGCCCAGAGAAGTTGTGGATGCCCTGTCCCTGGAAGTGTTCAAGGCCAGGCTGGATGGGGCTTTGAGCAACCTGATCCTAGTGGAAGGTATCCCTGCCCATGGCAGGGAGGTTGGAACTAGATGATCTTTAAGGTCCCTTCCAACCCAAACCATTCTATGATTCTGTGATAATTACATTGGAGTGACATTACTTCCTATATATGCATCGCATTATTTTGACTGAATGCAATTTTAATAGAATCCAGATGAAAAGAGGTGAAATGCGTGGCCTCTACCTTATTGATACACTGATTGTGGAGCTGCACTGGTGCTTGAACGATGTAATGCTGTAATTATCTTATGGGTTGAGGTAGTTTGTGGTCTACAATAACTTTTTAATAATTACATAAGATGACAATAGAAAGAATGTATATTTCTGATATTTTAAGTGCCCTCTTTACCTATTCTACCAAATACATGGACATACCAATTCGACAAGCATATGATGAGGTCAGGTTGTGTAAACTATTAATGCAACTTAAAGGACAGTCCTTGAAAGAGTTCAGTTATTCCCTTGTATTTATTTGTTATTAATGGCTTATTTGTTATTAATTGGCTTATTAATGATTTCATGAAAGAAATCTTTTAAGTTTTTTTTCCCTCTTCTGTTGGTAAGCAGTTAGAAAACTGGCACCTTGTATGTGTCTTTGATACGTGCTTAAAATGGGACCACGGTCCTTACATTTGTTATTTTGTGGGTAGGGCAAGACCACTTAATAAAAATGGTACACCTGTCTTTTTCTTCCTTCAGATAAATTTCCCGGGAAGACTATTAAGAAACATAACATGATTCTTGGTCCTGCTGTCAAAGTGTGTGTGTGTTTGTTTCCTCCAACAACTCTTCAATATAAAATGCAGGGAGATGGTCTCACAATTCACAGCAAAGTACCTGACTGATCTCTGCTGTACAGTGGCTCTGCTGTTGCAGCTGGATAGATAGGGTGTGTTCTGCCGATGCAGATTTTGGGTTCCCTCAGTTGAAGGGGAAGTACTCTAACGCTATTACTGATAACAACTAATAGTGAAATACTTATATTTAAGTCATGGAAATCCAGTTTCAGTAAAATATCTGTTAAACATTTAGTTCTGTTCAGTTTCTTTATGGAAATAGGAATGTGTGGTGGAGGTTTTTCTGGTTTTTGTTTCCTTTCTTATTTTTGTTGTCCTTCCTTGTAGGGCATGCTGACTAATCAGAAACATTAGTTTATTTCCTTTAGATCATGTTATTTAAAACAAAAATATTTAGACCTTCTGGTTTCTGTCCCTAAAATATAACTGACTATTTCCGAGTAGAACTCTAGTAGGTTTTTTCCTTCGCACGATAACTCTCAATTGTCATTTTCTGATGTATCAACAAAATAGCTTTTGTGTCTATTTTCTAGTTCTCATGCAGATAAAATTTACATTCATGTCAATAGAAATATTTGAGAGTGAAAACAGGTATGTAGGTATGTAAGTTATGTAGGACCAGGCATTTCAAGGTGCCAAAAAGTTTGAGCTGCTTTTTCTTAATGTCTTAAGAATACAGTGTCTTACTCTGCAACCTATTCACGTCAGAAGAATGTAGAATATGTGCATGGTATTTGCAGAATTTGTGAGCTGTCTGGGAATAGTTAAATTCAGAGGTATTAAAACTTAAGGTCATGGCGTATAACATGCAAGTCCCAGAATGCTGGATATAAAACAAAGTTTGTGTCATACAAGATAAGAGTAATTAATTTATTTTATTTTTCCTAGAGAGCATCTTCTTATTCAAAAACAGGGTGTTTTCCCTCCTTTTATTCTGATTTGACAGTAATTTGTGTTACAATGTAGTTATGCCTTTCTAGTGTTGCACTTTGAGATGAATGAATATTGCCACTCATCGCTTCTGGAATTTAATCTATTGTATTAACATCACTAATTTAGATTTAGATTCTTAGATTGTTTTCAAAGAACAGCAGTAAGATGACAGTATGCAATACCACAAAAGCAAACATATTCTGGGGCATGTTAGGCTGAACTTGATGTTCAGTGCAGTTATTTATAGGTCATACCTGGGTGAATTAAGTTGATAGCAACTAGGAAATAAGTAACTGAGCAGAAAGATTTTAATTTAGTAGTATAGGAAAGTTAATCTCAGCGTGAATTTAATATTAGAGACTTACATTTGGAGATGTAAGTTCTCAGATGGCATTGATTAGTTCAGTTTTGAAGAACTGCACTGGCAATTTAATCTTGCCACATAATTTTGCTAAACTTGCTTTCTGGTTATCGTAATGCATTAAGCTTTATTATGTTTGTACAGAATTGTATCCTGTTTTACAGTGTGTTACCTCACAGCTGTGAAAAAGTACACTAGTAAAAAAGGCAACCTTCTTCTTTCCGCATCAGTACACTTAGTACTTGAAGTGATAAGAATAATTGATGTAGCCAAAATGTTGTCTTCAGAATAAAGATGACTTTCTGTTGGATATAAATATTATAAAGAATAAACTTCCATGCATTGGAGGAGATTTTCTGTAAATCTGTAAACGATTAAACGTGGAAGGCAGCAACGTGTGTTGTTTATCTAGATTCAGAAATTCCAGCATGTTCTCGCCTCCCAGGTTTGCTGGAATTCTTTGGGAAGGTTGAGGTAGTCCTTTCTACTATTGGAAAAACAATGTTTTTGCTTGTATGTACTGCAGTAGCACCCTGAAAGCTGCAAATGAGGTAAAGACTCTAAATTGGTAGGCACTTTTCTGTCCTTTGAAAGTCTTAAATGTTAATAAAATGGTGATCTTACAAAAATAGGATTACTCAACAAGGTCATACAAGAAATCTGCTTCAGAATGAGGATCTGAATCCTGATCTCCCAAATCCCAATGTAGTAGTGCCAAAACTATTAACTTCTTTTATCTCTTAATAATGCAGAAAAACTTACTTCAAGTTCAAAAACACTTCAAGTTTTACAAATTTAGGCACTTCTTCCTCTTTTCTTGTGGGAGAACCCCATTTCTCTATAAAGGCACGTTTCCAAGTCCTGATCCAGTGCCTGAAATAACTGAAATGTTATCACTCAATGAATTCAAATTGTTTCAACTTTATATTGCAAAACTGATGAATTTAACCTTGAAGCAGAATCACTCTGTGAGTCAGTGATGACTTATTCGGCAAAAATCAGTCACTCTGAAGTCTCACTCTTTTCTGTGCTACTTACAGATTTATTTTTTTTTTTAATAGTGTAATTGCAGTGTCTAAGTTACATTTTAGGAATAAGCATAATTTGTTGGTCACTTTATTAGAATTAAATAAGTATGAGCAGCAAGTGTTCAGAGTAATGATTTGTGGCCTTGATTAGTTCCAATAGCTGATTGGGAGAAATTAAAATAGAAATTAATCTGAAATTAAGTCCTGAGGAGGAAATAATACAGGCTTTGTCCAGTTACTTACTGTTCTCTAAGAGGAGCTGTTTCCTATTTGGAAGTTTTGACTTTCTCTAATCAGATAAAGTCCCAGAAAAGGTGAATGTGGCAGTCACAGCTAAGCAGCTTCCAAACAACAGATCTGGAGCTTTTTCCCCTTTTGTGGAGGTTACTGCTATACGCTGCAGCTATTTCATGAGCACGCAGAATTCATATGGAGGAATGAGAGACCAAGTGAGTAGCTGTACAGACAAATTATTCTACTCCTTGTAACTACTTAGGAAAGCAGATAGGATGCTTGAAAAAGAGCAGTTAGCGTATTTCACAGTTGTACAAAGTGAAAAGCAAATAAACTTAAGTACCTTTTTATGAAGTTAAAGCTAAAAATTTTTAATGTAGTGTGGCACACTGTCCAAGAAGGTAGAAATAATTCATAGCTTTGGTTTCAGTTGCTGTAATGTCAAATGTAGTTTTGGAAAGGAAGGGAAGATCCCAAGAGTTCTTGAGAAAATCCTTGCAATGTTGCTGTCTAGCGCTGGTTTAATTGTACAGTCTAGTCAATATGTAAAACAAAAACAAAACAAACACACAAAAAACCCCAGAAAACAACTAAATCTTCTTTTGCAAATAATTAAATTGCTAGATTATACATTTATCTAAGCGATTTTTAAAACATTGTGCATTTTATATAATTAGTAAATGAAAATGCAACTGAAGCACTGAAAGCATGAAAAGGTACTGTGCTTCTTTTAATCCTCTTGATCAAATGTATATGCATACAGTATTTATCATGTTGCACTTGGGGTTTCTTGCATTTTAAAAGTTAGCACTGAATAAAACCATTTTTACTATAATGCTGGTCTGAACTTATCTAGAGTGTCTAACTCTTAGTCTGGCTCTCCTCACTCATGTGCTCTGAGCACTTTATTTTTGATCTTGCTGCATCTGAAGGGGAAAAATACCGTTTAATTCCCTGAATAGTGAAGGACTATTTAATACCTATATTTTCAAGAGATTACAAAGTTTTCTATAAGTGGAAGATGTATATTTTTTTTTAAGGCATTCTGTCATTGTATGTATTGTTAAATAATCACCTAAAGAACAAGTATTATTTCATGTGAAGTTACTTCACCTTCATAGCTGCCAAGTTTCAGTCACATGCTTGATAGAGACTTGCTCGACATTGAAAGGAGTTGATGCAGGATCTGAAGAAGTTTTTGGAACTCCTTTCAATCCCTAATCCTGCCAGCGCTCCCAGTCGTCACCCCAGGCCTTGTCAGCAACGTGAGAGCTCGCCTGTTGCCAGATTCTCTTGCTTCAGCGTTGCCCTGGCCTGTGCGTTGGCTGACCAGAGGAAAGCCAGCCGAGCGGTGAGACATGCGAACTGGAGCGCTCCCCGAGTGGTGCTTGCACTCTGCTCTGGCCGTGTGATTTGACAGTGGCAAACAGTGGTGGTGGTGGTTTGAGGTCAGAAAGTGAACCGGCACGGGACTGTCCTCCCAGGTCGCTGGCCAGTTTGGAGGATGGTAGAGAACTAAGTCCTTGCATTACAAAGGTGAGAGGTGGGTAATACTGTAGATCTCTGGCTGAGGTCTTATTTAAGGGCACATTTCACTGCTATTGAGCTATGTGAGCTCTGTGGTGGAGCCGTATGGGCTGTGAAAACTCTGGTGATAAAGCAGCAGCAGAGCAGTGCCGTTGTACTCTTGGAGGTGTTATCTGCACCAGTTTCACGTTGGTGAGAATGGAGTGCTCTGGTGGGGGCTTCAGTATGGTGGAGCTACAGGATGAGAACCAGACAAAGCAGCCGTAACATGCTGCTCAAGTGGTGCAGGAGGAATGTAGCTGATAGCTCTGCTATATATAGTGATGTACTAAGAGCTGTCTTTCGGCTGGATTTTGCTGCAGCCTTGCTCACTGAACCAAAGTTAAGGAGCCTGGTTTCATCTGTTTTGGCTGTTGATATTTTGGCTGTTATATTTGGCTGTAGACTGCTAGGCTTATTGTGAAAGGTGGTAGTTGCTTTACCCTTCCAATTACTTTGAAAAATAATAGCACTCTTTATGTGTTTAAGGAAGAAGTTTTCATCTTTCCCAATGGGATAATGTGGTTTCACACAGAGTCTAATTCAGAGCTGATTTTGAAGATGCATGCTGTCCCCAAATGACTGCATGCTATCCAGTAATGCATATTGATGTTTGCTGATACAAATGAAATCTCTGAACCACTTCATAGAAAACCAGCAAAGTCGTTTTAAAAATGTGTTTGCTAGCTAAAGCTGTTTTTGAGACAGAGTGAAAATGTGTTTCTTTATACCTTCCTTGTGCTATTTTCCTTAGCCATCACCTGTGTCTACTCCGGGCTTTTTCTGAGCTGGCTGTTTGGGCACTGTTAATGTGTCTACTTAGTGACATTAAGAAAATGCAAATGTTTCTTCCGTGGCTGGGTTGTTTTCAGTGCCACTCTTCTCGCAGCTGTCTGATTGTATTTTATTTTAATATTTTACTCTTAAGTTTTCACCTTCTGATAGTGCAATGTGTTGATTCAAGAAATTAAACACAGAATGCGATTATAGGAGAGTTTTCTTAAATTTGATTTATGTTTGGTTCACATACTTAGACATTCAATACAGTAAACTCAGCGTAATTTATACCAATAATGTAAATTGTTATTAACCCATTGCTATAGGTTATATTGTGACTTGACATGCTTTGATTACATAGTGGTGGGTTTGAGGAGGAGACACTGGATGACTGAAAATAACTGCCTTCTTTCTGCAGAATTACTTCATTGGTTTATGTTTAACAAAGAAAATTCTGGCATTACACACACCAAAATAGTTCATTTTCAAAACAGTTTGTTTGGGTTTCTGCACTGAGTAAAATAATGAGTATTAAAAGCCGAAAAGTTTTAGAAATCAGAATTGTTTAGTATAATGTTGAAATTCTTAATATCTTAATTTTTTTGTGTTTGTTTGGTTGTATAAAGCTTGTCTAGTAGTGTTATGTATATTTTAGCATATTTTCTGTTCTATAGATGCCAAAGAGAATACTTGAAATTAATTCTACAGCAGTATTTCTGTGATTGTTTGGAAATGCCGTAGGAGTTTTTCAGCTTGTCTGACCTGGGACCACTGAGTATTTCTACATCTCCATAAGGACAAGTTGCCTCTAGGTTATTCCTTTGAGCAAGTTTGACTGAAGTTGTCAACAACTGATACAGCTATGAATCCCGCTCCCCCCCCTTTGTTTTTTTGCGGAAGAGCTTTTTGTTGAATTAAAAAGGCATTTCTGGATAATTTATAAAGCCTGTGCATAATCTAAAAAGAGAATCTTCCATGTCTGTTTTACAGTTCCAACCCCCTAAAATATTAATCTGGAATTAGTTATAGGCTATGAATCATAGTGGGTCTCTCACTACACAGTGGGGTTAACTGTATGATGGAAACATCTGGGTAAATAACGTTTTAGTAAAGTTTTATCTGCTTTGTAGCTTTGGCCTCAGAACCATTTTATGTGAGGTATGAAAGTGTGATTAATACATGGTAACTCATAATACGTATTGATTAATGTGATTTTTAATTTTTTTTTTTAAGAGATACTAGTCTTTGACAGTGCAAATAACCCCTTTCTGTAATCTTTGAAGTTTTATTTAATGGCAGTGGCAGGGCTTTTGTGGTTGTTTTTTTTTTTTTTCTCCTCTGACTGGTAGGGATGTGTTTCAGCCCTCCACATGTGTGGTGCATGCAGGTACAGTGCACTTCTTGGGCACTTCCTGCGCAGGTGAGCTGGGGGACCAGGCTTTGTGCCCACGGGTCTGAAGTCTGCACCACGTGCAGGAGGGAAGAAAGGCTCAGAAAGAGGGGATGATGAATTTCTGCTAGGAATGGCTCCCACTGCCCCAGGGTTGGAGCTGCCCCTGGTTAATGGGCCTTCTGTTGGTTTTAACTGTGCAGTGTAAATTTGGCTCTGGGTTTGTATGGATTTGTGTGTGACTTACAGTAGCGTTCTGTGAACTGGTGCTAACATCATGGCTTTCACATGTGTTGGTGTTTCAGTGCTGTAGGTGCTGGGCCTCTTTGGAAATGAAAGTAATCAGCAGCTGTGTAACTCAAAGCTCTGAAGAGCTGGTCTGATAGACTCCGTTAATTTACACTTGTTGCTCTGGGCAAGATGGTATTGTATTACTAGTCTTCTCTCAAGCAAAAGCTCAATGTTATGTGCTTTTCAGGAATACTGTAGTCCACTTTATACTTCAGATTTGATAGGAAAAAATATTTTACAAATGCATTTAAATTTGAAGGAGGTGCGTCATAGGGCCATGAAGATGATCAGGGGGATGGAACACCTCTCCTATGAAGAAAGGCTGAGAGAGTTGGGGTTCTTCAGCCTAGAGAAGGCTTTTGGGGGGGGAGACCTTATTGCAGCCTATCAGTACTTAAAGGGGGCTTTTAAAAAAGATGGCGGCAAACTTTTTAGCAGGGCCTGTTGCGACAGGACAAGGGGGAATGGCTTTAAACTAAAGGGGGGTAGATTTAGACTAGATATAAGGAAGAAATTTTTTACGCTGAGGGTGGTGAAACAGTGGAAGACGTTGCCTGGAGAGGTGGTGGATGCCCCATCCCTGGAAACATTCAAGGTCAGGTTGGACGGGGCTCTGAGCAACCTGCTCTAGTTGAAGATGTCCCTGCTCATTGCAGGGGGGTTGGACTAGGTGACCTTTAGAGGTCCCTTCCAACCCAAACTATTCTATGATTCTATATTTTATCCAACACAGTGAGTTGAATGAGATTGGGGAAGGAGAAACTCCTTTAAGAACAGTCAAGAATCACACAAACCAAAGGAAGTAACTTTGTTGCTGTAATTTTTTATTTTTGGCTTTAGCTGTATATGAATAGAGTTTGAAGTGTTTCAGAATTAACCACAAGATAGGCTGAAACAGTTTGTTACTAATGAAGGAACTTTTATTAATATATATGTCAACAAACACGAACCGCCAACCCACAAGAACAGGTGTGCACTGTGGGAATTGTGGTTTCCTCATATTAAACGGTACTTCAGCGAATGTGATGCTGATACCCTTGTTTATTCTTTAGCCTGGTGTCTGAAGGGGATGAGGTTTGTAGGATTACAGTCAGTACCTCAACAGTGTTGTGAAGCAGTGGAGGACATGGGTAAGGCTAGAGAGGGACTGAGACAGACCCATGCATGTTTTAAATGTCCTTAACTACAGGAAAGGTTTTGGTTGGAACATGTGTCCTATTAGATAAAAAGCACATAACTGCAGGAACCCAGGCTGCATAAATTCTCTGCTTTCATGGAATATTTATTGGTAGAATGTAAATGAAATTTGGGTTTAATTATCTGGTGAAGTAGTTAATACATGGTGTTATTAAAGGTTGAAGGAAGAAATCAGGTTTTAATGCCAATTTGAGTTTTTATTTCCTAAGTGATGTGGAGTTTTTACGTTATTCTGTTAGCAAAATCTGTTCTGTGACTTTTTTTGGTTGTTCTGGGTTTTGGTTGCGTGTTTTTGGCTTTGTGGTAGAAATAGGAACTATATCCAACCTTATGATTGTAGGACAATTTGGTTTGGGTGAGACCTCAGGAGGTCTCTAGTGCAACCCTCCTGCTCAAAGCAGGGTCAGTGGTGAGGTCAGACCGGGTTGCTCAGATCTTTCTCCACTCTGGTGTTGAAAACCTCCAAGGATGGAGACTGCACAACCTCTCTGGGCAGCCTGTTCCAGTGGTTTACCATCCTCATGATACATCTTTGTATCCTCAAGGTGAAAAAGCTTCTCCTATACGCAGTCTGAAGCTCTCGTGTTTTAATTTATGCCTGCTGTCTCTCATTCTCCTGTCATGCACCACTGTGAAGAGCCTTCTTGATTACCTCCTTGCAGGAGGCTGCTGGTAGGTCACCCTGAAGCTGTCATTTCTCCAGGCTGAAGAAGGCCAGCTCCCCCAGCCTCTCCTCACAGAGCGGGTGCTCCTGACCATCTTGGTGCCCCTCTGCTGAACTCGCTTCAGTTTTTTGATGCCTTTCCTGTATGAGGTCCAAAATTGGATGCAGTATTCCAGACTGTAGCCCTGAGACAACTTGATGGATACCAGCTATAATTCTTTAATTCTGTTCTGGACACTTGTGGTTTTCTAAGAAAACAGTACTTGATTAAAACTTCATTCCCATGGTATAGGTTGTAGATAAAGCATTTCCATTTTATGGGAAGGGGAAAAGGGCAATGTGTTTCCACACTGTCTGAGGGCACACACAGAAGCCCAGCAAGGTCTCAGTCTACAGTATTGTCCTCTGATAATCACTTTTTCGTGTTATGCATTAAATTCAAGAAATAATAAATCAGAAGTGCATTTGTCTTAAGAAGTTAAAATCTGTCTTCAATATTAAAAAGCTGCTGAAGAGAAAATGGTTTGAGGTTATATGTCTTACACAGCAGAGGAATAAAGTTTTTGAAAGCTGTTCTATTCAGTTTTCGTAGCTGTTGTATTAAATTTTTTCAGCTTTCTACACTGTATGGCTTGCTACTTAGATGAAAGCTGGATGCTGGAAAACTTGTATTTGCTTTCATATTTAGAACAATGTGGATTGTCGCGTCTATTATTGTGTAAGTCTTTGCATCAAAGTAAGTAAAGTATGTTCAAATAGGACTGGTTAGGGTTTTCAGCCTCCATTGGTAAATTTAGATGCTATGCATGTGAACATCTCTGTTTTTTTTTTTAAAACAGTTTTGTTATGGCTTAAAAAATGAGGTAGGTAGTATTTTTGTGTAAAGCTCCCCTTAAATACTTTTTCCAAAATAGTATGCTTATATGGCAGTGCTTATTGGACGGCTTCCTCACTAGATTCTTTAAATTGTGGTTGACGTTGGAGTTTAAGGGTATGCTGCTTTTACCCAGGGTGTTTTAATCATATTACTTAGTGATAGTTTTTTTATGGCTTAAAAAATGAGGTAGGTAGTATTTTTGTGTAAAGCTCCCCTTAAATACTTTTTCCAAAATAGTATGCTTATATGGCAGTGCTTATTGGACGGCTTCCTCACTAGATTCTTTAAATTGTGGTTGACGTTGGAGTTTAAGGGTATGCTGCTTTTACCCAGGGTGTTTTAATCATATTACTTAGTGATATCACCACTTTCTTTTTTATTAGAGAATGCATTTATTAATTTACTTTTTGTATCAGATCCAGAAGAAATAAACAATGCGATGTGTCACACTCTACCTGTTGTGTTCTTGTGGCAGGATTCGTTTATAGCAGCATTTCACGTGTAACTATTCTGCAACTCTGCTACTGTAATTAGTTATATTAGGTCTGCATAGTTTTCTTTTGTGTGAAAGGCTATACGGCAAATGCTGCTTTATGTGTAGTACAGAATTGAGTAGTGCAAAAAGTTAGATTGCTGCTTTCCTGTCACACCAATGATGCCCAGTGGAAAAACAAACAAACAAACAAAAAACCATCTCCATGCTTCCCAAAATCTTTGATTAAAAAAAAATACTTGCTTTCTATGTGAGCATCTGTCTTCGGAGTTTCTGCATCTAATTGGACTGTTGGGACCCTTTGTCCCAACCATTTAATCCTATAGGAGCCAGAGTCATTTACATCATTGCAAAAATATCTGTGTCAGCATTGGAGATGAGGGGTGTGCGTGTATATATATCCCAGATATACACATATATAGATATACATGTATATATGTATGCATACAAATATATGTATGTATATGTCACCGATACATCTATTTAACAATCGGACCTACTCCTGCTTCCATTTCAAACTTTCAAGATTTGGCTTAGGTGTTCACCTGATATCTGTAAGCAATGTACAACTGGTTGAGTCTGCTGTTCACATTGTGACATTAGTGACAATAGTCACTGTCACTAAAAGTCAAGGTTCTTTTTACTAGGTAGCAAGACTCCAAATTAATTTAGATAGATAGTTTTGAAGGTACTACATTTTACCTTGGAGGTTTATGGAGAATCATCTATCTTCGAATACTTAGTGGGAAAGAAAGGAACTCACTTAAAGTCTTAAGTGAGTTCCAAGCCTGAATTAAGATGATATGATACAATAAGGTGATCTTTTACCTTTCTAATTTTATTTTGCTGTGATCAGAGAATTTTTTAATTTAATTTTCAATTTTGAAGGCAGGGACTGTAATTTTTCTAAAGTTGCAAAAGTGAGGAAATAAAATCAAATTTCACTTTTCAGGAGTGTCCTCTTTTCTAAGAATTTCCTTGTCTTCAAATCTTTATCACGCCTTTTTTTCCTCAATTTCAAGTTACTTGAATGTGTTTTTTGTGAGTTAATAAAATCCTGATGGTGTCTCATGATATGCATCAAAAGGATTTGTGAATCGGCAGATGACTTTAACCTGTATTACTCATGGAAATCTGTGATGATCCTGTGATGTGATAGTATATTCATCCTTGTATCTGTTCTTTTAATGACTGAAAATATTTGTAGCGATTCTGTGGCATTTTCCATATTAGCTTACCATTGATTTATTAGATCTGTTCTTAAAAGGATGTTCATTAACAACAGAATCTTTCCTGCCGATATTACTATTGGATAATATAAATTGTCTTTGGTAGTTCGTTAAGACAGAAAAAAAAAATTGACTCGGTTCCAGAGAAACTTGCAGTTCCCTTTTAACCTCATCATTAGTGAGCTAGGTAGAAGGAAGGATACTACGTGAGAGCATGTCTGTTGGTTTACTGACCATTTAACTGTTAGTTTCAAACTTTTCTTGTCTGCAAGCTTTTACAAGGAAAAGTGAAAATATGGTATAATCTGATGTCATGCCAGCTGTCCCCTTAGCTGTTTCTATGAGCACAGGCTCTTGTGTTGACTGATTGTAGTCACAGACATAGCTGCTCAAGGCAGTTACTGAATTGTATTCTGACTAAATAACTGAACGCTTGTGGATTCTTAGGCCGATAGCCGAAGGAGGATATGAGATTTGAGAGAATCACTTTTACTTTGTGATTCTTATGTAATAGTTCCTAGGCTAAGATGCTAATTAAACTGTATGAGAGAGTGAAATTTTGACCTTATGGAAGTCTCCCAGACACTGATTACAGTGGAGCAAGGAGTTCATCACTACTCTGAGGAGGCACCCAACTTTTTTAAACAGCGGCTAACGTTCAGTATCTTGAAAGGATGGGGTTTTATGTGCGTCCAGCTTGTAGTGGGTGCTATTGCTTGTGTAATACAATTAGTTGGTATTGTTCCAAATTCTTCCAAATTATGTCTGTATTACACTGCATTTTTCTTCCAATAATATTCTTTGCAGAACTCCGATGGCACTGATGTTCTTGGACTATTCATTGACACTGTTTCCAACCAACTCTAAAAGCTAATATTTCAAAAATACTCAGAAGGCAATGCTGAAATTATTTAAAGCTATTGATTTATTTCGGAAACATGTTATGAAATAAAGCAAACTATGCCTGGCTGTTTGCCTGGCTAGATAACAAGCACTTTCTCCTGTTTGGAGTGACAGCTTGCTGGCTGAACAGCAGTTCTTCACTGCACGAGTTCTTCTGTCAGCTGCACCCACACCAGTAACTCCCATAGAAGCATGGGTGCTTTCCCATAACTATCACCACCGTTTGGGGGGTTCAACATAAAGATGTTCATGCTTATCTAGTCTTGCAGGTAAGCGTAAAGCAGTCAGCCTACATGGAAAATAAATACTGTAGAAATGGCTCGTAATAATTTATAGGACAGTCAGTCCAATGACAATATGAATTTTTCTTGCAACTTATAAATTTGTTGTTAATGTGATGTATACTCAGCCAGTAGTTGATTCACGCATTTCAAGATTCATATGTCTGGGCATTTAAATTACTCTAGAGGCAATCTATAAACTTGCTTGGCTTCAAATGAAAGGTCATCAGCATCAGTCATGTCCAAAAGTTAATTATTAAAACTTGTCTTTGACTCGAATACAAAATGAACTGAAAAGGAAAAAAAAAAAGGTGAAGTCATGTTAATTGAGTTCTGCAAAAGCATCCATGCAGCCTGTGTCAATTATACTATAGGATTGGAGACTGGATTGTAATTGTGTGGTTTTCCTGTATTTAAATCAGTTAAATTTCATCATACTATAGGTTAGGTTAGTGCAGACAAATGATAGGCAATGTTAAATTTGCAGGCTTGCTTAATCAATACCTGAGAAATGTTTTAGGCTCCATTCTGACGGTGAGCAGTGAGGTGTTATCAAAGGATACAGGTGTCTGTCTGTCTGCATTCCCACCCACCCAGTAGGATCATAAATAGCATCCAGTTTGTAAGGTTATCTGGTTCCACCCCTGAACCCAGGGCCAACTTAGAAGTTACATTAGATGCTCAAGCAGCATGCTTTCACATGTGGCTGATGTTAGCCAGGTGTATTAACATTGTTTACATCTTGAAGGTCTTGAGTCTTTCTAAACTGCTGTAGTACATTGGCCTTAAGACAGTGGGTGACTATCAATTCTTATGTTTGTAAATGTTGTGTATGCATGCTGTGAAATGGTAGAATTTGTGTTGCAAATCTATCTGATTTCAAAGAACTAGTGTTTGAACTGTGATTCTGTTATGAAAAGTCTGAGTCTTCACTATTACAAACCAACAGCAAGCCTTGGAAAATGGTGTTCTGTAACTTTTGAAATTCAGAATTACTTTTAGCAGTCTATAGTGTAATTTCATAATGATGGTAGTGGTAGATGCTAATGAATGTAATTTTTGTGTGGATTTTTCATGCCTTCATACTTGCTTTGGTTTGGTGGTTCTGTTGATTAGTAATTATACAAAATCAGAATACAAAACTGTTAAAATTAAAAGATGATTGCTAGGAAGAATGCCATAATTTATCACACGGAAAATTCCTAATGTTACTAGAAAACTTAGCTGGGCATTTCAAATGTGTGGTGTTGTACTAATACAAGTTACATGGTGTTCAGAATTCACGTGGTGAAGCATCATAAGCCTTTCTCAGTTTTGTTGGAGGTATTAAGTCTTTCTCTAGTGAAAAAAGAATAAAAGCGGCATGAAGAGTGGAGCAGTGTATCATGTCATAGAATCATAGAATCATTAAGGTTGGAAAAGACCTCTAAGATCATCAAGTCCAACCGTCAACCCAACACCACCATGCCCACTAAACCATGTCCCTAAGTGCCTCATCTACACGTCTTTTAAATACCTCCAGGGATGGTGACTCCACCACTTCCCTGGGCAGCCTGGTCCAATGTTTTCTTTCAGTAAAGAAATTTCTTCCTCACCTCCAATCTAAACCTCCCCTGGTGCAACTTGAGGCCATTTCCTCTTGTCCTATCACTAGTTACTTGGGAGAAGAGACTGACACCCACCTCCTTTTATTAAGGTTTGTTTATTGTGCCTGTTATACATGGTAGATTTCTGGACAATAGAAACGCATTCAGCAGTTGCTGTTTGGAGGAAATACAGGTGATTAACTTCCGGGGGGCTTAGTTAGCTGATGCGTCTGGAAAACAACTGTGCGAGGTCTTTTCTTAGTCTGTGCTTGGAAAGGAAGGAGAACTTTCGCTGCAATAGGTTTACTAGCTCACTCTCACTGGAGACGTTATTGTTATCACTGTTGTATAAACAGATATTACTGTTAAGCAAATGTTTAAAGGACGTGAAAACAACAACAACAAACAATCGTGATCTAAATCTAAAAATCTAATGTTACAATTTCTCTCGTTCTAATCAAAACAAGGTACTGCTAATGTTCTTGGAATACATCTATTTAAATACTGGGAAAGCTTCAAAGGGATTGTAAGAATTAAATGAAATTTGCAGAGAAAGATGGAGGGAGCAGCAGAGAATGACAGAACAGAATAATTTAGGTTGGAAGGAACCTCTGGACCCCATCAGATCCAGCCCCTCCTGCTCAGAGCCAGGCCAGCTTCAAAGTTGGAACCAACTTAAAAAGTTCGATTTGGTTGCTAAAGGCCTTATCCAGCCACGTTTTGGATGTTTCCAAGGATGGAGATTCCACAGCCTTGCTAGGCAACCTTTCCAATGTCTGACTGCTCTCATTGTGGACAGAAATCTCCCTGCTATCTAATTCCTTATTGCAAGGCATTAGCCATCTGTTGTGTAGGTTGTTTTGAATAGTATTGCTTATTCTTAATGAGTGCTATGAGGCAAAACACTTAAACTCTCACTTTTCAAATTCAAATAAACCACTGTGTTCTGCAAAACTAATTGTTAGTGGCAGTGGTTTCATTTCTCTCTTCCCAGTCAAGTCCTAAGTATTGAAGCTGCAGATTTGCACAAAGTTTTGGTTTTGTATGTCGTCTTGTCTGTGAAATTGCCATCTGCATTTTGTGTAGTAACAGAACTATCGTTCTGTTTCTCTGCTCTTACTATTCAAAGTGCAAAACTTGTCCCAAAATGCAATTGCTCAGATATTTAAGAAGTGTTTCCTTTCCAGCTGAAACTTTTATTATTAGCAAGTAATATTTAGTCTATTAGTAATGGACTTGCTCTTTAATTGCAGCAAGAGGACTAATTCATCTTCTGAAGGCCTGGTGAATTTATTTCATGAGAAATAACAAAACATTTGTAAAAGTGCTAGTATGGTATAATGGGTAACTGCATTTCCTAAATAACCTTAGAGCGCTTCTCGAATATAGTCCTTTTTCTTAGTCTTAATTGTAGAGTGAGTTACTAATGACTAAAAGCCTGCAGATGAGAGCTTGCTGACAGTTTGTCTGCCTCTGGAGAATAAAGCTGACAATGTACTTTCATTTTTAAAGCTAATTATATATTTGCGTTTTTGCTAGTAATCCTAGCCTAAGTATCAAAGGTTAAACAGACTGCTTCAGTCCTGATTTAAAAGAAAAGACTTTTAGCTTAAAACTGTTTGAACTGTGTGGCAAAAATGGAGTTTAATTGTTACTGTTATAATTTATTATTTTGTTTGACATCTGCAAGTTCCTATTCCTTTCTTTGGATGTATACTCAAAATTAGAATATAAACTCACGTAAAACTGCATCTTCAGAAAACAATACTCCTCAGTCCTTTTGTGAGAAAAAGATCATAGTTGCTTTGTAGATGTTAGCACTGCAAGCTTACTGGAAACACTTTCTCCTGATCTCTGATTTCACGGGAAAACAAGAGTTAGAAACTGCAAAGGTACTTCATGAACCCACCTCTGTAGCAGAGGTCAGTTCTCACCACTCTAGGAAATTAATGCTGTTGCTGGTGCTGTGGGGTAGTTGATGGCCTGTAGGGCTAGAATTTTTGTAGCAAGCAAGGCTGGAAAAAGTCCTTTTGGTTGTAATATAAGTTGTTACAGCTTTCAGCTTATCATTGAAAGTGTTCATTATGTTGGTCCCTTATATATGACTTCCTGTAGCAAGGCATATTGGAAAAGGAGTGAAAAGTTTATAACACAGAAAACATTCTCTGCTGTTCATGGTCCAAGTGGGACTTAGCATGAGCAGTTTGTGGTTTTGGTTGTGGGGGTTTTTTGTTGTTCTTGTTGGGGTTTGGGGGTGTGTGTGTGTATTTTTTTTGTTTCGTTGTTTTTTTGTGGTGGGTTTTTTTTTTTTTTGTTTTTTTTTTTTAAATCAAGGCATGTCCTGAGCTATTTACGTTTCAATGTTACGGGTGCATGAGCTGTTTGATTTTTAGCTGTCCTTTACTCTACAGCAAGGCTGTTACCTCTTTGGAATTTCATTACTTTGAAACCCCCAAATATTTCTTTATGTCTTATTCTGTCTCGGGAGGAACATCCTGCTATGCTAGACAATTGGGTCCAATCTGTAAGACCTGAAATTGCTGGGCATTACAGGAGGAAAACCCCCAAATCTTTAAAACAAAAAAAATGGATGAAGTGTTAATTTTAGCTCTTTGATGTGTAATTCATTTAATGGCCCTTTTTTGTGTGTGTGTGAATATACTCACAGTGTGTTAACATTTTGCTGCATCAGATGGGAATTCTAGTTTTGGATGTTGTTTACCTAAATATTGTTAACTAAACCCATAAATATTCAGAACCTTAAGTAAGTGAGCTCTTGGTTCATTACTCTCTCTAATTCTAAGGCTCCCTAACAGCATCTCAGCCACGACCTTTCTAATTCTGAAACAAGATCTTCAATTTCTTATTTCTTTAAGATTTGTGATTTTTATAGATTGCTTCTTTGGACAGGGCTGGAGAATAAGGGGCTTAGTAGGTATGAGACTCTCTAGAAATTGTCTTGTGTTTTCTATACAATTAATTCAAATTATCTACTTTGGGGAGGAGGGAAGACTACCAGTTTATCATGGCATAAACTTTTTCCACTCCATAATTTTGCATTGCATGAGTACAGTTACAAAGATAAAATAATTGTCTTCAATGGATAGCAATATTTCACAGAGGGTAGCAAAACATCTAGATAGTACTCTGAGGGGAAAGTTGATAGAAAATCCCAATTTTAATTCACCTCAGATTAAATACTAAATTATGTTGTTTTATATAGGCCATGCAACTGAACGGCTAAGGTTATATATGGTCCTCTGCATGGAGATGTAAACAAAAATCATTGAAGAAATACCATACTAGAGGGGAAAAAAAGCATGCAACAAATGGCTCCCACAAAATCTCTCTCTGTGATCTCATTAAATATTAAAAATTGTGTAAAATGTTGTCCAGCAACATTTTAAATTACTTTACTGGTTCTGTTCTGTGAAATTTACAGAAATACAAATCAGTAATTTATGTTGTGTAATTTCTGTATTATGTTTAAATAATCTGGTAACAGTCAAGTGTAAATAATCATAAATTCAAGTGCATCTCCCTAACTAAGGATTGCAACTAGTTTACTTTTAAAACATTAACCTGTTTAATAATTAAATGGTACACTGTGCCATTGGCAAAGTCAACAAGAGTTCAGGAAGGAACTGAAAACATTTCTGGCTTCAAAGGTACCTAGGAAATATGTTTCATTTCTGGAGTAGCAGCAACAAAGCATCAATATAAACAGTTCTGCCCTTTAGGGATAATAGATATCTTTTACTGAGTTTAGCAATATTAATTTCTTTTTTCTTTTTTTTTTTTTTTTTTTTTTTTCCCTTTCAGCCATAATCAGCAGACCACGTCATTTAGACATCCTGTGACAGGACAGGTTTCTCCAGAAAATATTGAATTTATTTTGCGAGAAGAGTAAGTAGTTTTATACCCATGTCAAGAGATCTAAAACAGTAACACATTTACCTACAGTAGTTTAGTAGTTTGACAGTTCTTCTGGTATTGTAGCAAAAATGTCATAGAGATGGTTTATGCTTAAAAATTTACTTCTCATTGTGATAGTATGTTTTTGATTCTAGCATTGTTCCACATTAGGGCTTGAGAGAAAATCTTTACCAAATCTTTAAAAAACAAACGAACAAAAAGTCCAAAAATAAACAAACAAAAAAGGCAATATAAATTGGATACTTAAATATTAATGCTTTAGTCTTATTTAAATATCAAATATACAGAACATAAATGTAAAATGTCTTCAGAGCAAACTGGAAGGTTTGTACTGGAATTGAAATACACAAAATATTACTAGTTTCTATTGTAATTCCTTGGTTTTCTTATGTTTTAGACTTTCCATGTTCCCTGTCTTGGGCTGGTATTTGTTAAAAAATTTTTGATTAGGCATTCTTCGATTTATTCTAAAGAAATAGAATCATATACATTAGTTTCCAGAATATTTTATCTTGATTGTCTGATTTAAAAAAAAAAAAAAAAAAAAAAAAAAGAAAAAAAAGAAAAGAAGAAATGCATGTGTTTGAAACTGGTGTATCTGGGTATGTCTTTGGTGTTGGTTTGGATCACTCCCTGTTTCGCTGTAGGGTTTAACTACTCCTGTCGTCCTTGCTGCATGCTAGATTGCTCCTGGAATCCCTTCTGTAATGGGATGACTGGATGTCTTCCCTAGACAGAATCTAGGAGAAAGTTCTACATCACTTCTAAAACCACTCCAAAGGGCAAGAGGAATGGGACACTATGAGATAGCTTTTCCTTTTCCAGCCTAGTCTTCCAACACTGTTTAAGCAGGCTCTAGTCCTTTATGCATCACAGAGGCTGGGCATTGTGCTGTGATGGCCTGCATGGGGTGGTTTGTACAGCTGCCCGCACGATTCCGAACGCTTTATGTTTCAAATGATGTGACATGTAATTTGCTTTACATTTAATTTAAAGCAGTATAGCATTAAGAAAAATGAGGCCCAGAGAAGGGCCATGCGAGACTCCCAGGAGACTGAGGCTTTTCTGGTAGTGTCCTTTATTGTGGAATTGGAGAGGAAAGAAGTAGAGCATGACTGTACAGCCCTCTGCTCAGAGCTTCTGGTACAGCCTGGAGAAGCGCTTCTCGTGGTTTAAAAGACAAACCAACCAAACAAAAACAACAATATAACAAAACCCCAACAAAAAAACAACTAAACGGCTGCCCTTCCCCAAGCCCAAAGCAAATCCAAGGGCCAGTCCTATGTTAAGGCCTGTGCTGAGAACCAGCATGAAATAGAAGGTTGAACGTATTTCGCCGTGTGTGGGAGAGGCCTGTGATTAGGTACAAAGACTGTGGGATAGCTACTGAGCTGGAGGTCACCCCAGGTGTTATGTGGTATGCGGGTGGCTTGCTGCTCGGGCGGGGTTTGGTCTGGCTCAGTACAAGTATGCAAACAAGCTGCTCCAAGTCATTTAGTGAGGAGAACAGGTGTCTTGCAATGGAGCAAATCTCAAAGACAGTATAGACAACAGCCACTGTGCATCTGCGTTGCAGCTTCCATCCGTTAATTGATTTTTATTTAACCTGTTGTAAAGGTTCGATCAAATTTAATATAGAGAAAATTTGTACATGTGTAAGGGAAAAATAGGTGTTGGGATAGAACTCCTTGGAGTGCCTCCCTGGGTTAGTTACACTTCCCTGTGCTGTTTCTGGTCTTGTAATCGTGGTAGCAGATAAAAATCTTAAAAGCAGATTTGAAAGAATAACTTGCTGGTGGCACATGGTTTTAGTGATCTTTTGTGTATGTTAGAAACTTTTCTGGAAGAGCAATGAAGGTGATTATTTGGAGGGCAGTCAGATGAACGGGCATAACTTGTCATCTCTAGACTTCAGTTACACTGAGATGGTATCAAAAGTGGGAAAAAGATCTTACAATGTGGTAGAATTAATAGAGACAGGTGGTTTTTATTCTAAGAGAAGAGGGAATGGCTGGAGGGATATAGAGAGGAGTATGTGTTTGTAGTGACTACTCAGGAAACAGTCTTTGCGAGAACGTTTTTCTAAGCTTTATTATTGGCCTGAAGTACATCCGGAGTGTGTTTAAAATTAGATGGTTGTAATATATCAGTTCATATATTATATTAGTGTAAAGATGTGATTTTTCAAGTGTGTGGGGTGCGTGGGTTTCCTCAGTTTTGTAGCACTTCTATGCGACAGTGTAGGTTTTACACTGATGCTGTTCATCACGGTCATATCTGAGTTTCTGTCAAACGACACTGTTGACATATGTGGATGTCCATGCTGAAATCAAAGGAGCTGTTAGCACCTCCTTGCTTTTAGGCCTAGGAATTGTAACGGGGCTGTGTTGTGTTTTCAGTTCTTTTTCCTCAGGCATCAGGGATTTGTATGGAATCAGTGGTGTTGATCGTGTATTAGTTCACAATCAGTGTGGTAGATTGTATCTTGTGATGAAATGACTTTCACAAACAGGACAGTTGGAAAAAGAGTCTCTGGATTTGCATGGTCTGTGGAAACTTTCCATCATGGGATCCTTTTGACCAAGAGTACTTTTTTCTGTAGCTGAAGAATCCTGTCTGAAGTAGTAGCACTCTTGAGGGTTTCATAAACGGCAATTTGTTCTTCAGTGCTGTTGTAATGTGATTAATTACTTACTTAATTTTAATTTAACATTAGGGCCAAAGCCAGGAGTTGTCACCAGATGTTGACTGGGAGCTAGTGGGGAGATGTAAGCACAAACTGGTTCAGGCTGCAACAAACATATCTATTAAAAGGACACATTTAACATCAGAAAAGTAATTTACAGTAATCTAGAATTGATGAATGTAAAGACTGCTCTGGCCATTTCTCATCCAGGAAGTAATGTTCTGGCAAGAAGTTTTGGAAAACGATGTCAATAAATGATGTAATCCTACTTTGATTATGAGTCAGTTATGAACCAGACGCCCTTGCCTCACTTGATCAAATGAGAACTGGATACTTTCAGTAGAAGGCTGAGACTGTATTTCACTAGTCTTTTCCCAAGGCATTTCCCCTTTTAAACAATGTCATATCAATCTTGCTTTTTAAGCCAAAATCTGATTTCCTCAACTACATTGTAACTGGAGGATAAAAGCAGAGGCTATTGCATGGAACCTGTAACTTTTAAATTACATTATCTTTTGATCCTTATGTTACTCCTTCTTCCTAAAGGTGTTCTAATTTAGATTTTTTTGAGAAGCAGTGATGATAATTCCTTATTTCCTAACCCATTCTTAGTTGAGACCACTGTCAAATCCCCACCTCTCATTCTGTTTTCCATGCTTAGAAGCTTTGGTCATTTAGTGTGTGGGGACGTGTGTTCTGTACCTTTCACTAGCCCTGCTTGAGTGCTAGCTTTTTGGCATGAGGCTTTTAGATTTGTCTTTTATCTGATGGAGTGATTGGTTATAGGTGAATGCAGTATTCAATGTATGAGCCCATTGTTTTTTAGAATAATTTAATTATACTTTTTCTTCTCTATTCATTTCCTAATAATTCTTAACATTGACTGCTGCTAGTCATTCTGCTAAGATGAAAAAATATCCTTTTCTCAGATTGCTGGTGTGTTTTGAGCGATAAAAGCTGCAGAGATGGTTTTTAATTTCTCCCTTCTTTGAATTAGTTTTCTGTTGTTGACACTGAATTTGGTTTGGCATCTCATCACGTGGTTACTCATATCTGAAGATTATTTTTCTATCTGTTCTGTCAGCATTTCAGTTTTTGTCCAGGTTAATTTTTGTCCTCTGACTTGGTCACCTCACAGTTTTCAGGATCACCTCTAAATAATTTGAACACCTTGGCTGTATGGGAAGTCCCTCTGGTAGCCTCCCTCCATTTAACAACTGTATCTTAACTTCTGTGCTTTACTTTCATGTTTTTAATGAACCCTTAATCCACAAGGGGACCTTTCCTAAACAACCAATGGAAAAATGAGCGTTAAGGATAAGGCTGCTGGACAAGTATTAGATCTAGTTTAACCATACTGTTATATGCACATTTCTCTGAACAATCTATGATAGACTTGCTTAGGATAGATGCACGTAATGTTTAGTTTTCTTCTCTCATCTATCTTTAAATAACAGTTCTTCAAATAACTGACAGCGTGTATCTAATCGCATCTGTTGCTAAACACTGGTAGTTGTATATTAGATATTTTACAATATATTTGTGATTAGTATTATGTTTTCAAATGAGAAGATAGTACTTCAAAGTTAGAAAAGATAAGACTTCAACAGAAATGTGGAAATATAGAAGATACGTATGTATATATTGGGAGCTTAATCCAATGAGTGTTACCCTCTTTTTTGCCTGTTTTTGTGCAACTGGTAAAGCCTGTGTATCACCTCTGGGGAGAGAGCCATCTTATTTTGTCTATTGCATTTGGTTACTATAGCAGCAAAAATATCAGGTGGAGAGAAAGGAGGAAACCCAAACAGCCCCAAAATAAACATCTGCCATGTTTACATGTATAGAAATACTAGGACAGTTAATTTTTTTTTTATCTAGCTGAAGGGGATTTATTAGTATTAAAATTAGATTGACATGATGTTATTGTGTCGTATTTGGTTTCAATAAAATAAACTTTTTAAGTTGCTGGTATGAACGTGGATCTTCTACGTCGACTAATCGTTATGATCCTTTATAGAAAAGGAATGTGTTCTCTCGTGAGTATTGCATTTTCAATATGGGCTACTGGTGTAATCATTTTTTTTGTGTTGTTCAGTGGTTTGTTTTGGTTTTTTAATAAACCAAATATTGGCCATGTAATTCTTTTAGCTGGTAAATGTGATTTCTGTAGACATAGTAGCACTGTTTAAGTAGAGCAGGGAGTTGCTTGACAGGCGATACTATATAGAGTGTTATTTTCAAGTATTTTAAAAAGATTTACAAGGCACTGGAGCTCCGAATGTACGTACTGCAATTCTGTGTGTGTATGCACACACCTGGGGGAGGCAGTAAGGAAACTGTCCTGAAAATAGACAAAAACAGCACTGTGAAGACAAAATGGGATGTATTGAATAACAGATATTATCAAACGTCTTTGGTAATAGTGATTCTGAACTAATGTTTCTGAATGCACAGAGTTAATGCTGTAGTCACTTATTTTAAAGATTCATCTGTAAACACTATTAGGACAGTGTTAACTCCATTAACATGCTGGGATGTTTCAGGTAATTCTGCATATTCTGCATATTTTTATTTGCTTTTAAAAACAGACTGAGAATATTAATTAGCTACTAAGAGACTTGAATACTTGAGTTTCATTATGTTCTGATTTCATGCAAATCTGTTTTTTATCCTTGAAATACTATATACGAGTACTTAAATTAATTTTCAGTACTGTTTGGTGTTTTCTGTTAGACCTCACATACAGAAAGTTTGGATCACCAGTGTTTGCTGCCAAAGGCTTTTTTTTTTTTTAGGGGAATAACAACATATTTTCTCTTTCGGTGGATTTACTGTCTCTTTTGCTGGCTATGTGAGTTCGTCCACGTGGCAACAACCTCACATTTTTTAAAAAACATTTTTCTCATTGTGAATTTGTTCTTTTCCCAGTTGAAGTTCATCATTAATCTTGGTACTACTAGAATCATAGAATCATAGAATCACTGAGGTTGGAAAAGACCTCTAAGATCATCGAGTCCAACCGTCAACCCAACACCGAAAGCTTGATTTATTGATCACTTTCAGTAGCAAGTGGAAGGGAAGTCGCTAAGTGGCCAAATTATAAATGCTTAGAAATTTATGCATTTATTTTTCTCTGTTGCATTATGATTTTCTGATAGTGGTGGTCTTGTTAAATGTGCAAAGCTTATCTTCCTCTGTAGTTCTTCTAAATCTTTTTTTTTTTTTTTTTTTTTAAATCTCCTATTTT